>NW_008329335.1:2230948-2270817 GCF_000622305.1 Nannospalax galili
AACCTCATTTAATTTTATGTCTTATAGAGTTTACAATGAGTTAAAGGTTGTATAAGTGTAATAATTCATCTGTAAACCTAAAAATGTGTAGCCAATTTTGAAAGAGATGTACCCTAGCTCAGAAAAATGTTATTGAACAGGTTAATGCTGTTGTAATAAAATGCTTCTTCTAATTAAAAAAATATTTTATTAGGTTTTATGCATGTCATACAATATTTATTAATAAAATTTGACCCCCTATTTCATGCCTCCCATATATCCCCACTGGACCTCGTACACTCTGTCATATATGTTAACTCTCATCCACTCAAACATTTGTATCCAGATGTCCTTTGGTGCAAGCTCATCCAGTAAAATTCATCCACTAGAGTCTAGTCAGCCTGTGTAGAGATCTTAAAGATCTACTCTGTTACTTAGCAGTAATCAGTTGCCAACAGTTCCCAGGCTAGGGCCAGGGCTCACTGGCCATTTCCCTCCCTCCATACTTGTCCCTTGTCTTATTGAGTCCTCAAGGTTATTGTGCATGATGACACCATTGCTGCAAACTCACTTGAGCAAGCTTCCAGTGTCCTGAAAGCCTCCGTTTCCCTATGTTCATGGACCAACCCTGACTCTTGGAATCTCTCTACCTCCTCTTCTCAAATGGTCCCTGAGCTGTGGGTGGGTGAGGTTTAGTATAGGCACACTCTGCAGGCTCTTAATCTCTAAAGCTTAGTCAGTTGGGGCCTTCTGTGTTCATTGCACACTGTTGTGTAAAGAATCTTCTCCAGTGAGAGCTGAGGGATGCACTAGTATTCTCTCCATCCCCTATTCCAATATGTTTCATGAGCCTTAGGTGCAGAGGTGCCACTGCAGATGTGTCACTTAGGGATCGGCATCTCTAAGACACATGTTCTTTGTGTGTGACCAGTTGTGGAAATTTTTATTAGCCCTACCTGTTGCAAAAGGAAGCTTCTTTGATGAGCAATGTATGGTACACTTATCAAGGTAGTAGAAGGGCCGGTCTGTCATTACTATCCATTTTCCTGTGTAGAAATGAACTAGTAAGGATTACACAAAAGCCACGTATGCTAGAAAACTAACTGCAGCTCTTCATATTTCTTCAAAAGGACACCTAGAAGAGCAAAGTGAGTAAGCAGATTTGCAATATCAAATAAGAAAACTCTCACAGCAAGTGAGAGGAAGAACATCATTTGCAGCAAGAGTATTGCTCATGAGATACTGTCCAAAATATGTTCAGACTATCCAAGGAAGCTACAAAAGCTACTCCCCAGCTCAGCTAGCAAGATGCAGACTCACAATTCTGCAGTCATGGAAATGTTTCTGCTCATCTCTCCTCTTCCCTCCTGCATTCCCAGCAATTGAGCAGTTGTGAATGAGAAGCACCTGTCAGCAAGGTGGCAAATCAGGAGGAAAGGCCACTGCTTCTCCTCCTTCATCACAGAGTTTTCTACTGTAGTGAGTCAGTGCTGAGAGGTAAAGAAACGACATGAGCTTGGTCTTAAAATCAAATACAAGGTAAAAGTCTGACAAGGCATGAAACATATGTAAATACAATTTAACTACAAAAGATGATCAAAGATGTCAATAAGGAAAAAGATTCTATCCACTGGCAGTGGGAAAATTAGCCCCACTTTATTTATTTAAATGAAGGGTGAGAAACAAAATAAAATTGCTTTTATGAGTATACCCTTAAAACTATACATTTCAGTAGTGTAATCTGATAGAAATACGCAGGATTGCATGGCCTGCCAAAGAGACAATTTGATTGATGCAACTGATTCCCTAAAATATGCACCCTAAAGTAGCTTTTGTATTACATATAGCTAAAGCAAAGCAACATGTAGGACTAAATGGCTGCTTGTATTCTTACTTTATTTTTTAAGGCTGTGCACAACACAACAAAGGGATCCTCTGCTTTCTCTCATCACTATAATTGGTGGAGTTTGATAACAAGACATAAAAAGCTTCGAAAAAAAAAAAAACAAAAAACAAATAAAACAAAAAACTTTCCAGGCACATTTCACTTTGTTGTATTTCTTTACAGTTCATTCTTTTCAGGTACATTCTGAGAGGCCTAAATAGCTGTATTACTTCATTTGCATAATAGAAGCATGGAATCAACATAGCCATTGTCCAGCCTATCCTGCCTGTAAGAGCTTTAGTGCCTGAACTCAGGTTTGAAAAACCATATCCAAATCCATCCACCCTGGAAGTACTTGTAAATTTTTTGAAAGGCTGCCTAATGTTTTAGCCCCCAAACTTGTTTAAATTGGTTGAACTGTAGGAAACACATGACATTTACCATATGCATTTTAGTTTATGCTTAGATTTGAAAGGTGGTTCGATAATAAAATATGTATAGTTATCTGGAAAGCTGTAAAATTTTAGCATAAATTAGGCCTTGAGTCAGTAATAACTGAGGTTTCATAGTTTTCAGAAAAGGAAATAACTTTTAATAATATGAATAGCCTGTTTATATTTAAAATTAATTTTCTTAAGAGACATGGCAAAAAAATTATTACTTGTAACAAATATGGGCTCTTAAAATGAAAGGAAAATATGATTCTAAGACGCATTAAACCCAGTCCTTCACTTGAAAAGAAAAGAAATAAAACATAAAGAGTAGACTGAATAGGTTGTTGTTTGAGACAGGGTCTTCTGTTGCTAGGCCTAACAGGATGACCTTGAACTTCTGATCCTCCTGACTCTACCTCCTTAATCAGGAGACTACTGGCATGCTCAGGAATTCCTGCGTGCTAGCCAAGCACTCTGCCAGCTAAGCATCCACAGTCCTGACTTCTTATTTACTCACACACACACACACAAAAAAAATAACTTCTTTGACTGGTAGCATTTAATTAACAATAATAACATTTTCCAAATATTGAATAGGTCCAGATCATTTTCTATTAACTCTTATAAAGCCAGGATTGCCCTTCACTGAGAAATTTTATTTCACTTTCCAGGTGGATATTTACATTTGATAGACCAGTGGGAGAGAAGTATTCTTTTTAACTTATTCCCCTTGAAGAAAATTCTCATCTCTAAAGGAAAATTAAAAAGAAAAAAAGTGTGCTCATAATCCTTACAAGGGTCTCTGAGCAATTTCTTGTTATGCTTTCTTTCTGCACAACTAATTTATTTAACATACAAACAGCTCTACCTTTAGCATCTATTAATCATAACCTAAGCTCTGCTAAGCATTATGCAACTCTTTAAGTTTTATTTTATTTAGAACAATATAAACCTGTTTGCAACATAAAATACAAACAAGCAGATGTATAGTAACTTTAAGTACTATGCTTGAATTTAAACGTAACATTTCCAAACTCAAATAGTGACTATATTCAGTACTTTAAAGTTAAATGAGTAGAGATTCTAACCCATAATTCTGAAGAATAAGTAATCAAAATTTGGAGGTTGTCTAGACTAGAATGTAAAGTTACTACATAAGTCATTCACCGTAGAAAGCACGCGTTATTGTGTTGTCAGCTGAAATATGTTTTGTGGAGAGCTAGAGAGAATGTTCAGTAGTTAAGAGCACTGACTGCTCTTGCAGAGGGCCCTGGTTCAATTCCTAGCAACTATCTGTAACTCCTGTTCCCAGGGCATCCAATCTGATATTCTCTTCTGATCTCTGCGGGCATTGAACAACACTGATGCATTTGCATACATGCAAGCAATACACTCACACAGAAAATAAAATTTTTAAAAAAATTACAATGAAGCATCTTTTATGACAATGGATAATTAATTTTGTCTCTTGAAGGTATTTGAAGGAAATCAAGGATGTTAATATAACCAGCAGAGCCCCTAGTTATTCATAATTTGTACTTGCTCAATTTAGAATTCAAATAGAGAAAAGAGCTATACGGTTTCCTTAAAGCTTCACCTGATTGTTATTAAAAATTGTTTTTAAAGTTAGTTATGTGGAAATTTCCAAATTAATGAAAATCATTGTAGTTGTACACACTGCAGAAATAAATTGAAGGTCCCAAGAACATTATGGCTGTTTGGGAAACACTAAATTTGATGTGTGTGTGTGTGCGTGTGTGTGTGTGTGTGTGTGTGTGTGTGAGGTCAGTTTCTTTTAAAACAATTTTGGTGTTTTATTCTGATTATAGTGCTCCCTCTCCCAAATAGCACGGAATCACCCCCACCTCCCAATATATTATCTGGTCTCAGGTTGGATTATTTGGTACATTTCTTTCTTCTGGATGCTGTGCAGTTTAATTAAACCTTACTTTAAAAAGAAAAAAAGCAAAAAGAAAACTGTGTACTTTTGTTATGAATACTGCCTCAAGTGATAGCACAGAAAGAGGAGGAAACCCAGTTTCCTCTTCTGGGTAAGTGTGGCGATTTGATTTCTTTCCGGTCCCCACCAAAAGTATAGGTGCCAACTTGAGCAGCAGATGCATCTGCAGCTCTTCCAGAATCTTCTCCTAACAAGTCAGTTTAATAAAATACATTATAATAAGTACTAATTAAAATATTAACAAAAATATTTTCCCTCTTAATGACATTTGCTTATACTCTTCCACATGTTATTAAAAACCAGATTCTAAGCTTGTTGATACAGAAAATATCCTTCATTTACTGAAAGTTAACAAAACACAAATATGCAAAGAGAAAAATCAACCATTACAAAACAAATGCAATTAAGAAATTTACTCTCTTTGTACTTACAGCTAAGTCTTGACCGTGTCTCCACAGACTGACCACAAGTCTTCCAGATGCTTTGGCTTCACTAATTCCTGTGTACTTTCTTCTCAGATAATTGAAGCTTTCCATTTATTCTCCTACATCTCACTGTCATGCACAACATTCACTGCACTGTAGAGGCTCACCTGATCCCTATGTCATTGGACAACTCATTCAAGCTTGGCTATTCTACAATGGTCCACTGGGCTTTTGGCCTACCAGGTACATCTAAAAGTCTCAGTTCTCATTTTCATAAGTGAGGCTTTACTCTTAGAGTCATTGGCACCCCTAAATTGTTCTGAAATTCCTGGTGCTAAGCACTTCTCTAGTTCCCTCAGACACTCAGAATCTCAGAATCTTGGAGAAGTTTGGAAGTGGTGCATCCTAAACAGTTACACATGATTGCTCTTTTAAAAATCTTTTTCAAGCATTTTTTTTATTTTTATTTCTATTTTTTTTTTTACTTATTTAAGGAATATTTTTTTACCCTAGTATACTTTCTATTGCTGTGATAAACATTATGTCCAATATCAACTTGGGGAGGAGGGAATTTCATGTCCCTACAGTTATCTATTGGAGGAAACCAGGGCAGAAACTCAAGGCAGGAACCTGGAAGCAGAGGCTGAAGTAGAGACCATGAAGGAATGCTACCTACTGCTCTCTGGCTTGCTCCCTCAGGCCTGTGCTCAGCCTGCTTTTTTGAAAATATTTTATTTATTTATATGAGTGTATTTTTTGCATGTATATAAGTGCACCCATTTTGTGCATCACCTGCAGAGCTCAGAAGAGGGAATTGGATGGAAGTCAAGTCATGGGCAGTTGTTAGCTGCCATGTGGTGCTAGGAATCAAACCCAGGTATGCCGCAAGAGCAGCCAGTGCTCTTAACCACTGAACCATCTCTCCAGCCCTCAGCCTGCTTTCTTCTACAACCTAGGACCACTTGCCCAGGGATGGTACCCACAAAGGGCTGGGTCCTATGACACGAATTAGCAATTAAAAAAGTACGTCACAATGATGGCCCCAGACCAATGTGATGGAAACAACCCCTCACCCTAGGTTCCCTCATCCCAGGTGTGGCAAGTTGACAACTGAAGTTACCTAGTACAATTGACCCACTATGTTAGATAACAGATTACTACATTTAAATTTGATAACTAAAGTCAAAATCCATTGGAATTCAATATTTCAAATTGTTTGTAATGGGATGGCATTGCCATCAACATTCAAATTGCATTTCAAGACTGTTTCTGCCCCAGTTAGTTTAACAGTTTAACACAGTCTCTAACAGGTTTCTTTGGAATTCTTTTTCCTCATAGAGAGAAGTCTCTTCTTTCTGGTAAGTTATTAATGGAGGAAGGTCTGCATGAAGCGATTCAGTCCCAAGGAGGAAAAACAACAAGCATGTAGATGTCAATGTAGAACATGCTATTGCTTTAATCAAAATAAAGAAAATTTGATTAAACAACATAGAATATTGAAAATACACATTCTTTAACATAATATTTACAATTTCTTCATGTCAACAGAAGAGTGATAAAGGGGATTAAGGGAACAGAGTTCTCAATAACTCAGCTGTAACAAACGAAAACCCGAACAGTGTAAACACCACAGTGGCAAGGCAGGGGCAACTACAACATGCCCACCTGAGAGCCAATAATTTAGTAATTTTGAGTCCTCCTCACTGTCTGTCAAAGGGATGGTCTTAAACATGTATGAGCTGAGCTAAGACATACAAGTGCTCTTTAAAGAGCAAAGGGCCAACAGGTCAAAACACTCCAAAAGATTTATTTCTTTTTGTCTTTCTCCACTCCATCTACGTATTGGTTTTCAGAGAGAGTCTGTCCATGTTTTTAATTGTAAATATACTCAGTTACTATTTAGAATGGAGAATAAATAAAGGTCAAGCCTGTTTCAAAGTGTACATATCATAATATTGCATATTAGCATTACAAAAGTAAAATTGGGCTTTACCTTTCCTATAATAGCACAATTAAAATTCTTACACAGTGTCCAGTTGTCTACTGGTATCCTGATTTCTGTTGAATTCTGTGAATTTTTCTGTTATAAAGTGGTATCTGTCTATACGCCTGTGATTCAAATAAAAAAAAAAATGCCAAAAAGTTATATTTCACAATATTTCCTGAAACCAAAGACAATAAGTTAACCTTTTGATCTTACTTTTCTGCATTGAAATTTTCCTATGAATATGATTAGTAAAGTTAAATCCATAATTTTACAGTACTTTAAATTCAATATGGTCATTGGGAACACAGGATATTTTCTATTAACTGTTATTACGAAGAAAGAAAGTTTTATTATTTATATTTATAATCATTCAAATTGGCACATTTCTAGTTTTCTGTTTTTGGGTCATCTATTCTGCCAAGACCCTGATGACAATTTAAATATGGTGTGTGTGTGTAATCATGTATTCGTGTTTCTAATCAAGATGGCCTACAGCTTTAAGTCATTCAAAAGAAAAGATGGGTAGGCCTACTCAAGATCTTGAAAAGATCCAGTAGAAGATATTTTTAAAATATGATCTCACAGTTATCAGAAAATATGGATAGTTGTCAGTTGAACTCTCTGATCTTAGAAAACTGAAAAACTACTAAAAAGAAAATGGCAAAAACATCTTTTATCTCTCTGGCATTAGTACAATGTGGATAAAATAAGATTATAATTATTAAGGCACTTTAGAAGAAAATGTCCTTTGTACCTCTCCAGTATTATTAGATAAAGGAATTATAATGTAATCTTCTTATAAGATAGCATCAGCCGCATTATCCTCTGGTCAGGAAGCTTCAGAGACTCCTGGATCTGACAAATACAGGATGGATTCCTTTACCTGGCAGTTAATACTCTCAAAGGTAAGGTTAGGAACTACATTCTGGAGATGTGTATTATCATTACCTAGGCAGACAAACACTCTGTTGTATTCATAATAAATTCTAATGTCACATCTCATGATTTGATATTTCAGAAAGTCTTTCACTATCATTCTTTTTTCTGAAATGTGTCTTCAACCTCTAACCAAAAGTACTTATGCCCTAGATGGGTTATTTATTGAAAGCAGAAAAGCAGAAGAAATTCAACAAATAGAATAGAAAAATCAGGTTGTTTACAGTAGCTGTTCAAAAATATGTACCTTTTGGTTTATTGTGGTGCCCAGAAGTTTTTTTTAGAAAACTAGAAGTGAAAAAATAATACTTCTTTCAACATTATTGTCTTTACTGCAGATTATGTTCTCAGTTTTAGTGACCATATGCAAAAAACAAAATTTCTGAAAATAATTTAAGCTATCTGATAGTAAGTTTAAAAGTGAGATTCTATTATACTATAGAATCTTAAACTATAAAACTATTCACTTTAGAGGCTGGAGAGATGACTCAGGGGTTAAGAGCACTGACTGCTCTTGCAGATGACCCAGGTTCAATTCCCAACACCCAAATGAGGCTACAAACCACCCTTAACTCCAGTTCCAGGGGAATCTGAAACCCTTCTGACCACTACGGCATTGCATGACACAGGTGTACTTATATATATGCAAGCAATATACTCATACACATAAAATAAAAATAATAAATAAAAAAAATCCTATTCACTTCATATGAACAAATAATTGTAAAGTATTTACTTAAATTAATATTGCCATATTATTGATCTTAGTGTTGTGGTTAAAAATGCACATCCTAGTGTTATTGATCCTAGTGTTGTGGTTAAACAATGCACATGGGTTAAACAACATGGAGTACTGAAAAAGATATTAGGGTCTAACTCAATGAACTTGAGGGCTTAAAGAAATTCATTTGATTTAATGTTTTGAATTCTCATTAGCATGATCAATGAATCAGTAAGAACTACAATTACTTCAAAAGATTTTCTTGGAATAAAATGAAGACAGCTTAAAAGTTTTACCATATTATTATAACTTGGTTTCATGGGCTTATTATTTTTCCTACAAGACAATGAGGGTAGTAATTGGAATTGGAATTACCCATACTACTGGAATTCAAAATAAAACTATTTGAAAGAGTCCAAATTTCTAATCTCAGCAAACATCATTTACCAACGAAAGGTGGGTCTATCAGTTTTATGAGAGGTCTCTAAAGAATGTATGAGTGTTGTACTAAAATGTCTCTTTTAAATTCTCACAAACTCATGACTCTAGATAGGCTGACTAGACTCCCATGTATTAACTTGTACTGAGGGACATCTGAATACAAATCCTGGACCAAATAGGCCTTAACATACAGGACAGAATACCTGAAATCTGGTCGGAGTGTATGGGGGGCAGAGGGGAGGGAAGGGTTCTAAATTTGATTAAAGTGTATTATATGAAATGCATGAAATGGCAATTAAAACATTGGAGAAAAAAGAAAAATTAAAGAACAAATCAACAAGAACAAGTTTTATACAACAAAACATAGAAATACACGTGGAGGCCCACTGAAAGCTGTAAACCTAAGGAGGAGTATTATTGTCTGTCAACTAAATTAATATTATTTCCCCTTTCTCCAAAGAATTTGTGTTTACTTTCTTTTCAAGTCCCTGGAATTCTGTGGCTTGTTGCTTGAAACTTACTCAGATAATTATTGTAAACCGCATAAACTGTAAAGGGATCTGATTGTAGAAACAGAAGATGTGTTTATCACACACGGGCTGCCTCTTGAACTCTCTTCTATCTTTCAGCAGACAGAAGAGATACCTAATAGGCTTTCGGTTGGCTCTAATGGATTCTGTTTCAAAGTATCACAAACAGTGCCTTGAAATACCACATATGTATTCCCTCACGGATTTTGGTGGTAGAATTACAAAATCATGATGACTAAACCACAGTTCACTGAGTCTACTAGGAAAATGTTCATTCTTGCCTCTTCCAGTTTTGTGGATCCCCAGGATAATCTTCGTTTGTGGTGGCATCACTCCAATATCTGCCTCTCTTTGTATGGCTCTCTTCCAACCATCCTTTCTTGTCCACTTTTCCCACTAGGTTTTTTTTTTAATATTTTAAAATATTTATTTGAAATTTTTAATTTTTGAAAAATTTATATAATAACCACATAATTAGTAGAAGCATTTCATTACAACAGCATTGACATAGCAGCAGTTTCCAGAGCAAAGATACATTTCTTCAAAAATTCGGTGTAATTTTTAGGTTCACAGTGTTGGATTAAGACAGTTATACATTATTGTACTCAGCATAAACTCTATAAAACATAAAATTGAATGAAATTTTAACCTTTAAAAAAGATATGTGTCAATCACTTCTTCAAATCTTTTTACTGAAACTGAAATAGGAAAATAAAAAAAAAATCAATCAAAAAAAGATCTCCATTTCATTTTAGAATACACTATTTCTTACAGAAAAACTCATTTTTAATGCAAATAACACTTAGATGTTTGCACATGCATTTCTAATCTCTGTATACTTGATTACTACAAGTCACAATCAGTTACTTTTTCTGAGCTCCTTGGCACATGAGCATGGATATAAATTCATCAGGTAGATTTCAATGGTAATGTTTTTCATAACTACTATTTAACATGAAGCAATTTTTTATGCTTCTTCCTCAAATATAATTCTTTTTTATTTATTTTTTTGTGTATTTCATACAGAACATCCCAAACAATCATATTCATCTTTATACCCACATCCTCCCATGTCCCCCCCACCCCCACTGGAGCCCATATACTCTGTCATCACTGTTACTGTCTAACAGTTGACTGTTAGAAGCAAACATTGGCAATAACTACAAGATATTGGTGTAGGAAAGGATTTTCTAAACTGGACATCAATTGCTCAGGAAATAAGGTCAAGAATCAATAAATGGGCCCTCATTAAACTATAAAGCTTTTGTACATCAAAAGAAGCAACCAATGAAGTGAAGAGAAAACCCACAGAATGGGAGAAAATCTTCACCAGTGACACGTCTGACAGAAATTTAACATCCAGAATATATAAAGAACCCAAAAAACAAAGAATCAAGAAAGGAATTTACCCAATTAAAAGATGGGCTAAGGAGCTGAACAGAGTTTTCAAAAGAAGAAATAAAGATAGCTAAGAAGCATTTTAAAAGGTGGCCAACATCGTTAGTATCTAGAGAAATGCACATTAAAACCCTCTACTTTTTAAACACAAAATTCACATTAGCTTAGCGTCCATTTTAATGCAACAACTTAAATCAGTTGTATATACAAAGATCCTATTGTTGAATGAAGGATGTATCTGCAGAGTTACTAAAACTTAGGAAATATCTGTTGTGAAGGTACTATGCCAGAAATGTAGAAAACCACACTCATTCTTCCAGAGTGTTAGAATTTTTTGAACCATATATTCACAAACTTTGGTGGTTTCAATAACAGAAACTTGTCATAAAACCCATCAACCTTGGTAGCTTTGCTTAGATAAGTGCAGGCTCTATGTTCCAATCTTAATCACTAATATTGACACTCATATCATGCAGAACATAGCACAGAGGAAATTTGCTTATATTTATCTCTCTATAAATGGAATAGAAAATTGAACACAAGTTAAAGAAGCTCAACAGAGTTCAAGAGGCTTCAGAAGTGAACTGAGAAAAGAGTCTGTAAAGACAAAATAAGAAACTAGACCAGTGTTGGGAAGGAGCTGCTATTAGTGGAACTGCTGGAGATAGGTTTGAAAGCAAAGCTATGGAATTCAGCACGGAGGTGAAAAGACCAAATGGGGTCAAGGGCAGGAAACAGATCAGGAACAGGAAATGGTGGTTCAGGTCCAGGTCCAGTTGGAAAGACAGGTGGACAGGCAGAGAGTTGAGTAGGTTGGCTCTACAACAGGGGACAGGAATGAGTCAGAGAGTACTTGGTCCTCTATGTGCATACCAGCTACCGGATGATGGATTGGTGTGGGTCTAGGCTACTACAGTTTTAGATGTTCATCACTGTATAGGGTCCATATAAGTTAGTTATAGCATTTCCTTGGTTTAGTGTGTAGGTAAACTCTTGGAACTAGTGTCCTGGATGATTTTGATAGGCCATGTGCTCCCAAAGTTTAAGTTCTACCCAGTAAACACATAGTGTGGCTCCCTTTCCATTTCTAGGGATAAGTCATTTATGAGCCTGTGCTGGATGAGTGGTGCCTGACAGATAATGTACTTTCTACCCCCTACCCCAGCCCAGGGGCAAGCTACACTCTTCCTTCTCCCTCAAAATGGTTGAAAAACGGAGGCAAGATCCAGCCTGAAAAACCACAGTTTTATACAATGTTGAATAACTGAGTAGGGCATAACATGATGTCACCTTCTGCTAGGAGGCAAAATTCAATCTGTAGTATTCTGCCCTTCAGGCTTGCCTTTCCAATAAAAACATATAGACAACTTTAACAACATCCCTAAAATTCTTAACTATTCCTGCATCAGGTCTATGTTTTACAAAGAAACTACGTTTAATCAGCTCCAGAAGAATCAAATAGCATGCTCATCTAAAGCAGGTGCCAATGATATTCTTTGACGATGTTATATGTGGACAAAATGTATCTTAATTTGTGAACCTGTGAATGTAGATAGCTTATGGGTTTCCCAAGTAAAATGGTGAGGTATGCCTTAAGCTGATATTTCCATTCTTAAAGGAAAAAGTTGGGTGCCAAGTTGGTAAAACATCTAGCAGGCAGTGGCTCCATGGCCCATCCATTGGATCTTCTGAGGGTGATAGCTTTACTCTCTTAGCAGATATGACTGCAACCCTGAGTTCCTGTCCTGGAAGTGCCCTTTCATCTTGGGCTTCTTCATCCACAATTATGCCAGCAAAGGTGTTCTTTCTTCATTTTCCCCTGTCCCCATTCTTTTTTGTCTAGATTGACAATGGATATTTGGCCTTAAATTCTCAAGACTACTGTTAATCTTCTGAGTAATTCAATGGCAAATTCTTCTATACATACCATATGAATTGTCACAATGCTATTTTTACTTTCTGTTGAAATAGCAGAATGGAAAAATGTGTCAAGTGTCTAATCTCCTTAGTAGTTTAGAGCTGCATACTTTGCCCCATTTCTCAACCACAGTACCTGAATAAGCTAAGAATTTTCCAAATCTTCAAATAGTGTTTCATTTTCACATAAGATATTTATTCTTGTACATATTTCCACTGCCATTTTCCTAGAAGAATATTGCAGCAATATTGCAAAGTTTCCCCAGATCAATATCTAAGCCCATCCTTGCATGTTCTGCTCTCCATCTGCATGAAGACAGTTCAGCCAAGCTGTTAGCCGCTTTCTAATAAAGATTGCCATTTCTTCCATGTCCACTGCTCTTTGTGTCATTTCCATCTGAAGTCTCACCAGAAGGTCTTCTAATGCTCACTGCACCAACACTCTGTTCATGAAAATCTATGTTCTCCTCAGTATAATGGAAACTTTCTCTGCAACTCTCTATCCTTTAAGCTGCATCATTTTAAGTTCCATAATTTTGTTTTATTTTGGTTTGGTTTGGTTTTATTGAGATGGAATCTGTTGCCTTAGCTGGACTCCAACTCACTTTACATGTAGACTACACTGGCCACTGTCTCAGAGAGATCCACCTGCCTCTGCCTCCTGAGTGCTGGGATTACAGGCATTAACCACCATACCAGGTTTTAGTGCCATGTTTTTAAATAGTCATAGAACTCCCATCTTGTATTATCATGTACATGATCTCAATTATTCTGGCCTCTACACATTTTTAAGTATCTGTTAGTATATCACCCCAATCTGAGGAGCACTAGCTTAATTGCTTTCCTAGCACTTCTGTAATAAAATGGGAAGATCAGATGACAAAATCATGAAAAACATTCTCTTACCTATCTTGGGAAAAGTGGAAATATTATTACTGAAATGGAATCTTTGTCTTAATGAGACTTTATCTGTATTTAGTTCCATGGGTTTGCTTTCCATGACATCTATTATCTTGCTCTTCAATCCATTATGGAATTTTCAATTTCTGAGAATTTTTAAATCAGCTTCAACTTTTATTACTAGTACTGATTGTTAGTACATTTAAACTTTTGGCAATATATTAATTATCTCTCATTTTAGTTTATCATTTGCCTTTTTCTTGTTTATTAAGTTTAATTATTTCTTTGGCATTATTTCCTTCACTACAGTTTTGGTGGGTTTTATTAATTTCAGTCTTTACTTATCATGCATAAATTCATAAATATTTAATTATCTGTTTTAAACTCAGTTGAAGCAACATCAAGATATTTTGATACTTTAGTTCACCTAAATATTATAAAAATTTACAATTCATTTAAAATCAAATCCATAGTGATGTTTTGATTCATTTACATTCAAGGCTCACCAATACATATTTTTATGTTTCACTTAGTTATTGTTCCTTTTTCTTTTTGAGATCTGAGACAAACAACATCCTCCAATAATAAATTATTACTTTATGTGGACCTCTGGACTAATTGTTTTTTTTTTTGAAATTTTGCTTATTTATTGTGTATGTGTATGCTTGTGTATGTACTTGTGTGTATGTCATTGGATACATCTGGAAGTCAGAGAACAACTTATGGGAGATGCTTTTCTTCTTCCTCAGGCTGGTCTCAAGTATCAAACTGAGGTCTTCAACTTTGCAGCAGGTGTCCTTTCCCTCTGAGTCATCTTGACAATTTTTAAAAGTTAGACATTTTTTTATTTATTTAATTTTATTTTATGTGTATGAGTGTTTCCCTGCATATATGCAAGCATCATGCAATGCTTTCAGCAGTGAGAAGATGGTGACATGTCTCCTGGAACTGGATTTAAGGACAGTTGTTAGCCCTCATGTAGGTGCTGGTAGCCAAACCAGGATCCACTACAAGAGCAGTCAACGCCCTTAACTGATTTGAACTTGATCCAGTGCTCCAGCCCAGAAGATTTTGAATTTTAAATAGATAGTTTTTTAACATATAATCATTTTTATTTTAAATTTTATATCAAAAGTACTGATTGGGACTCACATTTCTTGATAATCAAGAAATTTTCTTAATTTTTTGGACTTTTTGGCCATCTTCACCTATAGAGCATAGCCAGTTTCCAGTTATCATTCTTGCCATTACTTCATAAGTGACTTTTTCTCTCTGACCACTTTTACATAATCTTCTTTTATTTGAGAAGGTTCACATAACTATTTGGTTTTTAATTTATTTGGGTTTATAATGGAATTATTTTCTTTTTTTCATTGTTTATTGTTTAAAAGTAAAAATATTGTACCATCCCTCCCATATTCATTCTTAAACTTTGATTGTAATTATACCATATCTTCCCACAGTCCTGAATATTTTGTAATTGTTATTTCTTAATTTTTATATCTCTCTTTCAGAACTTTTAAATGATTTCTGTATTTTCCTATCCCTAGCTTAATTTTGAGTGATTTCTCTTTTGATGTTTAAAACTTTAATTATATTTCCAATAAAGAAGCTTTAACAATATAAATTATTTCAGACATCAAGCATTTAGTAAATATATGCACATATTAATTTGTAGTACACATGTGGATGATTAGTAATTGTTCTAGTTTCATTTCCCTTGCTGTGGTTAAAACCCCTTAACAAAATGCAACTTAGGGCAATAGAGGTTCATGTCAGATTATAATTCTAGGTTATGGTCTACCACAGTGGAGAAGTGAGTGGAGGGAACGTCCATCAGCCAGTCACAACACACTCACAGTCAGGAACACAGAAAAATGAATGCATACATGCTCACTTGGTAGTTTGCTTGTGCTCAGCTTGATTTCTAAAATCTTATTCCTTTCTGTTTCTGCAGTCTCACCCAGTTAGGAACCTCTGCCTAGTGAATGGTATCCCCAACACTGTCTGACTTTCCACACCTACTAACTTAAGACAACCACCAAGGACCACGCCCACAAGAAAATTCAGTGTGGCCAGTTCCTCACTGATGCTCTCTTCCCCAGTGATTATATGTTGCACCAAGTTGACAACTAAATTCAACCTTCAAAGTAATATATGAGATTGAATCTGTTATTTTTACACCATTGTAAATATGTTGATTCACAATTACTTAATAACTCCAAAGTCTACAATCCCAAGACAGATCTACTTTTTCCCCCTGTTTTATCTTCGATATACTGTTTTCTCCTATGTTTACTGAAATATAGTTTCATTGAATTTTTATGGACTTTATATGTATTAATCATATTTATCCCTCCTTCCCTATTTGTAACCTCTCATAGCTCACCCTCAGAACTTCATGAATTTTGTCATATATGTCAAGGTCTAGCAAATCAAGTTTGGGTACCTAGATGTCCATCAAAGTGAGTTCATCCCTGGAGCCTGTTCAGCCTGGTTAGCATTACTCCCTTAAAGAAAGTCAACTCCCTCTCTCACCCAGCAGTCTTGTACATGCTATCACTATTGCTGTAAGTTCATATGAGCAAGGTGCCAGGAACCTGTAAGACCCTGTTTCTTTATGGTCATGCACCTGAGCCCCTGGCTCTTACAACCTTTCTGCCTCATTTTTTGGAATGGTCCCTTAGCCCTGGGTGGGAGAAGTTTAATATAGGAGTCCTGTCCAGGGACCCACACTCTGCAGACTTTTATTCTCTACACCTTGGCCATTTGTGTCTTTTGTGTTCATTGCCCTCTGCTGCATGAGGGAACTTCATTGATGAGAGTTGAGAGATGCATTAATATTCTCTCTACCCCTTGTTCCACTGTGTTTCCTGAGGCTTAGCTGTAGAGGTTCCACTGTAGGTATGTCACTTATGGTTGGACACTTCACAGACACTTATTCTCTGTGTGTGACTAGTTGTGGAACCCTGTAATAGTCTCGCAGTCTCATATTCACTGCATTTTGGCCATTTGTGATCTCTTGGGCTCATCACTTTTGTTGCATGAGGAAGTATAGCTGATGAGGGTTGAAGCAGTACTAGTCTCTCTATTACTTGTCCCACTCTTTTTTGTGAGACTTAGGAGATCTTTCCTTTTAATATGCATGTTTTCTTTATTTGAATAAGTGGAGTGAAATTAAATCATTTGGATTCTATACTAATTTCTACACCCTAGCTGATGCCACCTTCCAGAGGAGCATTTTGCAAGCTCAGTGGTCATCTGGATTTAATACTGTCTCTCATCATTTGGAAGCTGGCCCAGTGTTGTATTTCTCTATGGCAGATACTGTACTTGCCCTTGGGAAACTTCTTCCTTTTTGCAAACTGATTCCCTTTTCCTGTGTATAGACACCAATTTCACTTCTCTTTGGTCTCATTTTATAAATCAGGTGTCTATGCCTTTGAATCTGTACAGTATGCATAAAACACAAGAATAAGCATGATTAAAGGTGAACCTATTTCCTGATTGTGCAATATGAGGGATGTCTCGAGTTGCCCTTCCATTCCATGGTCTTATTTTCTACATTAGGAGAATCGTTTGGAATGCCTAGCTAGGTAGCTTTAAAGTCAGAAGCCAAATTTGTTCCTTTTCTACTCGATATTCTCTTAATCACTGTTCGACCTTCACTTCTGTTGCTGTAACAAAATACCCTGACAAAAAGCAACCTGGGTGAAAAGTGCTTATGCTAGCTGACAATAACACATTGCTGTTAATGATTACAAGAAAGTTGAGATGTCAGGAACATGAAGCAGCTACTCACAACCTTTCGAGATTCAAGAGCAGAGACAAATGACTGCATGTTTTCTCACTATCAAAGCCCCCACTATCCTCTTAAATTCCAGAATCCCATATTTACAGGACATTTTGAGAGATGTTCACAGTTCCCTGGAACTTAGTCAACCTTATAGGGCAAAACTGTCCCTTAAGTCCCTCTGACCAAATTAGTATAGACCTCAAAGTATGGCTGTTAAAAAACCAAGAATGTTAGTTCCACCATTCTAGTACTTTTACTTACTATGTGCCATGTAGATAAAGCTTGAGCAAAGACCAAAGGTTCTCAGATAAACCTTGCCTAGACATATATTATGTTCCTTGAGCTAGTTGTATGTATAATTTGTCAGTAGGTTTTTGATAGGTTGTTGGACTAATATGGGTCCCTCTGGTATTTTTTCAAACTAGCTGGGCATTATCTTTCTCATTGTCTAACATTTCCACGATGGTTTCCCCATTTAAAATGCCCCCATTTTCCCCATTTTCCCTTAATAATACCCTTCTCCTATGGTGCCACCTCTCTTGAGCTTCTTCTTTCCCTCTGTCCCCAAGGTTCTTTGTATAAACCTCCCTCCTGTCTCCCCTTAACCCCATTTTTATCCTTATCTCCCTTATTAATGCCTGTTTCCTACTGTTCTTCTCTTTCAGATTATTCCTTTTCCTTTACCTTCCTGGTTCCTTTTCATTATCCTGGTTCCTGTAGTTATGTCTGAATACATACTAACTTATAAGGATTTGGTGGTAGGATTGAATCTGTGTTACTTCACTTGGTGTAAGAGTTTCTAGTTCCATCCATTTGCCTACAAATTTCATGATTTCTTCTTTCTTTATTGCTGAGTAAAACTCCATTATATAAATGAATCACATTTTCATTATACACTCATCAGTTGTGGGACACTTGGCTTGCTTCCATCTCTGAGTTATTGTGAAAAGAGCAGCAACAAGTGTCTCTGCAATAGGATGAGTTCTTTGGATATATGCTAAGGAGTGCTATAACTGGGTCAAATGGTAGGTTCATTTGTAGTTTTTTAAAAGTTCTCCACACTGCTTTCCATAGGGGTTGAAAAAATTTGCAATCCCACCACCAGTGGATGAGTGTTCCCCTTTCCCCACATCCTCTCCAACATTTGATATCATTTGTTTTCTTGATCTTAACCAGTCTGAACGGTGTAAGATGAAATCTCTGTTCAGCTCCTTAGCCCATCTTTTAATTGGGTTACTTCCGTTATTGATTCTTTGTTTTTTGAGTTTGTTATATATACTGGATATTAAAACTCTGTCAGATGTATTGCTGGTGAATATTTTCTCCCATTCTGTGGGTTTTTTCTTCACTTCCTTGGTTTCTTCTTTTGATGTACAGAAGCTTTTTAGTTTAATGAGGTCCCATTTATTGATTCTTGGCATTGTTTCCTGAGCAATTGATGACCCGTTTAGAAAGTCCTTTCCTACACTTATATCTTGTAGGTTATTGCCAATGTTTTCTTCTAAGAGTTTCAGAATTTCAGGCTTCACACTGAGGTATTTGATCAATTTGGAGTTGACTTTTGTGCATGTTGAAAGATGAGGGTTTAGTTTAATACTTCTACAGGTGGAGATTCAGTTTTGCCAGCACCATTTGCTGAACATGCTATCTTTCCCCCAGTGAATGTTCTTGGCCCCTTTAGCAATTATCAGGTGGCTGAAATTGGGTCTTCAATTTTGTTCCATTGATCTATGGGTCTATTTTTGTGCCAGTACCATGTTGTTTTTATGACTATAGCTCTGTACCATAGTTTAAAGCCTAGTTTAGTAATTCTCCTAGCATTGCTCTTAGTAATCAGGGTTGCTTTGGCTATCTGAGGACTTTTGTGCTTGCATATGAATCTTAAGATGTTTTTTTCCAGCTCTTTCAAGTATGTCATGGGGATTTTAATTGGCATTCCATTGAATCTATAAATGACTTTTGGTAGGATGGACCTTTTCACTATATTAATTCTTCCAATCCATGAGCATGGGAGGTCATTCCCTCTTCTGTTGTCTTCCTCAATCTCTTTCTTTAAAGATTTAAAATTTTCATTATAGAGGTCTTTAATGTCTTTAGTCAGGTTTATTCCGAGATATATTATTTTTTTGCAGCAATTGTGAAGGGGAGTGTTTCCATGTGCTCTTATATGGCAGCTATTGTGAAATGGAGTGTTTTTATGTACTCTTTCTCTGCTGATTGCTTGTAATTGATATGCAGAAAGCTATAGACTTTTCTAGACTACTTTTGTGACCTGCCATGTTACTGAGCATGTTAATTTCTAGGAGTTTTCTGATGGAATTTTGGCATCTCTTAAATATAATATCATTTCATCTGCAAAAAGGTATAATTTGATATTTTCCTACTATTTCTTCTTTAATTTCCTTCCCTTGTCTTATTGCTCTTGCAAGAATTTCAAGCACTATGTTAAAAAGAAGTGGAAATAGTGGAAAGCCTAGCCTGGCTCTTGCTTTTAATGGTAATGTTTCTAGTTTTTCCCCATTTATAACGATGTTGGCTGTCAGTTTGTTGTATACAGCTTTAATTATGTTGAGGTTTGTTCCCTCTAGTTTAATTCCCTCTAGGACTTTGAACATAAATGCATGTTGAATTTTGTCAAAGCCTTCTCTGCATCTATTTAGATGACCATGTGGTTCTTGTCTTTGAGTCCATTTATATATGATGTTTATTGACTTACATATATTGAACCATCCCTTTATCTCTGGTAAAGCTGATTTGAGCATGGTGGATGATTTTTTTGATGTTTGTCTGTATGTGGTTGGCAAGTATTTTGTTGAGATTTTTGCATCTATGTTCATTAAGGATATGGGTGTCCAGTTTTCTTTTTTGGTTGTATCTCTACCTAGCTTTGGTATTAGAGTGATGCTGGCTTCATAGAGGGAATTCAGAAGTTCTTCCCCCATTTTTATCTTTTTGAATAAATTAAGAAATATTGGATGTAGATATTCTTTAAATATGTGGTAAAATTCTTCTATAAATCCATCTGGACCTGTGCTTTTTTTAGTTCAGAGGTTTTATATTACTGTTTCCATTTCCTTATGTTTTATGGGTCTATTTAAGCTGTTGATCTCTTCTTGGTTTAGTTTTGGTAGTTTCCATGCTTTTAGATACTTGTCAATTTCTTTTAGGTATTAACATTTAGTAGCATATAGATTTTTCAAGTATTTCCTTATAATGTTCTGGATCTATTTGGTGTCTGTTGTGATGTTTCCCTTTTCGTCTCTGCTTTTGTTGATTGGAGGGCCTCTTTATTTCTTTTGGTTAACTGGCCTAGGGGTCTGTAAATCTTGTCTATCTTTTCAAAGAACCAACTGTTGGATTCTTTGATTCTTTTTATTGTTTTTTTTTGTTTCTAGTTCATTAATATCTAGTCTGATTTTTGTTATTTCTTCTGGTCTGCTGGGTTTAAGCTTCATTTGCTGTTGCTTTTCAAGTGTCTTGAGTTGCAATGCTATTTATTTATGTTCTTTCTTATTTTTTAATGTAGGCACTTAGAGCTATAAACTTCCCTCTAAGGATTGCTTTCAACATGTCCCAGAGGTTCTGTTGTGTTGTATTGTCCCTTTCACTTAGCTCCAGGAACACTTTTATTTCTTTCTTAATTCCTCTTTTGACCCATTCATCATTCCGGAGTGTGTTGTTTATTCTTCTTGTGTTCATGTAGTTACTAGGGTCCTTCTGGTGTTGATTTTAAGCTTTATTGCATTGTGGTCTGATAGAATTCATGGAATTATTTCAATCACTTTGTATTTGTTGAGGTTTCTTTTGTGCCCCAGTACATGGTCAATTTTGGAGAAAGCTCCATGGAGCGCTGAATAGAAAGTATATTCTTCGGTGCTTGAGTGGAATATTTGATAGATGTCTGTTAGGGCCAGTTGATATATGGTATTGTTTAATTCACATGTCTCTCTGTTAATTCTCTGTCCTATTGACCTATCTAATGGAGACAATGGGGTATTGCAGTCCCCCAATATTAATGAGTTTGGACTAGTCTGGGTCTTAAAGTCCTGTAGTACTGATTTTATGAAGTTGGGTGCACCAGAGATTGGTGAATATATGTTAATGAATGTAATATCTTCTTGGTCAATTGTTCTGTTGATCAGAATGATGTGGCTTTGTCTCTTCTGATTACCTTTAGTTTAAAGTCTATTTCATCAGATACTAGAATTGCAATGCCTGCTTTTTCCTTAGTGCCATTCGCTTATTATATTTTTTCCATCCTTTCACTTTAGGGTAGTGCCTGTACTTGAAAGTGAGATGAGTTTCTTGCAGACAACAAAAAGCTGGGTTTGTTTCTTCATTCAACTAGTCTGTGTTTTTTGACTGGGGAGTTCAGTGTATTGCTATTTAAAGTTATTAATGAAAGATATGTATTGATAACTGTCTTTTTTGTTTCTGTTCAAATTCTTGGTGTAGCTGTGCATTTCCATAGTTATACCTTCATTTAGTTTCTTTCTGTAACCCCCTGGGTATAGTCATTCCTTTCTTCAGCTCTTTTTATTGTGTCAAGAACTCTATGAAGGCCTGGTTTTGTGGACATGAATTCTTTCAGCCTATTTATGTCATGGAAGTTATTTCTTTTCCCTTTGACTATAATAGACATTTTGGCTGGGTAAATTAATCTTGATTGGCATCTGTAGTCATTTAGAACTGGGAATACCTTGGGCCAGACTCTTCTAGCTTTCATAGTTTGCACTGAAGAGGAAGATGTAATTCTGATGGTTTTTCCTTTATGTGTGACTTCTTGTTTTTCTTTTGCAACTTTCAGTATTCTCTCTTTGTTCTATACATTTAGTCCTTTTACTATGATGTTCCTTGGAGTTTCTTTTCTGGTCCTGTCTGCTTGGTGTTCTATATGTTTCTTGTATTTGTATGGGCACAACTTTCTTTAATTTTGGGAAATTTTCTACTATAATCCTGTTGAAAATCTGGTCCATATCATTATAATGAGAGTCTTCTCCCTTCCTGTATGCCTATGGTTCATAAGTTTGTTTTTTTTTTTAAGGTGTCACACAATTCTTGCATATTTCATTCTTGTGTTTTCATAAATTTTTCATAATCTTTGCTTTAGTTGTCCAATTCATCCACTTTATCTTTCAGTCTTAATATTCTGTTTTCATTTCATTCATCCTCTTAGTGAGGCTTTCTCCTGTCATTTCTAATTGGCTTACTGAGTGTTTCATGTCCTTCTTTATTTCAGCTTCTGCGTTCTTCAATATTTCTAACTCTTTTCTGAATTAATTAAGAAGTTTATCCCTATCTTCTTTCAGTTCTTTGATTCCTTTCTCTGTGAGCTCTTTAAATTCACTGAATTTCTTTTTATCACGTTCATAATTCTTCTTTTGAATTCCATGTCCTGTGTTGTCTCTAGGAGATTCTCATTGTACTCCTCTAGAGGACTGATGGTACTTGGTAGGAATATATTATTTTAAATTTTCATGTTATTAGTTTTTCTCTGTGGCTTTTACATGTGGGTTTCTTTTTTAGATTCTGATTCTTGTGTGAGACTCAACCCTACCTTTGTTGAGTTTAGGTCTGCTTATTTTTGTAAAATTTATGTGCCTTTGTGGTTCACTTGTTGGGCATGAAAAGCTGATTGATCTAGGATTCACGTTCTCTCTTTTGATTTTATATTGGAGTGGCCAAAGTGCTTTCTCTTGCTCCTCAGGAGTTTTCACAGTGGCCCCAGTCAGATGAGGAACAGATGCTCTCAGGTCTCTCCTAAAGTCTGGATCCCTCGAGGAAAGATGCTGGCCTCAGGAATTGGAGGGCTGGGATGGCCTGGGTGCAGGGCCCAGGGAAGTTGCTGGCCCCTAGTGATGCAAAGGGAAATGGGGGTGAGACGAGGCCCAAGGGCTCCTCAGGACTACTGGGAGGAATTGGGTTGGTCTGCAAGCAAAGGATCAGGAAGCAGTGGGGATTCTGGGCTAAGAGGTCAGTTCACGGGTCTGGGGTGATACGACAAGAGATGGGCCAGTCCCTCTGCCAGGAGGATAGATGTGGTGGGGGACCTGGGAGGGTGATGAGGCTGGGGGAGTCAAGGTGCATTGGGAGCAGCAGCCATACTTACCCATGCAAGCTGCTAACTCCAGGAAGGTGTCGACATCTTAATTGTAAGATCAGATAGCCAATAATTTGTCAACACTGTCATATATATGACAGTGTTGACAAATTATTGGATATCTGAGTTTGGTAACATTTAAAATATCATTAACTTTCACAACAGAAGACAAAAGAAATCTCTCAGATTACTTGAAATTAGACATACAAATAATAATTTTTAAAGATAATAGAACTGTTGATAAAATATTTTGAAAAATGATAATCACTCAAGAAAACATTCATTTGGACCTTGGTAATCTTGTTCAAAATCTTTTTCATTGGGAATTATTAATTGAACTCACACAGTTATTGCAAGTAACAAAATTTATGTCAGAAACCTTTTAAAATTTTCATGTATAAATATGTACTAATAGAATTATTGCTGCATATATTGGCTATTGAAATTATAAGTACAATATTTTGCATTTAGTCAATACAGATTTTTAAAATAATTTATTTACTATCCTTGTTTTATGTGTATGATTGTATTGCCTGCAGGTATATAAGTACACCTACATTGTACAATGCTCACTAAGGTCAGAAGAGGGCATCAGATACCCTGGAACTGGAGTTACAGATGGTTGTTAGCCTCCATGTGGGTGCTGCGTACTGAACCCGGGTCTTCTACAAGAGCAGTTCATGCTCTTAACTGTTGAATCATCTCTCCAGCCCCTTAATATGGATTTTTAAACAACTGTGCTATTTTACGAGCCTAACTATTGTGACAATTGATTCACAGGACTTTATAAATAGGTATAATATTTAATTTAATCAAAAGGAGATCACTTTTTTTGCATGATCAATGTCCAAATGGAACATGACAGTGTTTAGCATGTATAGTTAATACTAAAAACAAACAAACAAACAAACAAAAAACAAGCAGTGGCAAAAGCCCCTCACAGAACTGAGGAAATAGGTAAGAAACTGCATCTTTTGCTGAGGAACTACTGGCAGGTGATCACTACTAGGTGAGGGAGAGTGGTCTTCTTTAAGGGAAAGAGTCTAGATAGACTGACAAGGCTCCAGTGTGTGAGTTCACAATGAGGTATATTTGGGTCTACAAACATGATTTGATATAGAGCTTAACATATGACAGAATAAATGAAACCAAGTTTGGGGAGCTATTGGGGTGAAGAAAGGGGAGGGAGTCCTAACTATTATTAAGATATAGTGCATGGCATTCACAAAAATTCAATTAAGATGTAATAAAAATAGATGAAAAATATCTTTGTATTTCAAAGTTGGTACTAAGCCTGTATATAGTGAAAAAATGATTTAAAGATCAAAAACTGAGAATTTCATTAGTTATCAGGTCAATATATTATTGACTTTAGAATGTATGGCCCATGAGAATGTCTTTTCAGACTTTTTCCTCATTCTACCAAGAATTTATTGTCCTGTTTTCATTTGTGTATGGGAATATTCATAATTAGATACCAAAATTAATAAACTGAATGCAACATTGGCAAACAGAAAAATAAGCCTTGGTAAAAGTCCATTTATTACACATTTTGCTATATGTTTTGGAAACATGCTTACTATTAGCCAGAAAATGCATACTTCTACTTAAGATCAAAACTACTGACTTGAAACTCATGAACTCATGAGCACATTCAACAGCATGTCATATATCGATTTTTAATTAATTTTGAATGTTCAATAGTACAATAGAATAGTATGTCCAATCAATGGAAGCATACAGAAATAATACATATGTGAAATTTGCTTTTGTTCTTGTTATAAAGAATCACATTGGTCCACTTATATCACAATGTTGAGGTAAGTTTGATATTTACATTGAATATGTCAATACTTTAGTTTTTGTAGAAACCATTTAATATACTAGCTGACATAAATGAGCACAGCCTGGACATATTTAATAGTGGTAGCATCCTAAGTCTCTGGGTTTTACCCACAGAACCACAAAAATATCAGTCAGCATGAATCTACAATTTTAATTTTGTTGATGAAAAGAATATCAATTCTGGGGATTTTATTTAATGTTAAAACATTTGCCTAGCACCCAAAATGCATTGAAATCAATCTGGACCATATAATAGAAAATACTATTATATCAAGAACTTCAACAAACTGTGTGAAATTTATTCTGATGCGTCCATCATTTCATAAACAATTCTAGCCATCATTCCCTTACTAGACAGACAAAAATTATTAAGGCTTATTGCTTTTGTTCTTGTCATAAAGAACAAAAAAAATCAGCTGTAAATCTTTATCATTTTAGTATAAATGTGAAATGGTAAAATATAAAGATTGTACTTATATGTATCCCCTTGAATTTTACATATGAAAAAATTTAATCATACTGTATTAATAACTACAATTTATGAATTACATTCTATAAGATATTTTAATGGATGTCACATACAATGTATTAAATCAATTCTGATGAATGATATATTACATAATTAAACATGTCAATCAAGAGCAAAATTTCAGTAATGGTTTGAATATAAAATATTCCAAAGCTTTTATAGAATGATTACCAGTTAATGGACCTTTTGAGGGAGATTAGACCACAGGAAGGTCACCTTTATCAAAGGATGTTTGAATGAATCACTAGGAGGTGGGATTTGTTTGAAAGAAAGTGGTCGCTATTTTACCTCTGAAGAGTATAACTTGTCCTCTGACATCTCTTCTCTGTTTCTCTGTTTCCTGATTGGCAGAATTTGAGCAGCTTTGCTCCAACACACTCTTCTACCATTATACAGTGCTTCCTCACAGCTCAAAACTAATGGAGCCAGCTGACTGAGGATGAAAATCATCAGTCAAACCTATGTAAAGCCAACTATCTTGTTCCATTTTTATGACCTTATTTGCATTACTGGACTAATGTGTCCAATTTGGCAAAAATGTCTTCAGATACAGCACTGAACTCACTATTATCAGTCAACAATTACTAGTGAATGGATACTTTAGTTACAGTTAAGAGTAGATACAAATATATATATAGAGAGAGACTTTAAGTTTCTCTGTGTTTCCTACTCAACTGCACAAAGCTCTTGCTAATTATTATTCCTAAAGGATGTTCACTATGAGAAACAAAGGGATAGCATACTGAGGCCTTTGGTAGACAGAGAAGGGTTGTGGAAAAAAATCTATGGAGCACCTGCTGGGAGCATTGTTTCATCACAGGCATTTCTATTAAAGTCCTTAAAAAAATTCAAAAATCACTGATACCATTCTATTTTCCAAAACTGATAAATGAGACTCTAGCCATCATTTTTGGTTTTATTTTCTATTTTAAATTTTTCTTTAATTAATTAATTCATTTTGAATCTGCTTTCTCTGTAGTCCCTGGTAGCCTTGAAATCACTATGGAGTCCAGACTGGCCTTGATCTTACTGAGATCTGCCTGTCCCTGCCTCCTGAGTGTTGTGATTAAGGCTTGTTTCACCCTGCTCTGCCCTGTTTGTGATTTTTAAGTATAAGCTTTTGGTCAATTATTAACAACTTGTTATAGTTCCATCATATGTTTAAAAAGTAGAAGAATACTACAACCTAATTGGGAAAACAAACAAACAACAACAAAAAAAACCCAAAACCTTTGTACTACATTTCCAAAAAGAACAGATGATTGATCACTGGAAATCATTAGTAATTTATTCTTGCATATTGAGATATTTCTGAAGTTAGTTTTTGTTTTGTTCAAGAGAATTCTTTACTATAGAATGCCACAAACTGTGGGTATTTTCATGTTATTGTATATAAATCTCATTTTGTAAATTGAATCAATAGAATAAGAAAACAAATGAAAATGCAGTCTGAATATTAAGCCCTTTAATGCTTCATTGCAGTCGGAGCCTCCTTGTTTATTCAGTGATAATTTGCTTCAAAGCTTACAGAGCAGGGAACTAAACTAATTCCCATTGGGTTGTTTGTTTTTCAGTAGTTAAATATTAGTATTTTAGCTATACAATAGTTACATATTATCAATTCACCTTTGAAATGAAATTCCTTCTCCATGTAATTTTTCATAGAATGAAAACCATTGCAAAATGATTAAAATCTTATAAAAAAAACATTGTACTAGAATTAGCTGACGAGGACTTCTGTGTTTCATGGTTCTGCAATCTTAGCTCTGTCAGGTGACTTACTATAATCCCAAGTCCATTTTATTAAAACATCTACTCTAATGTATTTATCTCTCTTACCTCCTTCAGAGTGGAAATTGTCTTACATATCTTTGTGTTGCTAACATTTAGCCAAATGTTTTCTAGTCTCATCCTGGATATTTGAAAACTGGTATAAGAATGAACAAATGAGTGTAAAAAGGGTTTGAACTGAGAATTAGCACACTGCCTTGATCTCTGACTAAACTGATGAAATGGGGTAATGATGACTTTCCTTTCTCAAATCTGTCTTTTGATAACCTCGAGTTGCCTTTGTTCTGCTTTTTTTCTTTTCTTTTCTTTTTTTTTAGACGGGTCTCCCTATGGCCCCAGCTGTCCTGGAACTCACTAAGTAGACCAGGCTGGCCTTGAACTCACAGAAATCCACCTGCCTCTGCCTCCCAAGTGCTGGGATTGTTCTGCTTTTAAACTAACACTGGATAAGCAATCTACAAGAATCATAATTCCCCATCACTTAATCATTAGTGAAAGAATCTCTTCCGTGAATCACCTTGGCTGTCTATTGCAAAGAACACTCTATTCTTTCCTGCTCCATCTTACGTCAAGTATTCTGTCCCATGCTAACCCCAAAATCATAGGAATGAAAGAAAATTATATACTCTAAAACTACCTGCTGGAGAGCCAATGATTTAAGAATATTCTGAAGTATTAAAGGGTAATGACTATACAGAGCAAACGAGTATTATATTTGCCATAATACAAAATAAAGACAGTAAGGCACTATTCTCATTCAGCTTGTTACAAACATTAAGTTCTCCATGTAAAAATACACAAGTAATTAATTATGTGAATGGTGGGGGGGTTGTTTTGTTTCTTTTTTGTGTTTGTTTTTGTTTTTGTTTATGTTTTTGGTCTTTTTGAGACAGGGTCTTTCTGTAGCCCCAGCCAGCCTGGAACTATATCAATATGTTGACCAGGCTGGCCTCAAACTCACAAAGATCTGCCTCCCTCTGCCTCCCGAGTGCTGTGATTAAAGGTGTACCCCACCACACCAGGCTATGAATGGTGTTTAAAGCAAGTTTTGCTTAGTTTTGTTCTGTATTAGAATTCTACTTGACTATATCTTTTTTACATAATTAACATTAGCTAATATTTCTCATACCTTAGACAATCTCAATTTGACATTTATTGCCTATTTACTTTTTGTAATTTGAATAATAACTTTTTGTAATTCGAACAATACAGTGTTTTAAATTTTTTTTAACATTTTCAATGTTTCATATATTCAAAGAAAATGAATAGAAATTTAAAGGCTTGGTATCCTTGGGTTAAATTTTAGCTGGAAATTTTAATCTCATATATTTCATTAAGAAAACCACTTTGCCATGAATTGTTCTATCAATTAAAATCAAATTCCTACAAAACTTCTCATATTTATTATGATGATGGTTTGAAAATGAATCCAACCATCATGAGAAATCTAGAGTAATATTTATGTCGTGTTTTTTGTACAATTTCTATAGTTTATGTGCTATTCATTGATTTCTTAAAGAAATATTTAATTTTGAAGATTATGCAGCTGGGAGTATAGTTCAGTGGTAGAGGGATCATTAAGGAATAGGTCAGAAGGGGAGAGAACTCAGTTTCAATATTCAGAACCAAAATCACCCACTAAAATTATCTCAGATATGTGGAATTTTATAATGTTTCATACACCTGCTAAAGAGGATTATGTGTGTATCAATACAGATTTATGTATGACTGTATGATTACAAGCACATATGTGAATTCTTTTCACCAATATACCAATCTAGCATTCTTGGATTGATTGTGCTTACAGCATAACTCTGCCATTTCTGCTGAGAACTGCAGAGATAAATTTAGCAATACCATGCAGGGAATGCAATGAGCAGAGATGACAGTAGGTATTAAGACAACACCTACCTCTTTACTCAACAAGACAAGAAGTGGGCACAAAATTACAAGGGCTACTAATCAACAGACAAATAAAACAAGTGAAAAGCATTACAAAGGCAATCAGATTTTTTATTTTTACTGACTTTTGTGCATTTCATATAATACATCTTACTCAAATTTAAATTTCCTCTCCTCTCCCCACTATCATAACCCCCTCCACCAGATTTAATTACTCTGTTATGTATGTTAAGTCCTATTCAGTCAAGGTGTCCCTCAGGTGCAACTTCATCCACTGAAGTCTAGCCAGCCTATTTAGAGTTACTTTCTTAAAGAAAAATCTACTCTCCCTCCCTCTACAGTAATCATTTGCTAATAAGTCTTTGGCTAGGGTTGAGACCTGTTGTCTATTTCCCATATCCCATGCTGGATTTTTGTCTGATTGAGTCGGCATGGGATCTTGTGCATGCTGTAATCATTGATGCAAGTTCATGAGCATGTTCTCAGAGGCCTGAAAGCCTCTTTCTTATGTTCATGCACCAAATCTGGCTCTTACCATCTTTCTGCCCCCTCTTCTGCAATGGTTTCTTATCTGTAGGTGGGTAAGGTTTATATGAGTCCTATTCAGGGACATGGATTCTACAGTCTCTTATTTTCTAGAACAGCCAGTTGTGGCCTTCTGTGTGTTTACTTTGTTGTATGAGGAAGCTTCACTGGTGAAAGTGGAGGGATATATTAGTATTCTCTTGCCCCCTGTTTGCTATGTTCTGTGAGACTTAGGTGTAGAGGTTCTACAACAGATGTATCACATAGGGCTGGGCAGCTCTCAAAAATATATATTCTCTGTGTGTGACCAGTTGTGGAACTCTGTAATAGCCTCTGTTGCAAAAAGAAGCTTCTCTGATGAGTGGTATACAGTATACGTGTCTATAAATATAAAGATCCATATTTGGCATATGATAAGAAATTCCATTTATTTAGAGATACGAAAGAGAGAGGGTTTTCTCTGGGATTTATGACCTCACCAGTCATATGTATTTGGCTATAATTATAGTGTCACCCATGAGATCCCACCCACTGAGAAAGCTTTAAGTCCATTTAGTAGTTGATTAACCCCTAGATAGAAGTGACACTACTGCATCAATAGAGATAGTTTGCTCGGGGAAATCATTCTGATTAATAGGCTTTACAATTTGGATGGACCATTGATCAATTTTCTCTCTTAGCAGTTTGCATAGTGTCCTCCAGAACTGTGAAAGCTAATCTTCAGGGAGGCTTCCAGGTCAGTTCCATCTCCATTGTTCCAAGTCCTGTGACCCAAGAATGTCCTGTCTTCAGCAGTAAGGTCTTACCTTCCAGTTTGGGGAGGTAATCAAAGGCTCTGGAAATAGTCTATGTTATTTTGAGAGTCTCTTGGGCTACTCTGACCAAGAACTCAAAGCTCTTGTCTGGCACAATGCTTTCTATTATGTAACCTTTATGTACACACATGCACTCATGTTCAGATATTAAACAAAAGTGGTGATACAGTGAACTATGTAGCTGCGAGTGAACAAAATTTTAAAAAATTACCTAAATGTTCATCTCACTGTCTTAGAAAGAGTAACAAAGTAAATCAAAATAATCAGAAAACAAAACTTGTAACGTATGTCATAAAGGCAAATGCAGTGAAAGCTATAGGAAAGGTATCAAAGACCAATGAAAAAGATCACAGATTTCAATCGATTAAAAACTTCCAAATCCTTTGTCAAAAATGTGAAAAAGAAAGAGAACAATAAAATATACAGACAAAGTGTATATAGCATTAAGCTGAAACTTAATGACTTATTGCAATACTCATAGATTAGTGCATCTCTCAACTAAAACCATAAAAGATTCCAGCAGCAGATGGCAGTTAAACCATCACTCACTGTTGGTGAACTTGAAGAGAATAACAGACTGCAGAGTACTCTGCCGCATATGGGAAACCTATATCACATCCTTTCCTGTGTTGTTTGGACATCACCGGGTTCTTGCATATATGAACCCACAGCCATTGTGGCAGTATGCCCAAGACCTGGTCAAGACCAAGTCATAAAAACTCAGCAAGAATGGAGGAGATGGGCAAGAAGCCCCAATCCTAGTTGAGTATTTATTGGCAATTGATATGTTCTGGGTAAGGAAGAGTCAGTTTTTTCAAGAATTCCATGCTTGATAGGTTGACAAGACTCCAAGAGATGCACCAACATTCAAGGGCATTTAGGGAACACACATTGTCCTTAGATCTTCTAAAAAGAAAAAAAAATAGAGGACATGAAGTTGGGGAGTAATAAGTTGAAGGTGGATATACAGGAGGGGTCTGGTCATGATCAAAATACATTAAATGAAATTCTCAAAAAAATCAATAAAAAAATTAAAAATACTATACCAGCATACAGATAGATGCTACTGAAATCCAGGGGCTCATTTAGGAACAATTGTTAAAAATATAGGACAACAAATTATAAAATCTTGAAGAAGTGAACAAATTTCTAGACAAATATGGCTTTCTAAAATTAAACCAACAGTTTACAAAAGGCACAAGCAGATCAATTTCAACCTCCTCTAATAACAGTATGTGGGACTGGATGGATGATTTTAAAGACACAATACTACTAATATTCCTCAAATACTTTTACACGAGAATGGAACAAATATTTAGAAATACATTAGGCTAATATTTTCTTGATGTCAGAATCATGTGGGTGCTGGGATTCAAACCTGGGTCCTCTGCAAGACCAACCTGTGCTCTTAACCACTGAACCATCTCTCAAGCCTCACAAAAAAAAATTCTAACATCCTCATTGAAAACAGATTCAAAATCCCTTATTAAATAAATGCAAAGTAAATTTAACAGCACCTTTAAAAAGATTATGCATCATGGACAGTGACTTTCATACCTGAGATACAAGGATCAGACCTCATGCAAATCAATGAATATAAAGTAGTGGTTTGAATGAGAAGGGTTCCCCATCTGCTCTAAGTATTTGAATACAAACTAACTGGTTTAGGGAATGTTTCGCCAAATTATTTTCTCTTTTGCCTTCTTGGGAGGCTCTGTGCAAACTAATGTAATACGTTTTTAGTTTGGGTTTTGTACCATTTTATGTGACATTTGTGGGCGGAGGATGACTTACATGAACCAGCTTCTCATAACCCCCACACTGGAATGATGGCCTGCCACTCCCAATTGCTTTCATGCCCCATGCCCAGGCACCATTTCACCCCTCCATCTTGCCCTATGGAGCCTGCAGGACAGGCTCTGCCAACGGTTTTTGCCCCACCACCTTTGCTGTTTTTGGGCCATAGGCCTTGATCCCCCCAAATGGTCACCACTAACTCTCCATCTGGCCAGTCCCCATCTCTCACTGGCTTTGCTACCTCTCCATAGCAGTTCAGCTGGCTCCACCCCTCTTTCCCAGGGTGCCTGCTGCTTGTCCATCGCTCATGCTTTTCAGAACACTGAGTGGTTTTCAGGCTACAGGGAAGATCATGAAACCTTTAGGAGGTATGGATTTGCTGGAGGAATCACATCACTGGAGGAGGGCTTTGAGATTTCAGACTCACACCGCTTTGGTTTCTCTGCTTCCTGCACATGCTTGAAAATGGAACAGCCTTCTGCCATGCCCACCCCCATGCTATGATGGATGCATTCCTATGCCACTGTGACAAACTGAAATAGAAACCCAGAATACCTTCTCTAAGTTGCCTTGATTGTGTTGTTTCATCACAGCAAAAGAAAAATAGCAAATGCAGGAACTGATTACAGAGAATAGGCTATTGACTGAAGAAATTGACCAGGTTCTTTTGTTGAGAAATGCAGAAGAGTTTGGAAATTTGGAATAAAAGAGCAGTTGAACTCTGTAAACAGAGGTTAATGGATGATTCTACAAGGAAAGTGCAAAGTAGAGCTGAGGGTAATATAGTTCCAGAGGGTGATGGAAACAAGGACTTAAACAGCAACTAGGATATTTTGGCAAATGATCTGACTTGTTCACCTGTGACCTAATGACTTGCCTGAAAAAGATCAAAGGTAATGAACTAATTTTTTGGAATCAGAAATTTCAAGAGAACTTAATGTTGAATCTCTAAGTTGGTTATTACTGATAAATATTATGCAAAACTATAAGGTAGAAGAGTACATGGGGCAGAAAGAAATGTGGAATGCACAGTTTGGAGAGAATAAAAAGAGCCCTAGGAAGTTTTATTTTCATCCAAGTCATACCCTGGACAAGACTCTTTTTGACAAGGAGACTAGCACCATTAAAAAGAGGTCTCATGCTCTTTACTGTACCATTGGAAGGAATGTCCTCAAAGCAAGACACTACACAGCTAAGCTTCCATATTTTGAAATGAGAAAGCATAGAAGCTTTCTTTTCTTAGGAAGTGAGTAATTTAACTTACAAAAGCTGCTCGTAATATGAATCAGGGGCCAAGGTCCATCACAAACCAGAGGCTAATTTGGCAGTGCCATTCATGTGGTGCTGATTTAGATGCATTTGAGATGCGAGAATAAGGGGGCCTCAGGCCAGGCAGCATGTAGCAGTGAATTTCCTTCCCAAAGAAGATCCTGATAAGCCAAGCGGCCCTGAGAGGCCATTGTGTTGAAGCCTGTATTGTGGTCTAGAGCCCAAGATTTTGAAGGTGCTAGAGACATAAGACATTTTCCAAGAAGAACTCATAGAGGCAGTGGAACCAGTGTAAGAGCAGGGTGTATGTTCAGGTATCAAGCATGAAGAGCAGACCCATGTGTCTTTTGGATTTAAAGTCCCAGACATCAGACATGGGAGATATAGGATTTGATGTTTGTTCTGCTGTTTTCCAGTCTTGTTTGAATCTGATATTTCCTCAATAAACCTCTATTCTCATTTCTAGAATACTGTGTCATTTGTAAGTTGGAAATACGGAATTTTCCTTTTGATATTTATAGGGGGATACAGTTAAGAAGTTGTCTTGTACCTTAGAAAAAACTTTAGATGTTGGGACTTTGGAATAGTTTTGAGACTGTTGAAGACTATGAGTACTTTGAAGTTGGCCTAAATGCACTCTGCATTATGATATGACAATGATCCTGGAGTGGAAAGCAAAGTGCAGAAAATGATGGTATTTGAATGAGGAATGTCCCTCCTAGCTTCAAATATACGAATATTTGGTCTGTTGGCACTATTTGAGGAAGGCCATTGACCCTTTAGGAGTGTACTTCTGAATGCACATCAGGGAGTGGAGGCCTTGAAAGTTCATAGCCTTGCCCTAGTTCCAGCTTTCTTTCTCCGATTCTTTCACATGGAGGTTCTGTACCTAGCTTTTTGTTATGGCTGGCTCTCAACTTTTCCCCTGCTATGATGAACTCTTAGCCCTCTGGAAAGGTAAGCCTAATCAACTCTTCCTTCTATGAATTATCTTGGTCATGGTGTTTTATTGCAGCAACTAACAAGAAGCTAACATACACAATAATGCTTATAAATATAATTAAGGATTGAAATCAATTGAACATCTCAATAAATACATAAATAACTTAGAAAATAAATCAACACCTCTTATGATAAAAATTATGACATTTTTATATAGAATGAACATATATCAACATAATACAGTCCATATATGATAAAGGCATATCTGACAATGTACTGAATGAACAAAAAACTGAAAGCATTTTCTTTAAAATCAAGAAGGTAATAAGAGTACCCAGTCTCTCTTGTTTAATCCTGAAGAGTGCTTGAAGTCTTAACCAAAGGAATAAGTTAAAATAGAGAAAAATAAGGAGATAGAAATATCAACGGTAAACATTAAATTCCCTCTTTTTGATTACATGATTCTCTGCATCAAAGATCCTAACATTTCACCAAAGATTATTAAAATAGATAAATAACTTGAGCAAAGTAGCATGATACAAATCCAGCATGTAAAAATCGACAATTTTCTGTGTACTATTAATGAACTTGTTGGAAAATAATCAGAAAAAAATCTCATTCACAATAATATCAAAAAATATATGTAATAATATAGGCTGCAGTATAAAAATATGACACACTTAAGAAAAAAATTAAAAAAACACTAAAATGTGAAAATACTAAAAATTCAGAGATTGAAAGAAGTAACACACTTAGAGTATTTATATGATCAAAATTAACTTACATATACAAGGCAATCCCTACCAAAATTCCAATGGCATTAGTCACATAACTATAAAAAATCCTGTAATTTAAATAGAATCACCAAAGATCCCATATGGCCAAAACAATCATAGGCAAGAACACAGTTGTAGGCATCATAGTATTTAATTTCAAAATAAACTACAGATCCATCAGTACACTAATGGTTGATGTTAAGTTAAAACCAAACCATTAGCAAAACAGAATGGAACAGAATGAAATAGATAGCCCAACAATAAATATGTGCAGATATACTCATTTGATCCCTTACTAAGTTGCTAAAATATTCGTTGGAGAAATATAGCTTCTTTAACAAATATTGCTGGGGGAACTTGATAATCACATGTAAAAGAATGAACCTAGATTACTCTCCCAGTTTTAAAACTCAATCAATTGGATTATATATTTTAATTTATGATCTGAAACTTTCAAATTACTAGATGGATTATAGGACAAATATTCCAAGATATTAGCAGCAATGTTTTGAATATGACTTTGGTAGTTTAGGAAATGAAAGCAAGACTATACAAAAGAAATATGCACAAATTAAAAAGATTCTACAGAGGAAAGATCATGATTGACAGTGTGGAACATATTATATATTCAAGAAAATGTTTACCAGTTGTTTATCTGACAAAACAATAAAGATCACAAAGTGGAAATTAAGAAAAAAGAAAAAGGAAACTAATCAAATAATGGCTGAATGCAAAAGTAATGGACAGGGATGGAGAAATAAAATGGCTGAGTTTCAGCCTTTCAGGTTTTACATTGAGGTCTTTGATTCTTTTGGAGTTAGATATTGTGCAGGGTGATACATAAGAGTGCAGTTTCACTCTTCTGCACGTGGAGATCTAGTTTTCACAGAAAGATTAGTTAAAGATGTTTTTTTCTGAAGTGTGTGTTCTTGGTACCTTTGCCAGATATCAGGTGACTGAAATTCTATGCATTCATTTTTGGGTCTTCTATTTTTTTCCATTGATAAACATGTTTTTTCATATACTAGTAGCATGCTCTTTTTATTACTATAACTCTGTAGTATATTTTGAACTCTGCTATGGTAGTATTTCCAGATTTGCTCCTGGATTTCAGGAATGCCTTGGCTCTCTGGAGTATTTTTTATTACATATGAGTTTCAGGATGGCTTTTTCTATTTCGGTGAAGAATAACATGGAGATTGTGATTGGGATTGCATTTAATCTATAAATTGCTTTGGGGAGGTCAATCATTTTCACAGTACTAATTCCAACAGTCCATTAGCACAGGAGGTTTTGCATCTCCTGTGAAGACACAAAGATGCCTCCTCAAGGTCTTAAAAAATGTATAGTTATCATTGTGGAGGACTTTAAGGTTAGGTTTATTTTTAGACTTTTTGTTTCAGAGTCTATTATGAATGGGAGTGTTTCCATGATGTTTTTCTCTTAATGCTTGTTATTAGTATATTGAAAGATAAGTGACATTTGTAAATTTATTTTGTGTACTTCTACTTGGAGATGGCATAGACTTTGGAGAAAAATACTTTCATCATATTCATAGGCCAAAGCAATTTCTTACTATATTTAAAATATATATCCTTGCATTTACAGACAATGTACCTCTCACTACTTATCAAAGAATCCTCTTTTTGCAGCAGTAGAAACTATTACACATTTTCACTACTGATCAAATTCATAGAATAAGTTATTGTAAGGTGCCCTGCCCCAAGTGACATAACTACAATTCAACCTTTACATCTAAGACTCAGTGTACAGAGTAGAAGAGAGGGTAGAAAGAATATTATTGCACTTCCCAACTCTCACCAGGGAAGTTTCCTCACATAGAAGATGAGGATTAGCCCAGAAAGGTACAACTGGCCAAAGTGTATAGAATAACAGACTGCAGAATACTTATCACAGGATAGGACACCCATGTCAAACCTCTACCACACAAGGCTCTGGAACCACTGCAGAAGAGCCTCAAGTGGTGCATGACCACACAGTAACAATTTTCCAGACAGCTGGGTAGTTAGTTATTCTTATGAATTCAAAGATATGATAACAGTATGAACAAGACCCACAGAGGCTCAAGTTAGAAAAAAATTCCAGCACAGATGTGGGGAAGTGGGTAAGAAGCCTAGCCTTTGCTGAGGAACTATTGGAAGCAGATCACTCCTGGGAAAGAGTGAATGGTTTTATTTAAGTGTGTGATGCTAAATAGGTTAACCAGACTCCAGTGGATGGCCCTATGCTAAAGAGCATTTGGGGTCACAAATTTGACTTAATAGGCCTTAACAGAGTACAAGAAATTCGATATATGAGGGGCTAAAAGTGGGATGCTGATAGGAGTGGGTGTTCAATTATTATAAAAACATATTATATGAAAATCTCAAAAGTTTAATAGAAACTGAACCTGAAAAAAAATTGCTGAGAAATATCTAAAAGAGTTTTTATAATCCTTACCAATGAAGAAAATGCAAACTGATGCTATTTTAAGATTTCATCTTACCAAAATCAGAAAAGCTAAGCATAAGAAAATAATTGAGAAACAAATGCTGGTTAGCGTATGAGGAACAGGGACCTCTCATTCACTGCTGATAGGACTGCAAACTAGAGCACCCTCTATTGATACCAGATAGAAATTCTCCCCAAATCTAAAAACATATCTATCTTGTGGCAGAAATATTCCATTCTTTGGTGTATATTCAAAGGATTTGATATTTTAATCCAGAGACACTACATTCACAATACTAAGGATATGGAAAGAGCATAGATTTCCATAAACTGATGAATGGATAATGAAAATGCTACTATATTACATAATGGGATGCAATGCAGATAAGAAAAAAAAATTCAGGTAAATAGATGAAACTGGAAAATATTATACTGAATGAAGTTATCCAGATCCAGAGAGACAAATGCTGCATTTTCTCTCTTATGGGTCCTAGATTCAAATCTTTACATTTGCGGGTACCGCCTGGAGTAAACATAGAATCTAGTAATGTAGAAAGGGACCACTGGATGAAGGGGAAGAAGGAACTCTATAGAGGTGGATAGGAAGTACAGGAGCTATCAAGGGGGAAAAGTTAAAATAGGTCACTTAACTGGGGATGGTGGAAAATAAAAAAGGAAAGGAAGGAAGTGTGGTAAATAACAGTAAGGATGTTTGAAAAAGCCATATAAAAATCCATTGCTCTATAAGATTAATAAAACTACACATATCTTGCATACACATACACACTTGTGTGTGCGCGTGTGTGTGTGTGTGCGTCTGTGTGTGTGTTAATGCAATGACCCATATGATATAATTCTCTCCCCCAGGGACGATAGCATAACAAAAACCTCAGTTCAATGCTGGGAAAACTCACTTTGAATTGTTGGTCGAGTGAATTCTAAGGGATCCTCAAACACTATAGGCTGTGGCCGTTGTACTTGGTTGCCTGCCAGACCATGTAGGTAAGATTCTATTGCTGAAGACACCACAAACTTTGGTACTAAGATTTGGAGAAATCACTGTGAAAGGTTCTGACCTTGAAGGTTTCTTACCTGAGGATCCTATACTGTCAAAATGTGCTATTTAAGCTGCCAAGAGAGAAAGTTTTCAACAGTCATACCCAGTTGAAAAGAATGAGAACCCACAGAGCTGGAGAGATAGCTCAGTGGTTAAGAGCAATGGTTGGTGTTGCAGAGGACCCAGGTTCAGTTCGCAACACTCACATGGCAGATAAAACTGTCCAGTCCTCTTCTGTCCTCCATGCATTGTACATCATGGGTGCAGTTATATACATGCAAACAATATACCTGTACACATAAGAAGTATATTTTTTTAAAAGAATGAGAACCACCAACATGACCAAAGTGGCAATTTATCCCCAACCGTACAATTGGAACACTTGTATAATGGGAGCAGCCAATGGCTGTCTAATTATATCTAAAGTCCACTAAATTGGCGGGAACTCACATTTGGTATTATACAACTGGCCAAGGATTTCTGAATAGAGAGGTCATAGGCTCTGGAGGATAACCTGTTACTATCTTATCATTAAAGTAATAGAGCTTCCAGCTGCCCTTTAAATACTGATCCTTGCTCCCATGAATAAATGCAGCTCTGTACATCACACCAAAGAAGCATTTTTAATTTTATTTTTATTGAATTTTTGCAAGTTCATAAAATATATTTTGATGGTATTTAGATACCCTCATCTAGCCACACATTGCCCCACTTTCCCCAACCCAGCCCAGGTTAATGTGTATGTGTGTAAGTATATATAT
>NW_008329335.1:2270850-2276874 GCF_000622305.1 Nannospalax galili
TTGTATTATATACATGATGTGTAAATGGTCTATAGAGTCTGGTTTGCATCCCCAAACGTCTTCATCCAGTGAGCCTGACAAAACTCTCCTCCCTGTAAAATACTGTCTTTCCTCTTCCTGGCAACCCCCAGTTACCAAAAATTCCTTAGACTAGGTTGGAATTTTTTACTCACTTCCCCTTGTCTATGTTGGGATTTCATCTGGTTTAAGCATTCATAGGACTTACACATGCTGTCACCATTGTTGTGAATTTATATGATTAACTGACCAATGGTCCAGAAGACTCTGTACCCTTGTGGTAATCCACCCCTTCTGGCTCTTACAATCTTTCTAACTCCTCTTCTACAATGATCTCTGAGCCTTTGGAGGCAGAGGTTTAAAGTAGGTGTCCTATTTGCAGATAAGCAATCTGCGACATCTTGTTTTCTGCACATTGGACAATTGTGGGGTTTTTGTTTTAAATACCATTAGCTGCATAAGGAAACTTCTCTAGGGACAGTTGAGAGATACATTCATCTTATGTGTAAAGGTTGCATTGAAGATAAATCATTTATGGTCAAGTGCCTTACAGATGCTTATTCTCTGCATTTGTCAAGTTCTGGAATTCTGTAGTACTCTTCATCTGTTGCAAAAAGAAGCTTTTTTGATGAGGGGTGCACTTGTTTGGGAATAGGAGCATGCAGATTTAAAATACAGTAAAAAATAATGTTGCTCTGGGAACATAGGAAAAGTAGGTTTTTCTCTAGGGTCTATGACTTCTTTAGCTATGTTTATTTGGCTGTTTGCAGTACCACACATGAGTTTCCTTCCACTGAGCGAGCCTTAATTCCAACTGGACAGTTGTTGATTTCCCCCAAAATAAAAATGCCACTCCTACACCAATAGCAATCATTTACTTGGCCAGGCATTCTGGTTTGTATTGGGTTTTGCAGCTGGGTAGGACCATTGGTTGATTTTTATACCTTAGCAGTTTGTATAGTATCCTCTGATAGCACAAGAGCTAGTCGTCATGGAGGAGGCTTCCAGGTTGATTCCAGAACAATTACTTCAAGTCCTGTGTCAAAAGTGTGACTAAAGAAATTTCTTTTTCAGCAGGTGGAGGCTAATAGAGAAATTTATAAATGTTTATAATGCATAGAATTAGTCACTATGGGTCATCTATAATACAACCCCTATATTTAAGACTCAGAAAACATTCAGAAGAGTAAACAGAAAGATTTTAAAAGCCTAGGACCAGAAAGACTGCTATATGAGAATGTCTTCTGGACAGGACCTTCACTTTGCTCCCATGATCTCTCAACAGTATGGTTTCCTGCAGAAGACCTGAAAAGACCACAGTAGTCAACATGTTAATATGGAGGAATGAAAGGTTCACAGGATTAATCCCTATATCAAGAGCTACAAGCCATCTATGGATTCTGACACACACACAGAGAGAGAGAGAGAGAGAGAGAGAGAGAGAGAGAGAGAGAGAGAGAGAGAATGAGAGAGAACTAGTTTTTTGTTTTTCAGGAATGAGACCTCAATATAAAGTGGTCATCTTTCAACACTGGTAAATAAGGCAAACTCTAATTGAACTCAGTCAATTATCTATCTATCTGTCTATCATCTATCTATCATCTATCTATCTATCTATCATCTATTTATCTATCATCTATCTATCTATCATCTAATCTATTTATCTATCTATCTATCTATCTATCTATCATCTATTCATCATCTATCATCTATAACTGTCTATCATCTATCTACCTATCTATCATCTATCTATTGTGTGTGTATGTATGTGTTTGTGTGTATGTGTGTGTGTGTGTGTGTGTGTGTAATTAAATGAAAAGTTCATGAATCCCAGAGGATGTAGTTGCAAAGGGCACGTGAAGGGAGCTGGGGCGGGGGTGAGAATGATGTAAAGTGTAATTATACATGAAATCCTCACATAAATAATATTGCAAGGAAGAGTGTATTGGAATAAATCTTACCTCCAAAATATTAGTATACTAGTTCCAAAAGTAAAAGCTTAAATAATATTTCATTTAATCTATTACTTATGAAATCTTTCTTCCAAGATATTCTGCAGTTATTGCTAGAATTAAAACAAATCTCCATGAGTTCCACTGCCATACCTTTATGCCTTTTCTTTGTTTTCATCCTAGCATTAGGTTGACTATTCTCTCAACTCATTGGCCAATTCTTATTACATATATATATATTTTTATTCAGATCCTGCTTACCTTTCTTTCTTTATTTGTTTCAATTTACAAATGTTGTATGGAAAGAGTAGTTTTCACAACATTGGGAATTGATAAAAAATAATAAAGATGGAAATATACTTAACAGTTTAAAATTCCAAAAAAATATTTTAAAACATCAGCAGTAAAGTCTCTTAATGAATTAACAAAGATGAATCATAAAAAATATTCTCCTCAGAAAATATTAACTCACAACTGATGAGCTATAGTCTTCTTCATTTTAGTGGATGATTTATATGAACATCTTCAAATTTGTCCTCTGGAAACTGGCACAGATGGAATTGCCTCTTTGAGTTTAATTCCAGAATTAAGCTTGCTGTTGTATTCAATGAGTCATCCTCCAGAACCACTTTAGTTTTACCTAGTAATTTAGGTGCAGTCATAACCTGATGACTGCTTATGTTTGTTTCAAGAAACTGCCAAGCTTCTGATAGCAATCTCATTCTTTCCCACTCCTGTAATTGTGTTGTCCTAGGCATAAATCTGCCAGCTGCCTCTGAGGAAGTAAAAACCCATTGCACACTAGAGCCTTTTTGTTATTAAGTGTGTTATGGAATCATTAAATGTTGAGATTTTGTAAAATTCACTATGCTTCAAATGAGGTAGAACTTCAGGGTCAAAGCTTTGTCTGTGAATTTGTCCTTTTGAATGTGCTCCAGGATGATCACCACATGTAATAAAGATATAACTTTATTTCTTTTCTAATTAATGCAGTTTTTCCTTTTATTTTAACTACAATTATTATTTAATGAATCCAGGAATGCAACTGTAATCTGACAATAAGGCAAAACTGTGGATTACAACAGTTTGCTATATAACTAAAGTGGTAGGATATGATCTTAAGACATTTAAATATGCAAATCTAGAATCCTATAAAAACTTCTCTAACAGTTCAACAACAGGTAATTCTTCCCTGTTATACAATTACTGCATTACACCATTTAATCACAAAGTCAGACTGATATTTCATAAAGAATTCCCCATTCATGTAGACTTGAGACATCCATCCTGGCCACTCCCCTGCTCCTAACGTTTACAGGTTTCTTTGGCAGTGTTTTGTTTGTTTGCCTGTTTTAATAGGGATTTATTTCCTAAAGAAGTATTTATACATCTTGGATAGCAAGGAAACAAGCAAACAAGCAAGCAATCAGTCAGAAAATGTCAGCTCAAAGAAAGTACACAGTTTCATATAGACACAGGGTAGGAACAGCCTGATTCCATGAAATGTAAACTAAGTTAACAGGCAGAAAAATTGAACTCTGTCATTCAAAGACCTAAAAAGCTACAATGCCACCTCACTTTATGCCACCAGGGCCAGGTGCTGAGTTTGCAGGTAAAGGATTTGCAGTGGTCTACACAGGGACCTAGGGAGATCATGAGACTAGGAAGCTTATGAGACAATACATTCAATGTTTGGAGCAGTGTGGCTTCCACCATTATAATTTACCAAGTGTAAAATTCAGACAGAAATTTGTGCAAAATTTTAAGACACTGAAGACAATTTTTAATTATTTAAGACAAATAAGTTAAACTGTTCTGGGACAGTGGTCTTTTTGTTTGGAAATGTAAAGTGATGTGTATTCCAGTGTACTTAACACTGAAGTGTAACTGAAGCTGTAGACTGAATGCAGGTAGCTTACAGGGTATGCCCCCTGTAAATTAATTAGTTAATGCTCATTACTTAATTTTTGGCAATTAATATGTTATTTTATATGATTACAAAAATGTTACAAATTTTTGTGTTGAAATATTTTTGATATTTTGCAGTTATCATTAACTCACATTATAAGGGGTTTGAGATCCATTAAAAACAGATGGTGGCCGGTCATGGTGGCGCACGCCTGTAGTCCCAGCACTTGGGAGGCAGAGGCAGGAGGATCTCTTTGAGTTCAAGGCCAGCCTGGTCTACATAGTGAGTTCTTGGTCAGCTAGGGGCTACAGGGAGACCCTGCTCCAAAAAGACAAAAAAAAAAAAAAAAAAAAAAAAAAAAAAAAAAGGCGACCACTAAAAAATTTCAGGAGACATCTAAAATGCAACCTGTACACCTAGGGCTTAGGGAACGTCTTGAAGAAGGAGAAGATAGAAGTAAGACTTGAAAAGAAAAGACACCTGCTGCTAGTTAATCCATTCTAGACTTGATAGGGAAGCCACACCAATTAAATCTCCATAGAATGGTAATTTAACATAATCTGCATAATGATAAAACCAGTAAACATGCAAAATAGCAAGATGAAGAACTACAGAAAATGGATGCTGAGGGAGGGAGTATCAGTTTTTTTTGGGGGGACTATCTTTCCCGAGAGTTCTCAAGTGGGAAGCCCTAAAAACAGATACACAATAGAGTGACTAAATGGACTCAATACATTATACATATATATATGATTATATATGTAATACATACATATGAATATATAAACATATATATGTCACAATAATCACAGAATGGGACAAATAATTGGAAGGGAGTGTGGGGACATGGGAGAAGTTGAAGATGACTTAGAGGAATGTAAATAATGCAAATCCAATAGTCATATAATGAAATTATCAAAAAAAGAAAAAGAAAAATAGGAAAATACTGTGAAAACTTATTTTGGGAAAAAATAAAAATTATGTTAAAATTAATTTCCTAATTTTATTTTAAAATGTTTGTGTAGTGTTCACTATGTTATGGCCTGGGTCCCAAAATAAAAAGTTAAAGTTTATTAAGATATGATATATAAGAAGAATGCAACTCCTTTAAAAAGGTTTAAATCCATAGATTCTTATTAAATTTTCAGCTCATTATTCGTTATGCATTAGAATTTCATAATATACATAATGTGTTTTGATCAAATCCACCACCCATTCCCTGTGCTCCAACTCTTCCCCTAACCCTTGCCCCATTTCTCCCACCCAACTGTCTGTGCTTTCTTCTCTTTTTTTTTAAAAACTTTACTGAAAATTTCATTCAAGCATATAAGGTGTTTTGATCAAATCCATACCCCTTTCCTCCCCTCCAACATGTCCCATATTTCCCTATCAGTTTTTTTCTGACAACTTCATGTACTCTTTCTTTTTCTTTCTTTCTTTCTTTCTTTCTTTCTTTCCCTCCCCTCCAACTCCTCCTATTTCTTGCCATCACTTTTTTCTGACAACTTATTCTTTCTTTCTTTCTCTTTCTTTTTTTATGGGGCTTTTTGCTACACTAACTTTCCCTGCTCTGAAGAGGTAACACTAAAATACTTTAGAGATTAGATAAGTGCTCCCAAATACTTTTGACATTTTTGGCCTTTGGAACAGAGTATGTTGCTAAGAGGCCCAAGGACATTTTGACTTTTAGTCAAGAAACTGGCTACTTTTCTTGGACTCTTTTTACCCTAACTGCCTAGCCAATTCCTACCTCATATTCTTGCCATCCTCTGAAGAGGTTACACAAAATGCCAATGGGGAATTGGGATGCAGACCGCTCTGTCGTCTTCCGTGCTGAACAGGGACACAGAGTGAAGCAATTGGGGTACCCCTTCAGTGGGACTATCTAAAAGACTCCAAAATTATGTGCTTTTTTCTTAATCCCACTGAGTCAATTTAGTGCTGCACCATGTGCACAGGTGCAGGGCCACCTATCGAAGTATGTTTAGCTTCTCAGACGTCATATTCCTTAATAAATAAATTTTGCTCTCCTTTCCCAAGCGGCCATTTGTTGCCAATAGCTCTTCAGCTGGGCGTGGAACTGTGAGACACCCCCCCCACTATCCATGCTGGAAACACATACACACACACACACACACACACACA
>NW_008329335.1:2276938-2295546 GCF_000622305.1 Nannospalax galili
TGGCATGTCTGTGAGTGCACTCATGTTGTACAATACCTGCGAGCCCAGAAGAGGGCATTGGATCCCTTGGAACTTGGATTATGAACGTTTGTGTGGGTTGGGAACTTAACCCTGATCCTCTGAGAGCAGCCAGTGCTCATAATCACTAAGCCATCTCTTCAGCCCACCACCCATATTGTGATTCTTTTTTTTTTTTTCTATTTCTGCAACCTTTTTTTGAGCTTTTTAAGTTTCATACAACATTTCGCACTCAATCCAGACTCCCTCCCCCATCCATGCCTCCCCGTCCCCCCACTGAACCTTATGCACTTTGCCATACATGATGAGTTCTGTTCATTCAGGTGTTTGGACTCAAATGTCCTTCAGTGTGAATGCATCCAGTGGAGTCTAGTCAGCCCATCCATTGGCTATATGTAAGTCATACTCTTCCTTACCCAGCAGCAATCAGTTTCAAATAGTTCTCAATCTGGTGCTGGCCTGCCAACTATTTCTCACTTCCCCTTTGGGCCCTTGTTTAATTGAGCTGACATGGGTCTGCATTCCACACCACCAGTGTAGAAAGGACTTTCTAATCAGACACCAGATCCTCCAGTGGCCTAGAAGCCTCCACCTCCCTATGTTCATGAACCAGCCCTGGCAAATACAATATTTTTGCCTCTTCTTCCACAATGATATCTGAGTGATGGGTGGGTGAGGTTTCATATAGGAGTCCCATCCTACACTTTTGAGTCTCTTATTCTCCAAAACTTGGCCAGTTGTGGCCTTCTGTTTACATCACACTCTAATGTATATGGAAGCCTCACTGGTAGGAGTTCAGGGGTGCATTTGCCCTCTCTCTACCCCTTATTCTGCTATATTTCATGAGCCTTAATTGTAGAGATTTGACTGCAGATATGTCACCTAGTACTGGGCATCTCCCAGGCACTTTTTTCTCTGTGTCTGACCAGAGGTGGAACTTTGCAGTAGACTCTATCTGTTGAAAAAAGCTTCTTTGATGAATATTGTAAAGCATGCTTGTCACTCTAAGGGAGGTCTCTTCTAGCTGGCATACTGTTCCCTGCCAAGCAGCTCTCAGGTATACATATGCATTAATGTTCAGACACTATGTCCATTTCTCATATGGTTTCTAAAGCATCACTTTTATCTCTAGGTTTCCTAGTCCACCAAACTTTACTTATCTCCACTATTTTTTCTCCCATTTGGCTTCCTTCTTCCCTCCCTTCCTAGTCACAGTGCCCCCATTATCCCCACCCTCCTCCCAATACCTCCAGACTCCTGCCATTTTTCTTCCCTCTCTCCCGTCCACCATGATCCCTTGCATGCCCCTCCCTCCTCTCCTGCCTGCCAATTACTCCTTCTTTTTCCACATCCTTCAGTTATCATCTGTTCCCTACTATCCCCCTTTCAGGTTCTTACTTTTCCTCTACTCCATGCATCCTTTGCCTTTACCTGGATCCTTATGTTATTTCAGAATTTATATACACACATATAAGGGATTGGTGCTATAGTCCACAAATGAGAGAGGATATACATTGCTTGCTTTTCTGCATCTGTGTTACTTCACTTAGTAAATCACTCTCTAGCTCCATCCATTTACCTGAAAATTTCATAATTTCATTTTTCTCACTGCTAAGCAGATCTCTATTGAGTAGATGTACCACATTTTCATTAACCACTCATCAGTTGAGGAACACTTAGGTTGCTTCCATTTCTTAGCTATTGTGAAGAGAGCAGCAACAATCATGGACGTTTTGTTTTCTTGATCATTGCCAATCTGACTAAGGTAACATGTAATCTTAAAGTAGTTTTTATATGTATTTCTCTAAGTTGAGGATTTTTTAAGGTGTGTTTTAGCCATTTTTATTTCTTCATTTGAGAACTCTTTGTTGAGATCTATCACCCATCTTTTTACTGCGTCATTTATTTTCTTCTTTCTTTCTTTTTTGAGTTCTTTGTATATTCTGGATATTAATCCTCTGTCAGATTTGTAGCTGGTGAAGATTTTCTCCCACTCCATGGGTTTCCTCTTCCTTTCCTTACTTGTTTCTTTTGCTGTACAGAAACGTTGTGGTTTAATGAGGTCCCACTCACTGATTGTTGACTCTAGTGCCTGAGCATCTGGTGTCTGATTAGAAAGTCCTTTCTACACCTGTGTCTTTGAGGGTTCTGCCTATGTTTTCTTCTAGTAGTTTCTGAATTTCAGGTTTTATATTCAAGTCTTTGATTCATTTGGAGTTGACATTTTGCAGGGTGAAAGATGAGGGTCAAATTTCATTGTTCTGCAGGTGGAGATACAGTTTTCCCAGCACCATTTATTGAACAGGCTATGTTTTCTCCATTGTGTTTTCATAGCACCTTTGTCAACTCTCAGGTGGGTGAAATTGTATAAGCTCATATTTTGGTCCTTTTTGTGTTCCATTGATTTACATGTCTATTTTTGTGCCAGTACCATGCTGTTTTATGACTACAGCTCTGTAATATAATGTGATGTCTAGTACGATGATCGCCCCAGCATTGTTCTTTTTGCCCAAGATTTTTTTGGCTATCTGGGGTCTTTTGTGAGCCGCTATGTATTCTAGGATGATTTTTGTCAAGCTCTGTGAAGAATGTCATTAGTGTTGTGATTGGGATTGCATTGAATCTATAAATTGGTTTTGGTAGGATGGTCATTTTCACAATATTGATTCTACCAATCCATGAGCTTGGTAGCTCTTTCCATCTCCTAGTGTCCTCCATTTATTTCTATCTTTAGAGTTTTGAAATTTTCATTGTAGAGATCTGTAATGCCTTTGGTTGGGTTTATTCCTAAATATTTTTAATCATTATATGTATTTTTATAATTTTTAATAATTACATTATTAGAAGCTTTTCACTACAAGGCTACTGAGAATGAGAGGATTTCCTCAAGTGATTTTTCTGATTGCTTGATATTGGAATATAGATAGGTTACTGATTTTTGTAGTTAATTTTGTATCCTGCCACTCTACTGAAAGCATTAATCAATTCTAACAGTTTTCCAGTGGAGTTTTTGGGATATCTTATGTATAATATCATATCATCTGCAAATAGGGATAATTTAACCTCTTCTTTTCCAATTGGTACTCCTTTAATTTTTAAGCCACATAATTTAAATATGCATCAGCTTTATTCTGTAATGACATAATGATATATGCAGCTGTTGTGTTAAATGAGTTTATGGGGCTAGGGAGATGGCTTAGCAGTTAAGAGCACTGACAGCTCTTGCAGAGGACCCGGGCTCTATTCCCAGCATCCACATGGTGGCTACAAATTGTCCTTAACTCCAGTTCCGGGGGAACCCGAAGCTCTCTTCTGACCTCTGCGGAGTTGCATGAAATGGGTGCTCTCACATACATGCAGGCAATACACTCATACACATTAAAAAATAATAATAAACAAAATATTTAAAAAATATAATGAGTTCATAAACAACTATTTTTCTTTGGTGTATAACATCCACCAATACTTCTAGTAGACTTTGTGAAGAAAACATTTTACAAATCTGTGGACTCTGTCTCCATCTCTTCCTTTCCATTTCAGATCTAAGTATAGTATTTTTCATTGATATAATAAGATCTCCATTGTAACTGGTCTCTTCAGTCGAATTTACCTCATTATAATTAAATTTACAGATTATAAACAGCATGATGTAAAATCAAACATAATCCTGAGATCTCTGCTACTTTAAAAAATTGTAACTATTTAAATGAACTACAACACATTCAATCTCTTGCAATTATTCTATATGAGTGAAAATTATTTGGTGCTAACTCATCTTGCTAACCTCATTTCTTATTATTTAATATACTTCATTACACTGTGTACTACATTCAAGTGTGCCTGTTGTGCATAGTTCTGTTCATATTTTCAAAATCTTTTCTGGAAGGACAGCAATTTGAGAAATGGACCAGAACACACACACACTCAAAAACCTTCATACAATACTCATCACACATACTCATTTTGTGCAGTTATTGCTGTAATCTGAAACAATATTGTTTTTTTTCATAGGTACCTGTATCCCTACCTCACTTAGAACTGCCATCATTAGGAAATGCATCTAGAAGTTTCATCACTTTCTACACTTAAAGCAGTTTATAAATAATAAATACCAATCTGTGAAATGAATGAATTTATGAATATCTTCACAGTGATAATTTTACTGTTAGTAGTGCTGTGGTCTAAATATGTCTCTACAAATTTCTGTTTTGAATGTTAATCTCGAATTCATCAACATTAAGAAGCCAAAGCTTTTCTTTTGAAGTGGCTCAGTGGGTAAGGTGCTTGGCACCATGCCTAAGGACCCAAGTTCAATCTCCATGACACACATGGTGGAAAGAGAGAATGGATGCTTTAATGTTGACTGTTGACCTCTAATGTTCACATATGCACCACAGCAATGAACACACACACACACACACACACACACACACACACACACGTGCATGCATGCAATAACAATAAAAATTTTGAAAAATGTAAAAATTGAAAGAGGTAAAATCTTTAAGACTTGCTGAGGTCATGTGGGCCCAGCCCTGGCAAATGGGTTAATGCCATCATCTTTGTGGTAAATCATTAGCATGATTAAGAGATGAACTTCTGAGCCTACCTTCCCCATCACTGCTGCCTGTGTGATGCTTTCTGCCATGCTCTAATTTAGCAATCATTGCTTCCTCAGATGCTGGTTTCACAGTCTTGGAACTCACAGACTGTAGATACGTGATGAAATAAATTTCTGTTCCTTATAAATCATACAGTCTGAAATATTCTATATTATCAGCATAAAATGAAATAAAACAACGAATAATACTGAACTGAAATCAAATTTTGAACATTTGCTCATATGGAGATTTAATTTTTATTTCAAATTAAGGCTACCTACACACAAATGCACTATATATTTAGGAGCTAGATTAAGTATTTAATTGTCTTGTACCTAATTTCCCCTAGCTTGACAACATATTGGGTTTTTGTTTTACAATTTATTTATTTCAATATGCAATTTTATATCTTCTTCAGCAATAAATCAATGTCAGCTTCAGTGACTGCATATTACTAATCACTAGCATACTTACTAGCATATAACAAATTTCTTTAAATAAACAGACCGTTTTTTTACTGAAATCTAGAGGAACCACTGATAAAAAGTAAAGCATATCATAAAAGCTGAAAGCCTAGCATATTAATATTTCATAGAGGCATATTCATTTCCCGAATGAAGATTAAGGGAACACTAGCTTAAGATCGATGCTGATGCACAATTCTGGGCAACAATAAAGAGAATCGTTAAACTGAATGCAAAGTGTAGGTTGATACCCTCAATGACTTATCATCCTAATAAGCAACAATAAAAGCTCCATACAGATACTCCCCAGAAAACCCCATACCGTCATCTACATCTCCACTGACTACTCACATGGATGATCATTAATATCTGACCTTGAGTTACTGAGCTTGCTATTTTAATTTCCTCTTTTGCAAAGACCACTAAATGTTAGGCATTAGAAATGAGAATATGTTTTATCAGCTAGACTCAGAGGGATCTTCCATATCTATAGAAACAGGAGGAAAAGAATGTGAGAAAATAAGGCACCAAAGCAAAAGAGGAAGTGGAAACATGAGAGAAAAATAATGGTTTTGATGAACTGGCAGGATTCTTTATAAATATAATTTGCTATCGTTTACCTAGAACATTCTACCACAAATTTTAGGTATCCATCTGGAAAAATCTATTGAGATATTAAGTTTGTCTGAACTATAAGAGGTCATTAGAGAAGTAAATATTAGAGAAAAAATCAAGTTAAAAGTTATAATTATTTATCTGCCCAAAGTATTCTACATTTGATTTTAAAACCAAATTTTAAATTATATTCTTTTTTTAAAACTTTATATTTCTTTTTTTTAAGGTAAGACAGCTTTTACTTTTGGAAAAGTGTGTGTTGCATCATTCAGAATGAGTAAGTACCTATATAATTATATTTCTATTTCATGTTTTCCCATAAACTAACATGACTGATATCACTGTCTAAAAACAGAAAAATGAACAAAAACCACTTTCAAAAGCAAATTATCAAAGGTGGATCTTTTGGTGATGATGTAAATGTCTGCAATAGGTTGTCTGAATCCTTATATTTTCAGTAATTTTATGCTTTTATTTTATTTTTTATTTTATGTGCATGAGTGTTTTGCCTGCATGTATGAAATTGCATCCATGTCATTCAATGCCATTCAGAAGTGGGGTCTGATCCCTTGGAACTGGAGTTACAGATTGTTGTTAGCTGCCATATGGGTACTGGGATTTAAAACCAGGTCTTTTACAATAACAGCCATTGCTCTTAGCTTCTGAGCCATCTCTACAGTTCCCATAGTAATTTTATCTTTTAGTAATTCAAATAATTCATCACCTTGACAAGCTCTTGGATCTCTTTTTCAGGGTTCTAGGTCAGTCTCATAGTTATGATCCTGCTTTGGGGGTTTTTCAGATGTGCTGGAATGAATTTTGCCATATTTTTATGTCTGTTTCTTTGTCCTCAAATTGTAAAAAATATAAATATTTAATAAGGGCATCATTCAGCTTAAGTGAGATAAAACAAGAAAAAATGCAGCAAAAATTCTGTGTGAGGCTCTTAGTTAATAATATCAGTATTCATGTCTCTCCTCTTGAAAGTTATGAATATATAACATCATGTAGATAAAGCTTCTGAAGTATATTATATGTGAAAAGGTGTTTATTTGAATCAGAAATTAATAGATTTTAATCTAGGAGCTTCTAGTTCATTTATCATTTATCATTTATCAGTTTTATTTTCTCACACATGGCACTGTCATTTTCAAAGGAATTCCATTTTCCTAGGGTGGTTGTTAGACACACAGATGATGTAGGTAGAGTATCTGTTACATCATGTGCTTAAATCTGACACTGTAAAATGAGAATTTGTATTACATATGCCTCTATGAGCCCTAAAGACTATTTTTAAAATTCAGACTGTAACTTGCACTCTTAAGAAGACCTCAGTAGATGAATTGAGGAACATCTGGGGACACTACCTTAACACAATAGGCCTTATCACAAATAACAGAATGTATCAATTCCAGTGGATGAGTTATGGGAGTCTATCAGTGGGAAAGGGGTTATAAGGTTGATTAAGACTAATTGAAGTATTCGTTTTGAAATAAACAAAAATTTAATACAAATATTTTTAAGAGTCCAGGTTAATGTTTTCATTTAAAAGAATCAACTAAGATAAATGAACATTTTACCAGATTAATTGTTCTAAATTAGCTAGTATTAACTTTTAGTAGAGCTAATATTGTATTAAGACATGTGCGCTCTAACTGGATGTTACATGTTGACACATGTCACTAATGTAGCATAAAACATTACCTTACTAAGATTTATAACCAAGTTCCTAATTTATGGAAAAATAGACTATATCAATAATAATAAATACATGGATTACATTTTCTAGATTAAATGCAAATTCAGACCATTAAATTATTTTTTAGAAATCTTGCACTGAAGGGCATTTGGATACAAATACATGACTGGATAGCACTTAACACATATGACAGAATACCTGATATCTGGTGGGGGGTATCAAGGGAGGGAGGGGGTCAGGGATCTATATTTGATCAAGATGTATCATATGAGATGCACAAAAATGCAATAAAAATTTAATTTTGCTTAAAATATCTTCATATGATAAAAAATGTATTCTGGAAAGGGAAATCTAAAATAAAATAAAGACAGTGAGATTAATCTCTATATTAAATATAAATACTTTAAGAATTATTATAATTAAAATATGGGCAAAAATGTTTAAGGAAAAATTCTAAAAATTATAATCGATAGAAAACTTAAAAAAATTCAAAAGGCAATATATAAATTTCCAGAAATTCCATCCAAAATAGATAAAAATTCATAATAGTAATACTTTTTATATATGAGCAGTATGAAAAAGTTTTTGTAAACAACAAAGTGAAGTTTTTTCAACTACATATGCTTGTGTATGAAAACTGCACAAAAATTCTATTCATAGAATGCTTACATTTTCAAACCACAAGTTACAAAATACTGTACTTCATAACAAGGGAAACCCTGCATGTTTTACATATTAGTAAATGCATGGTTAAATATCTCATCTCATATCAGATTAGAAACAAAGTAGAAATCTAGAAATTGTTCAGAAAGAGAAAGACATATGCATGATCTCACTCATATCCCAGCTAAGGGGAAAGAAATAAAAGGCTCATCTCAGAAAAGTAAATGATAGAATTTGTACCTTAGAGGATTTTTTTGAGGGCTAAAGGGGTGAACAAGATACAGAAAAATTGGTTAAAGTGTTGTAAATCATAGCCAGAAAGAAAGACCTTAAGAGCTCTATTACAAAATGTTAATGGAGCACTTCAATTCCAAAATTGCCCTTTGGGATTTGTTAAGTTATAAGGTTATAAAGAAACTCTGAAGCCAAGAATCAGAATATCACTTAGTATGTTTTTATTTCAGTAAATTAATAAAACAAATGATTTATATAGCTATATTCAATATGGGCAATTTTAGATTATATAATAATATGAAGAAAAAACAAATGTATTTATGTTCGTGTTTATATTTATATGGGTAAAATACAAATTGTAATAAATTGCACAAAACAAGAAGATAAACCAGTGAATTAAATACAACTGTTTCCTCTTGAGGAAAGAAACAAGATGACAGAATTCAGAGGCACACAAAAAATACAAGCCATGTGTATTTGGCTGTGTGTACAGCACCACACATGATGTCCCTCCCTTTGAACAGGCTTTAAGTCCAAATAGGTAACTGTTGATTACCCTAAGATAAAAGTGCCACTATTGCCCTATGTAGCCAGCTGTGCCAGTCATTGTTGCGATTACTAGACCCTAAATTTGGGTTTGGATCATCGATTGATATTCCCCTTAGCTACTTGCTTTTTATCTTCCAAAACTATAAGAGCTAGGATTCAGGGAGGAGGCTTCTAGGTCAGTTCAAGCTCCATTGCCCAAAGTTCTGTGTCTGAAGTATATCCTGTCTTCAGCAATACGGTCTTACCTATATGTTCTGGGAAGCTTTGAAGGGCAGTGGCAATAGCATGAGTAATTTTTGAAGTCTCTTAGAGTACCCTGGCCAACAACACGAAGGGGGCTTTCTCCTGTCTGGTACTGTTTCTTGTTAGATAACCTTCAGCTAGACACATGGAAGTATGGAGAGATAATGTATGTGTGGTTTTCAGTAGGTTAATACATTTCCTTCTGATTTTTCACACTGGTTAAGCATTATCTCTCTCTCTCTCTCCCTTATAATCCTCCCTCCTCCTCCAGCTAAATGAGTCCCATTTCCTCCATTTAACTCTTGATAATACCTGTCTCCTATCCTGTCTCCTATGGTCCCTCCTCTCTTGAGCGCCTTCTCCTTTACTTCCATGATTCCTGGTATAAACATTCCAATAAATATCACAATTTTACTCATTTCTGCCTTAATAACACCTATATCCTACAGTTCCTTTCTCTCCTGCTCCTCTTCCCCTTTACCTCCCTGGTTCCTTTCATTTTCCTGAGTCCTGCAGTTACATTAGGCTATATACTCACATATAATGATTTGGTGCTAGGATCCACAAATGATGAAGAATATGCATCATTTGTTTTTCTGACTCTGTTACTTCACTTAATATAACACTTTCTAGTTACAGTCACTTTATTGCCTTCTGATTGGTTATCTAATCTACACTTTTGATTTTCTTTCTTTCTTTCTTTCTTTCTTTCTTTCTTTCTTTCTTCCTTTCTGTTTTTTTTTTGGGGGGGGGGTGGATAGCTCCAATCAGCCTCCTTACAGGCTCTCTATAACAGGGAAGCAGCACTTGCTAGTTCAGAGCATTTCAGAAGCCTCAGATGGATAGTGTCAAGTTTGAAAGAAAGGAGATGGGAGAAGAATGTGCTCCTCCCCACCAGTCATCAGGAAAGCCCAAGCCCTTGTGCAGTGGGAGGGATGGAAGATGGTCCCAAAGCAGGGGATGGACATGACAGGATTTGGGGAGGGGACTCCACTGCAGAGGCCATGTCAGACAGGGGTCCCATATTTAAGCTTTAAACATTAGTTTCTCACCTATAAAATGAGACTAAAATAACATCTATTAAATAATGTCATATGGTTTAAATAGACTAATTCAATAAAAACAGAAAAATGTATTTCAAACCTTGGAGAAAGAGAAATATCCAGTAATAACAGAGCAGACGAGGAAATACAAAACAGCAGTAGGTAAAGCGTCACAGAAAAAAAAAAAAAAAAAAAAAAAAAAGGGGTGCAGCTGTGGGTTTAAAGCAGGCCTTTGGTGTGAAACTGAAGTTGGTTTCATAGGCATTATAAATTGGCGTAGGGTTTGCCAGATATTATAAAATCTTGAGTAATGTGTGACATCCAGAGAATGTTATCACTTGAAGTGTAATTAAGGATCTTGTTGTGGTCATATGTGGAGACTGTGGGAAAACTAAGGCAATAGGAAGAACCTGGAGTTGCTGAGTAGGTACTGAGCCCTGTGGTGTGTCTACAATAGAAATTCAAAACCAAAACTAATTAAAGTGAATAGGATTGGACTGGAGTTATGGCTCAGTCAGTAAAGTAACTGTGATCTAAACACAAGAACCTGAGTTCAGATGTCCCAAACCCACAAAATAAAACAGCCTGGCTATTAGTGGAAGACAACGGGCTGTGCAGGTGGAGCTCTGGCGTTCATTGGCTGGCCAGCCTAACAATTTTCATGAGCTTCAGGTTCATTGTAGCAAAACTAAAGGTTATGAAAGATGTGAAGCTTCCATACTAATACATATGTGCACTTGCAAACATATACACAACAACACAACATATACACACATGCACATTTTTTTTAAATTTAATAAGTAAAAGGATGGATTTTTGTGATATGGGGATAGACAGGAGACCATGGTTTTATTTAGGCTTCATTTCACGGTTGCCTGAATTTGGTGCAAGCATGGGCTATCTGTCTAATATAGCTCCTTCCAATCCAACATCAGGGCACTTGCTGCCACTCAGTCCCCTCTGTTCTTCCTTGGGAGCATCTCCATCCACCTTTTACTTCCTACTATCATAACTTGATGAAAAACAATGAAGCAATTTTTCCTGAAAGCATTTTTTTTCTCTTCCTAGGTAATAACCTTGGATCTGATTTGAGAAAGATTAATCTTTGAAGTAAGGGGAAATTGCACCATAGGATACTGTCAGCAGATATATTATGGAAAGTCCATGAAGAAAACACTATCTCTGGGATCAAAAATCTCATCTGGCTTTTCCTTCTATTATGTATGTGCAGAAGGAATCTTGCCAGATACAATAAATTTGGGAAGTCTAGAATTTCTAAATTTGCTACTGAGGTGAATTAAGTAGAGTCAGTAATTCATTGATTGTCTCCTGTGTTCTCCCAGTTTCCCTCTGAGCAGCCTTAATCTTAGATCTTTTTAAGAGCCGCCTTACTTTAGCAAACATAATCAGAAGAGCAGCAGGTGAAAAGTCTGTCCTGTAGGTGGTCACCGTTCTCTTTCTAGTCCTCCAAACACATTTCTCATTCTACAACACAGCCTGGCTGAAGAGGTGGCCTTGGGATAGGAAGGAGAATATAAAAGAAATTCTTATAAGAGGAACCACAGGAAGACAGCATGCAGTTTCCATCAGAAGGAAAATGTTTAAGTGTCAGTGGTATGTGTAAACTAACTTGGAGAGAGAGGAGGAGCAGGGCAGTCATGGTGATTTAAAAGTCCCAATGCCCTGTGGCCTGAAAAGAATATCTGCAAGTGTCATCAAAATTAGTGTCTAACCTTGTCTTACTGCTGCGAGGCAAACTGATCATAACGCTCTGGGCATTCTGCAAGCTTCCCTCCTAGCAGTCTGCTCATTATGATGAACAGAGGGGAGGAAAACAAACAAAAAACTGCATTCACCCATTCACCAGATCTACTGAACAAGCAAACAAATCATGAAAAACAGAGTCTCTTAAAAAAACCTAACCTTAACTTACAGCCAGAATAGATGGTTCCAGTACTGGATGACATTTCCCACCTCAACTCTGTTTTGGGTGGTATATTTTTCAGTTAGCGACTCTTCTGATGTGTTCTGTTCTTTATTTGCCCTAAATGTGAGTTCCATAAAGTGAACTAGACTCTATAGGACTTACACAGCATTTGGGAGATATAACACTGTGTTGTGGAAGTGGACACCTCAGACACAGAGACCCAATGTTGGGCACAGAAATGCTGTGGAGGCCAGGGGAGGGCATATAGCAGACCAAGCGGCCTTACAGGTCCAACCCATGCAGCTTCTCGCCTCTTTTCTCCCCTTCTTGTCTGCATCCCTTCCTGAAAAACCCATTGTTTTCTTCTTTTGCTTTGCTCTCTGAGGGTTTTTTTTTTTCTGTCACAGTGAAATTCCATAAATGCCCAATTTACATTTCTATTGTGTCAAGATGAGAAGGAACAGATAGGGGAGATGTCTAAGTCAAAGTACTGGGCCTTAGAAATTGCAACATTATTAATAGTTTGAATAATGATAGTAATTTGTATCTATGAGGACACTGTGTATGGGATCCTAGGACTAATCACTTTTTTATTTTATAATACTTAATTTTAAAACACATATGTCACATAAGAACTATTATTATATCCATTACAAGAACAAGAACACTAGCTTTTAGAGATAATCATAGGTTGTTCTTAAGTAGTGAAACCACAATTCAAATCAAAGTAGTTGGTGTCTCATTGATTAAATCACTTTGTTTTTTTTTTTTTTTTTGGACAGCCAAATACAAAGCCTCTCCTTTGTAACCTTGATATTGTACCACAAGACAGAAAGCACATAAAGAGTAAAGCTAGAGACCAGCAAATAAATTTTAACTTGTTTTCATTACTACCCTTCAATGGATAACATGACATATAATTCCATGTAAAATGGAGAATAATGGTGATAATAATATTGCTACACTCATTTAGTATTTTAACTATTTTGTAAACACCTTTAAATATTTTTACTGTTACATTATAACAGTAATTTATATTACTGTTATATTGCTTTATTTTCTCCTTCCAAATACAAATTGGGCAATATACCATAATTATGTTGATAAGAAACCTAAGTCCTGAATATCAGAATATTGGAGGTGTTTTGAGAAAGAATATCATTATTTTGGGACTTGTAAATCTGAAGCTATTCGTTCATTATCTTCTCTGAATTGAGATAACTCCAATCAATGCAATTCAAAGGGTTATAATGGGCTTATTGTTCCATCAGTTCCAGAAATTAATGATAGCCCTGCCCCATTCTGTGAGTGAGGGACTCTGATTTCACTAATTACAGCCTAATAAATATTAGATTACTGTCTCCAATTTTCTTCCTATGTCTGATAAAATGTATTTTACCACTGGCATCCAAGAGTTTATCTTTTAGTCACACTATAATTTAATGGATACAATGAAAAAATATAATGCATTATATTAATGAAATTGAAAAGAAATTCTCTAATGTCATAGCACATTTTGTGTTCTACAGCAGGCAGTACCCTACTGCTCTCAGATGGTTCTGCTTCCTGGTTTTCATTTACTTGATTAACCCTAGTACATCTTACCAATACTAGGAGTGTATATCACATTTTTATTTAGTCAACAGTAAAATGGAGTTCATTTTGCAAGCAACATTATCACTGCTGCTATTGATAGATTAAGTCTGCATTTGGAGAGGACCACAAAGAAAAAAAAGAAAAGAAAAGAAAAGAAAAGAAAAGAAAAAGACTTGCCTTGAGCTCATGTATACTGAGAGTGAGAGCTCTTGTGGTAAAGGATCAAGAATCATTATCCAAATGATCTTCAAGGAATAGAAATTCTATCAAGAACCACGTGAATACAACAGATTTCTTCTTTGCTGTGTTTATAGAGAAGATCACAGTCCTGTCTAAACTATGATTCAAATGGTTTGTGAGAAAACATGATGCTATTGAGCCACCCAGATGTCTTATTTCTTGTTGTTGTTTTTGTTTATTTTTGGTTGCGGTTTTGAAACTATCTCCATATGTAAATCAGAGTGACCTCCAACTCATGATCCTCCAGCCTCAGTATCCTGAGGGTTGGAATTAGAGGTGTATGTCAGCACACCTGCTGTAATTTATTCCTAAGTATGGAAGGTACCAGATAGGCTGTTTTAAGCAACTATGTATGTAGAAATTTGCTATTCAATAATATATAAAAAATATAAGGTGCAACATAGGAACGTTCTTTTTGATTTTTCTGGCATTTTCAGTCTTGTCATTGTCAGAAGAGATTAAGGCTCATATGGCTGGGTAAACAAGTACCAGGTATCACAAAATTGTTAAGGGTAACAAAATGATAGTCAATGATAGTTCCATAAATGGGAGATATCAATTTGTGCTTTATAAAATATATATGACATAATTGTGGGTGAAAGTTATTATTTTGTTCAAAGTATATGATTTATTCTCTATTCTAAAATTGGCAGTGAAACAGACCCATCTCTCTAAGAATTCTGACTATGATACTGTCTGGGGACTTTAGAACTTCCACATTGTCTCTGCAAGGTTGTCCATGTTTCCCTTCACAAAATTGTTCTTTTGTGACTGTGGCTTCCACCCTGAGAAACACCCTCTGCAATACCAACCTGGAAAATGCAAAGGCACAACCTTCATCAAATCCCTGCATACATAAACCAAATTCAAGGTGAGTTTTCTCTGTTCTAAGAGTCTGCACAGAGGATTTGTCAAAACAAAAACACCACCAGAGTTGAGTGGCAAAGGCAACTATATAAGGTTAACACAGGAGAGAAGAGCGCTGAGAAATCAAAACTGAATTTGATCCTTCTGAAACCAATGATGGGAGCATTCAATGCATGAGTGAGAAAGAGATCATGAGCTCTGTGCTAGTTAAGTGCTTTGCTGAAGAAAATTCAACTGCCTCCTCCCTTTGTCATGGGAGGTTATTTTCCAACATGGAAAGGAAATCTCATAGAGTTAGGTTTCTCCTTTTGGGGGAAGTATGAGACCTGCCTTTCTTTTTTAATGAATTTTTGCATATTCATACACAACATCTTAATCATCTTTATACCCCCTTCCCATTTAGCACACTCCCATACCACCCCAACTTGATTTTATGCAGTCTATTATGTTAAAGCCTATCCAGTTAAGTTAGTATCCCCAGATGTCCCTCAATTCAAGTTCATTCACTGGGGTGTAGTCAGCCTATCTAGAGTCACTACCTTAAAGTAGATCAGCTCTCCTGCAACCAGCAGTAATCAGCTGCCCAATAGTTCTTTGACTAAGATTGGGACCTACTACCCATTTCCAGAGTTCTATGCTGGGATTTGTGTGTTTGAGTTTTCATGGGGCTTGTGCATGTCATCACCATTGTTAAATATGAACAAGATCCTAGGAGTCTATAAGAATGTTTCAATATGGTTAAGCACCTCCTCTCCTGGCTCTTACAATCTTTCTGCCCCTCTCTTCTACAATGGTCCCTGAGCACTGGGTGGATGATGTTTAGTATAAGAGTCTTCTCAAGGAACCCACACTCTGCAGATTCTTACTATGTTTTGGCCATTTGTGGTCCTTTGTGTTCACTGTCCTCTATTGCATGAGGGAACTTTATTGATGAGAGTTGAGATATGCATTAGTATTCTCTCTAACCTTTGTTCTAGTATGCTACATAAGCCTTAGGTGTAGAAGTTCCATTGTAGATGTATCACTTAGGGTTGGGCATTTCACAGACACAATCTCTTTGTGTAACTAGTTGTAGAACTTTGTTATAGTTTGCATCTGTTTCAAAAGAAGCCTCTTTGATGAGTGGTGACTGGCACTCTTAAAGATTACATTTCAAAAAGATGTCTCATTTGTCCTTAAGAAAGATATTCCTGGGTTTTAAAACTGAAAAAAGACTTTATACTTACTTTTTCTTATTAAAATTGTTTTCTAAAGAGATTGGATAATAGACTAGAGCTAGAAAGAAACATGTCTAAAATTTAATTAAGTTGATGGGGAACATTAAGTCATCTACTGACTCAGGAGTCCATCTATTAAAGTTTCAGAAATTTCTCTTCCATCTCCTTACTCTGATGTGCCTACTGGATGGAAATTACGCATGGCTTTTTCTCAATGTGAAGGAACTGCACATTTTGGGTGCAGTATTCTGAGAATATAGGAGCTGTATCCTCTGTCACCTCCTTGGTAATGCTCCCAAGTTTGGTTACAGATACAGTTCCATTAATAATCTTGTATTTTTTATGTATCTTATCATTTCAATATATACTGATTACATTTGGATTATAATTTGGCTTACTGGATTGTGAATACAAATATGGAGTTTTGTTTCATAAACATGAAGGAATAACTTTCCATTTGATATCTCCAGAGATAAATACAGTGATAGGCTCTTTAGGATGTGCTGTGAACTGTCTTCAGAGAGCCTTCTACTCTGTCATCTGACATAGGCTTCCTCATCAGTGTCCCATATACTCCAAAGTTGATATGTGAGAAGGGAAGTGGGTTGATGCCTTTCTTTAACTTACTTGCAATACTCACTTATAGTGGAGGCATGACATATGGCACAAACATCTTACCCTACTTAGAGATAATATTTCATTACCTGGAGTCCAAATCTCTGAAGATAAGGCATTGCTATCTGATATAAGAATCAAATTTTTTGGGTACTGAAATTTGGTGAGAAGTTAGAAGGGGGTTACAGACATAAGAGAGGATCTAAATACAATCAATAAATTGAATGAAATTCACAAAAATTTAATTTAAATTTTTTTTAAAGAATTGACTTTTCCCATCATATTTTGCTTTCATTTCTTAACATACATTATTTTCATAGCTCTCCAATGCAACTATCACAAAGAAATCTCACATAGTACCACTTGAGGTTGCTTCCTGTCACTTTGAAAGCACCATCTTGTCATTTGGGTTCATTTTCACTGATGCAGATATTCCAGCCTACCTTATTTCAACTCCTATTTCTAACAAACACAACTGTGATGGGATGCAGTGCACATGGCTGATCTCATGGTAATGTCTATGTACTATGTTAGCTAAAAACAATAAAATCAACATTTTGGCAGTCCCTAAGTGAACTGCTGTTTCCTTTTATGTGTTATACAATTCTCCTGCTTCAAAGAATGGAGAGTAGACAGATTTTGGAAATTACTTAGAAATCTTACATAGGCACAGTGTTCATTTTGTTGTTCTTTGTATTACCATTAGAATGGGCACACAGTCCTATAGAGACAAAGATTCCTGTTCCTCTAGATGCCAGCTGTTCCTGTCAGTGAAGCCACAAGATTAGCATTGCAAAAATGGGGACAATCTCATTAGCTACTGTGGCTGATTTGGGGGTCCTCTTTCTTTTGTTACTTTGGGAGAAGATAGCTAAAGTAATATGAACAAGTGGTTGCTGTGTAAAGCTTGTATTTGGCACTTGACCCTGTTCCTCCACTCCTTTTGCTCTTCACCATTACTGTTTATACTGTCTTTAGCCATTTGTTTGGGCTGTAGTAGATCCCTAAGATACAAAAGGAAATATTCCTCTTTAGAATGGTTTGTATATAATCAAGACACCCTGTACCAATGTTCCCAAAGCTCCAAGGGTCTGAGCCTTTTAGAATCTTCTCTTTGTCTCTCTCTTGATTAATATTTAATGAGAAAATCTGAGTTAGGACCAAACATCAACTTATTTGATCAGCTGTCATCATCATTGCCTGTTTTTTTTGTATTTGGGACAAGCTCAGCCAATTACAGTTTATTACAACTGCTTTCATGATAAAACTTTCAGATCTTGTCTAATTTTAAACAGCATTGGCAGGGATCCTTATAAAGGTTATTTAAAATATTTTATTTATTATTTACATTATTTATTACTTTTTATTTTGTGTGTATGAGTGTATTTCCTACATATATGTAAGTGCACCCATGTCATGCAATGCTCACAGAGGTCAGAAGAGAGTTTCAGATTCCTCTAGAACTCGAGTTACAAATGTTTGCTAGCCACCATGTGGGTGTTGAGAATCAAACCTGGGTCCTCTGCAAGAGCTGCCAGTGCTCTTAATCACTGAAACATCTCTCTAACCAAACTTTGATATATTTCAATCATTCAATGGGAGGCCTCTCTGTCCATCTCTTACAGGATGTGATTCTTCTACATAAATATGTGGTATGAAAAGCTTCACTGTGATGTTTGAATACTGAGAGAGATTACAGGACTTTAAAGGAATAAAGGGTCAAATCCAGACAAAGCTTAATGATATAGACAGTAAATATTTATAATGTGTATTACACATTTTAATTATGTCTAAGTACTCCAAAAATATTAACACATTTAACACTTTTAAATTTTTGATTCATTTTCATATCAAACAAAAGTCCAGAAAAGCAAAACCATGTCATAATAGTGATATTTCATTTCATTTTATTAGATTAATTAATTAATTAATTAACTTATTTATTTATTTATTTACTTTGGTCTTTTTGAGACAGGGTCTCCCTGTAGCCCCAGCTGTCCTGGAACTCACTATGTAG
>NW_008329335.1:2295728-2316332 GCF_000622305.1 Nannospalax galili
AATTCACAGAGATCCTCCTGCCTCTGCCTCCCAAGTGCTATGATTAAGCGCATGTGCCACCATGCTCAGCTAATATAATTTGAAACTATATTTTTTAATATAATATAGTTTGAAACTATTGCCTTAAATTTCATTTTGTCATTAGATCCTACGTTTAATTGAATGATAAAATAAACCAGAAAATGCCAATATAAAAAATACAAAAAGGAAGGAAGAAAGAAGAAAAAAGAAAGCAGGCAAGAGAGAAAGTAGAAAGAAAACTCAGCTGTAGAAAAGGATAAAGTCCCTGTTGTACAGCAGTTTCCTGCAAGTTGAAACCTTCCATCCTGTGGGAAGCTCATTAATATCCAGGAAGATCTAAAAGGAATCTCATTAAAACCCAGGTAATATGCAACTCAAAATTCTCAGGAAAGTTCAGGGTCTTGGAAAGTTTCAACATTGTTGAAAGAACTTACTATATGCTATGGTGACTATATAGCTTAAGTGCATCCCACAAAGCTGAGCAAGTTGGAAGACTGGCCTATACTGTAACAGTCCCGAGAGGTTGTGAGACTTTCAGCAAGGGACCCCTGTGGCATATCATTAGGTCATTGGGGAACATTTCTTTGGAAGGGATAAAGTCATCTTTGACAGAACCTCTGACCTCCCTGAAAATGAGTTGTTATAAGCATGGGGTTACTGCCAGAGTCTCTCTTCAGCTTTCTTCACGGCAATGTAATCTCTTTCTCTAACATGCAGTCACGCAACTGTGGCAACATCTGTTACTATGTCCTTACTGGGGGCAAGTAAATCTCCTATTTCTACCTCTTCTTGGACTTAGGAGGTTGTGAATTTTTTTCATTATAAGGTACCCTGTCTCCATTATTTTATTATAGCAATGCAAATGGTAAAATACACAAGAGCATAAATTTCGGGAATTAAAGGAAGACACTAGATAACAATCTAAGACCGACATTCACTTATCCTTGGTTATCCGTACACTACTGTGTACACAATAAAGGTTATATGCCCTAAGGAGTGTATGACAGCATATTTACTTCATTTTTACATCTATAGAAATCCTTCTAGATGGCAAAATGTTGTCGGCTGTCTCTTCCAGTATATAAGGCAATTCTCATACCTTTACTGATATTTTGAAAGAGATTAGAATGAACAAATAACAACATAGTTTTATTACTATGAAATAAGATGAACATTTTTATTTTTTAGTATTCCATTCATTATTTTTATTTTTTGTGTATGTCTGTAATATTTGCATGCATGTAAGTGCAATGGTGTCATGCAATGACCACGGAGGTCATAAGAGGGTGTTGGATCCCCTGGAAACTGTTGTTTTGGATGGTTGATAGCCTTGATATGAGTGCTGGGAATCAAATCCAGGTTTTCTGTAAGGGCAGCCAGTGCTCTTAACTGCTGAGCTAAACTCTCCAGCACAAAAACTAACATGTTTTAAAAACTGCATGCCCTTTGATCTTTATCTTCCACACTTCAGAATTCTCAGTTTCACACCCTCACATTCATTCTTTTTTTTACCCTCCACGTTTATCATCACCTGATATCTCGATGCTTCCCTCTCCACTACTGGAACTAGATAGCATGACACATTAATTCTAAGACATTGTTTCCCATATTACAGGTGCCCTTTACTTTCAAGATTGTTGCCCTCAAATGTCTATCTTAACTACCTTTGTGTTCCAAGGCAGAATGTTGCCAGATAAAGTGTAATAATATAGTAACATACACTTATGCCATTGAAATCCATGATCTCTTTTCAATAGATACATAACAGTACTTGGACCTCAATTTGTGTGTCCCAAAGCAACTTTATTTATTGTTTCCCTTCCACAAGTAGCTACTTCAATCCTTTCAGACTCAATAAGGAACACAAATTAGAAAGTTAGACCACAGAAAACATTAAAATCTCCCAGTTAATGAAAGATAATGAAACCTTTTATTGTTACTAAAATCCACTTCATGGCTCCCTTCAAGTCATATCCTCTCCTGCATCTCTTCTTACTTTCATAAAATATCAGCACACAAATTGTTTTCCTATTACTGCTGGTAAAACTACCACAACTTTAGTGTTTCAAGAACGCAAATGTATTGTCTCTTCTTTTGTAAGTTATAAATATGACAAGCTATGACACCTAAACTTATGTTATTGACATTTTTCTGTTCTTTTCTTCAGGCCCCAGTGTAGATTCAGTATCTTTGAGCATTCCGGGAAAGGGTTACTTGTATTTGTGAGTCTGAATTCCTCATTTTCTTAATGGTTGTCAGATGATGGTGATTCCTAAGTTTTGAAAGCTACTTGTATTCCTGGCTCATTGTCCTTTTATCCTGCAAAGGCACAAGCTGTGTGTCGACCTTTCAAATTTATTTCTTTCCTACCTTTTTAGTTGCAAAATTTCTTTGCCAACAGCTTTAAAAGAGTCTGTTTCATTTCATTTTATTTTTTTAGAAACACATTTATTTATGTCATGGAGGGTGGTGTGTTTATAGAGATCGGGAGTCTGTTTCTCCTACCATGTGGGATCTGGGGATAAAACTCAACTCATCAAGTTTGCATGTTTTTACTCACTGGGTCATCTTTCTGGTTACTATTTTAGTTTTTAATTCATAATTTCTGTGTGTGTGTGTGTGTGTGTGTGTGTGTGTGTGTGTGTGAATGCATGCACTATAGCATGCGTGTACAGAGAACAGCTTTTTGGGGTCTGTTCTCTAATTCTACCTTTATGTGGGCTTCGGGGATCAAATGTGGATCATCCACCTGTGCTTCAAGCACTTTAATGCACTGAGGCATCTCTCAGGCTTGAGTCTATATTTTTATGTATTTATGTAATTATATTGATTCAACCTTGATAACCTAAAGTAATCTCATCATCACAAAGTCTATAAAAGTAATGACATTTTTAAGGCCTCTTTACCATGCAAAGTGTCCAAATTGCAAGTTCTATCAATCAAGGAGAGAACTTGTGTGAAGGATCCATCAATATGGGTAACACAGTACAGATGTCTGCTGTGTGGCTCACAGAGGAAGCAGTCATTAAAAGCCACTGCAAATTCTTTACCTCTCTCCCTCTCCAAACAGAGCTTGGCATCCCTTTCTTCTCCTCTCACAGAGACTAAATTCCCTACCAATGTCCATATCACTTCTATATTATAATTTCTCTTAGGTACCCATAATAAGTTTAATCTGTAGCTAAATTTCTCTGACAAATTAGAAACCTTTTGTTCCTGGTAATATCCTTGTAATTTAACAAAAATTTCCTTCAAATTTAATACAATCAAATCTGAGCTCATTAGCTTTACAAGAAATTATTTTGCTTTATATTTCTTCTATAGAATGGAATGTCATACTGAAAGAAGAAACTTTGGGTTCTCATGTTCTCTCATTTGTCATAATACACATATGTGTATTTATTTAGCATGTTTTACCAACAGTGTATTGTAGAAGCAGCTCAGATCTTTGTGTTTGTCACAACGGTTAGTGGAAAATCTTACTAACTGAATTTTTAACATTGTAAACAACAAAATTCTTGAATTCTACCTGGAGTCAAAAGTGTGTCCATGATAAATCCTTACCACAAGATTTCCTTTTTCAAAGGGAGGAAGAGAAGAAAGATCGTAATTCCACACAAGGGCAGATAATGACTGTCAACATAACATGACTTTCAGTTTAGGGTAGATGTTTAAGAACTTTTTAAAATTTATTTATTTGTTTTGTTGTTTTTAAAACATATTTTGGGGGGATGGAGAGATGGCTCAGTAGTTAAGAGCACTGGTTACTCTTGCAGAGGAGGTATGTTCAAATCCAGTACCCATGTAGCTGCTAACAACCGTCCATAACTCCAGTTCCAGGGATCTGGCATCCTCACTGTCCTCTGTAAGCATTGTTATAATGTGGGTGGACTTACATACATGCAAACAATATGTTCATACATATAAAATAAAAGTAATAAATAAAATATTTAAAAATAATTTATTGAGTTTTTTTTACATTTCATATAATAGATATTAATCAAAATAGGAACCCCTCCACCACACATGCCCCTATGTAGGTCCCCACATATATTCTGTCATATATGTTACTTTGTATCCTGACAAGCATTTGTACCCAGATGACCCTTAGTAAGTTTATCCACTGGAGTTTAGAAACTTATTATCTGAAGCAAGACATTGTTACTTAAAATTTTCAGATAAAATTCCACATATGATAATAATCATACCAATGAACACTTCGAGGATAACATGATAAAGAGATGCAATATTAGTAGTGGAATAAACCTGTAAATAAATTAGTATAAAAAAGGTTGATTTCTATGAACATTGGTATCTGACCAAATTTTAAAATTCAATAAGCATTCCTTATGCCAGATATTTTATAAGGTAGAAAAAAGACACTTGTTTTAAAAAGTGAATAATTAAATAACATTATGATCATGAATAACGTAGTCATTTAACATAGTAACATTATGAACATACATTGAATCTGATAAAAAACAATACTATATATAATTTTTATTTTTTCTCTGTGAAATAAGCCATTAAACATGGAAAGGAAAGCAGGAGGAAGAGAAGATAAATGTCTAGTTTAAAAAAAAACCAGAGGGAACCATATTGACCAACAACCTACTGGCAAATTATACATACATTATTACTACATGAGTCTATGTGTATAGGTAAAGGCTACATAACAAGAAACAGTGCCAGATAGGCGATACCTTACTTTGAATTATTTGCCAGGGTGGTCCAAGAGACTCTACAAATTACTCAGGCTATTGACAGAGCCCTTGATGGCCTCCCGGAACTGGCAGGTAAGACCTTACTGCCAAAGACAGAACAAACTTCAGACACAGGATTTGGAGCAATAGAGCTGCAACTGACCTGAAGCAATTTTCCCTGAAAGCTAGCTCTCATAGCTTTGGAGAGCACTATGAAGGTGCCAAGGAAAATATCAATGGATGATCCAACACCAGCTTCAAGACCAAATAACTCCATCAATGGCCAGCACACCATAAATCATTGGTAGAGTAGTGACACTTTTATCTTGGGGAAATCAACAGTTACATAATTTGACTAAATGTCCCCTCAAAGGAAGGAAACTCAAGTGTGGTAATATAAACATAACCTAAAACACATGGCTGGAGTGGCCATAGATCTTAGAGAAAACCCCAAGACTGTCACATGGCTAGACAAATGTAATTTCTTACTATGTACAAAATTTTTCTTTTTTCTTTTTTTTGTCTTTTTGAGACAGGGCCTCTTTGTAGCTGCAGCTGTCCAGGAGCTCACTATGTAGACCAGGCTGGCCTCGAACTCACAAAAATCTGCCTGCATCTGCCTCCCACATGCTGGGATTGAAGGTATGCACCACCACGCCCAGCCAAATTTTTTATCCTTATATTTACAGATAAGTAGTCCAGTCACCACTCATCAAAGAAGCTCATTTTTCATCAGTCAGAGATTATTACCAAGTAACACAATTGGTCACACACAGACATTGTCTATGAATTTCCCAGGCCTAAGTGACACTTCTAAAATGCAACCTCTACACCTAAGAATCATAGAACATAGAACAGGGATAAAGAAGAAGACACTGATGAATCTCTCAGTTCTCAATAATGAAGCTCCCTCCTGCAGCAGAGGGCCAGGAACACAAAAGGTCACAAATGGCCAAAGTGTAGAGATCAAGAGTCGGCTGAATGATGGGCCTTGGACAGGATCCCTTTATTAAATTTCACCCACCCAAGGCTTAGGGACCATTGTGGAAGAGGGGACAGAAAGATTTTAAGAGCTAGGGAGGAGGTGAATAACAATATGGAAACAGAGTCCTAAAAGCTCCTGGGAACCTGCTCATATGATTCTATGGCAATGGTCTCAGCTCATAGATATTTTTCAATATTCAACTTATTTAAATATGAGAGGTGAAGGGGGGTTATAAAATGAACCTTGGGGATAAAGGGAAAGAAGGAGTTCAAGAGAGGTGCTTCAAATAGGTCCCATACAAACTCAGGTAGACAATAAGCCAGCATAAAACTGGGAAAATGAATAGCAGACCTCAATCTTATCTGAAAGAATGTTGGCAACGGATTGCTGCTAGATGAAGAAGAGTTGATCTTCCTAAAACAAGGGACTCTAGGCAGGCTGACTAGACTCAGTAGAAAGACTAGTACTGGCGAGTGGCTGGGGACACTGACAACACTGTGGGCCTTAACAGGGATGGGATAATATTGGCTCCAGTATGGTGGGGTCTATGATAGCGTGCCAATGGGGACAGGGGTATAAAGATTATTAAGATTTTTTGAGATGTACCCTATGAAATTCAGTAATTTTTTTAAAGTGTAATGATGCTGGATTCTTTTAATTTCTAAAGATGGTAAAAATGATAGAAAATATGTACATTTAATTTAATTACATTTTTTCTTGTGTGTGTGTGCATGTGTGTGTGTGTGTGTGTGTGTGTGTCTGTGTGTCCATGTGACTGAATGTTACATGGTGCAGGTTCCTCAGAAGCCCAGAAGACATGACTGTGAGCTTCTGGACGATGTGGGTTCTGGGATCCTAACTCAGATCTGCTTCAAGAGCACCAAGTATCTGAGAAATGGTTTCAGCCCCCAAGTGGGTATTTTAATAAAAGTAGGATTTAAAGAATTATTTTATATGTGTGACCTTGTTAAAATCAATCTCCCTTTTCCTATTGAGAAAAATTTTAAATAGGTCGATGAGGCTATCCATCATTGTGGTGGAAATGAAGTTATTATTCCTATAGATTTGGAACATAAAAACATAATTCTCCAATTTGATTAAATGTTGTGCTGAAAATTTGCATTTGGAAATGTTCATTTATATATGCTGAATAGTTAATTATTAGCAAAAGGGATTTTTTTCTCTATTATCATGTGTAAATTCATATCGTACCTCTTGTCACAAAAGGATAAATCAGTGACGTCATCATTACTGATATATTAAACATGATTTCTTTGTTGGAAGTGATTCAGTAGAACATTGTTACAATGACACCAGCACCCAGCTTTAAATCCTTATGTTATTCTCTTAGTGCTAAAGGGGTCGAAGATGACAATTCCCTTTCCCCATTGTCATGAATGGTGTGTAATATGACTCTTATCCAGTACTCTGTCACTATACTTAATGAGATCATCCTCACTTCAATGCAAGTAGTTGAAGAGTGCTGATGTAAAATTAGAATATTGTAATGGGTTCTAGCCCAACTATATTTTAAAAGCATAACTATCACAGTGTATCTCAGACTTTATATGGGCCTTTAATCCCAGCACTCGGGAGGCAGAGGCAGGCAGATCTCTATGAGTTCAAGGCCCGTCTAGTCCACATAGTTCCAAGACAGCTGGGGCTACAGGGAGACCCCGTCTCAAAAAGACCAAAAAAAAAAAAAAAATAGAATATCTGCCTGTAAATAAATATACTGGAAGTTGAATATTGAAATATACCTATGAGCTTATAATACTCAGACTCATATCATTTTGTTGTCTACATGTTCTACATATGTATAGGGAATTCTGAAAGGCGTAAATCAGATTGATTGTCAAACTTCACCACTTCGAAAATGTCCACTCCCTGAGCTATGACAGGTATGCTTAATCACACAGATGTGTAAAATATTTTAATGTAGCTAATTTTTTTTATCAAGGTTGAATTTCTTTTTTGAATAAAAGGAAATTCTTCTGATCTTTCTGGTTAATAACAAAGGACAATATGCTTCTTAATATAGAAATAATATAATCCCATCCTAGCCCCAAATAAAAGAAACCTTCCAAGTTACTTCACATTTGATCATCTTGTTATAAAATTGTAGTGTGCTTCTGTTTCCAGCCCTTACTTCCCCTTCTCATTAAAAGTCAAGATTCTTTCCACAAAGGACTGCTTCATACATTTGGATGAAAGAAATAATGGTACACATCTTTACAGAGCTGAAGTTGAAAAGAGTCCCAAAATGAATTAGAACTCATTCAAAACTCTTTTGATTAAAAACTTCTATGGACATTTCAAACTTTCAAGTCCCATATTTAAAGTTTGGTTTTCTCTTGTTCAGTTTCAGTCAAAACTGTTATAATAGAAAATATTGTAAGTTTTCAGTACTTGAACTTTTGATTTATTATACCAAGAGAGATTATAGAGGGCAAAATATTGAATGAAATTTTCGGAGCAGAAATATGAATTTAATTGTGAAATAAAAAAATTTGAATTAAGGGGTTGGAGAGCTGGCTCAGTGGTTAAGAGCACTGGCTGCTCTTTCAGAGGACCTAGGTTTGATTTCCAGCACCCACATGGTGGCTAACAACCATTCACAACTCCAGTTCCAGGGGAATCCGATGTGCGTGTGCGTCTGTGTGTCTGTGTGTCTCTGTGTGTGTCTGTACATGTGCAAACAGTATAAACTATTGGTCTTACAGCTATGAAGAACAAAACAGAAAAGTATTATATCAAGCACAAAAGAAAATGACAGATAGCCCTGGCCCCTCAGCAACAGGGTCTCAAGGACTTCTCCTGCTCAACCTAGCTGATAAGCACCTTGGTCTTTGAAGGCAAGAGAAGCAGACTTTTCTCCACTGTTTGGCCAACACAGCAGGCTTCCCCTTTGATCTGTAAAGAGAACAGGTTTCAACAGTCCTGCTCTCCCACTTCCCTAGCCCAACTTTAAAAAAAAAAAAAATACGTCTTCCTGCCTTCTGCACGAAGCAGACGCCTCCCCCTTAAAAGACCCCAGCTCATGACCCGGGGCAGACATTTTCCCTGCCTGGAAGGGAATCTGTCCCATGTGTTCCTTTGCTAATAAAATCTGCTTTCTCCTATCAACCCTATTGGTTATAAGGCTACTTTTAATCTATCACACATAAGGCACAGTAATTTTCAATAAACTATACTTTGTAGGTAGGGGAATTCTAGTTGATTACCTTTGCAATGAACTTCAACTAAGATGCATTACCATGAAAGATACACAGTATCCATTTTAAAGTGCTGTTTTGTAAATTTTATTTTGAACTGTTTTCATAGAGTCAAGTTTTGAGCTCTGACAAACTGTAGTTATGGAATTTACTCTATTTTTGAGATTCTTAAGAAATATTTTGACTTTTCCAGTCTTATATTACAAATGACTATGTAAAACTAATCATTAACATATATGAAGCAAAAAAATGTTCACTCTAAAATAGAGAATGTATATATGTGAACAAGCCAATAATATAGTCTTTCATTTTCATTATGAAATATTATATAGTCTACATAAGTGTATGTAGTAAATGTTAGTAAAAATGGCAGTGAGGTCAGTTTCTTGACACCAACATCATTATAAACACATGAGTAATCCATTGCACTGTAGTATCATGACAGGTTTGAATCATGAGATGACATGGCCTTTTTAGCTCCATCAAAGCAAAATCATGTATGTGGCACCTCATTCACTGAAATATCTTGATCAAGCTCTGACTGTCTATATTACTTTATCCACAGACCTTTAAAAATAATTGAAATAGCATTTAATCAACAAATAGAAATTGCACACTATTTTTTCTAGAAAATAATAAATTGTGTCAAAATTTTAAAATTAAGATAAAATTATAGCTACATAATTGATTTTCTAAAATAAAGAGTCATAATTATAATTACTGGTCACTTTTTAAATTGAAATTTTGAACTATTTAACTGGACTGATTTTTCTATATAAGATATTAACATGAAACTTGCAAAAGCAAAATTGGATAAGAAACAATTTAACGTTCAGTACTTTACATTAGAGCTCACATTTGACTTTTTCCTATTTTACTAATTCTTTGAAAAACTCATAAAATATTTTTGATCATATTCAGGACCCACTGCTCCCTGTAACAACTCCCAGATCCACTCCACATGTCCCTTCTCCCCGGATTCATATTTTCTCTTCATAAATAATGCCCTAGTCCAATTTGTGCCGGTCACATATCCCTGAATGTGGGATGATTCATTGGAGCACAGTAGATCTACCAAGGACCAAACCCTTAAAGAAAGTTCATTCTTCCTCTCTTAATATGTCAGTTGCTCAGTAGGTCCTTAATTAGAGGTGGAACTTCATATACACCTACCGTCTCCATACTGGGATTTTGTCTGGTTTGAACTTTCAAAAGTCTTGTGCATACTGTTACAACCATGGTGACTTCATACGTGCCTCTGTCCATCTGTATTTGGAAAACACTATTTCAATGTAGTCATTCATCACCTTTGGCTCTTACAGTCTTTCTGTCCCCTGTTCCATAATAATCCTCGAACCCTGGGAAAGGGGTGTGGCATAGATGTATCATTTAGGGCTGAAAACTCAGCAGTCTTTTATTTGAATTGAGCAGTTCATTTTTTCTCTCACCCCTCTCACTTTTTCAGGGCAAAGTCTCACAATATAGCTCTGGCTAGCCTGGAACTCACTATGTAGACAGGGTTGGCCTTCATTCCACAAAGATCCATATGCCCCTGCCTCAGGAGAACTGGGATTAATAGGATGTATCATCAAACCCTGCATATTTTTTCTTCTCACTAGTGAACACAATCCTTGCTTTGTCACTGTGAGACTTTCCTATCCTACATCTCCATCATGCAATATATTTCCCAGACACACATTTTTTCATACATGAACTGTTTGGCTGTATTGAATACTTATTTATAACATAAATGATAAATCTTTTTTTCAGGAAAAACAAAGGAATTTTGTATGCAATTATTATGAAAAATATATTTGCATGTGCTAGTATATTAGAAAACATATAATAAATTAAGCTAGTAACCACTTTTATCTCTCCACAGACAGATACATGGTATACATGCATGCGTGTATGTCACTGACACAATATCACTCTTTGAAAAATCTCAAGGTGTTTCTATGTCATTAACTGTGCTCACCATGATATGGGTTAGATCTACTTGCTCATCTAATCACTAACTTAATACACTGTGACTAACATCTCTCTAGTTTCTTTATAATCACAATTCTACTGTCTCTTTCAGTTCTACATTTTTATATTTAAGGTGTAACTGAAACCATACAGTTATTTGCTTTTTCTCTCTTGCTCAGCAAAATGACTTCCAGCTTCATTTGTCACAAAGGACAAAATTTCCTGTTGGGCTTTTTTGTTTGCTTTGTTTTGGTTTTGTTTTGGTTTGGTTTTATTTTGGTTTTGGTCTTCTTGAGAAAGGGTTTCCCTGTAGCCACAGCTAGCCTAAAATCACTATGTAGACCAGACTGGCCTCAATCTCATAGAGATCCACCTGTCTCTGCCTCCTGAGTGCTGGGATTAAAGGCATGTGTCATTATGCCTGGGTTTGCTGTTTTTTGGTTTGGGTTTTTTGTTGTTGTTGTTGTCATTTGTTTGTTTTTTTAATGGACAGTATAACATTCCACTTTATATGTGTCACATTAACCTTTTATTAAGGAGTACATTGGTGATTTCTATATTTGGCTCCATGAATGATGCTGCAAATAAAAATATCCTTATATAAGACAATAGGCAAATAAAGATATCGCCTTAGGATGTTGATTTGATTTTCTTTTCGAAAATACCAAAATAAGATGACAGTCATACTTTGGTACTATTTTCAACCTTTGAGCAACTTCCTATGGTTTTTTGATAATTCTAGTACTGGTTTACAGTCCCACCATCCTTTAGTCTGAGGCCCTTTCCTCTTGCCTCTTTTAATCCACCCTGTGGATTATGATGATTTTGATGAACGTGCATGACATACGTGATATTTTTAAAATATCTCTTAGCTATTTGTATATCTTATTTCAGAAAAAAATCCATTTTGGTCCTTTCCTCAATTAAGAATTGAGAGAGAGAGAGAGAGAGAGAGAGAGAGAGAGAGAGAGAGAGAGTAAGAGAGAGAGAAGCAGAGAGAGAATGGGTGAGAAAACAGAAAACATGAGGGGGATAAAAACATCAGTGAGTGAGATAAATGAAAAAGAAATATGGAAAAACGGGGGAAAAGACTGAAGGAAGAGAGAAGAGACAAAGAATAGAACTTATTTTACCACTAAACTAAATCTCAGCCTTGAATATGCTTTTTAAATTGAATTGCTTTTCTTTATTTTTCCCTCCCTCCCTTCTTTTAATCCATCCTTCCTTCCATCCTTCCTTCTCCCCTTCCTTCCTCCAGTTCTTCCTTCTTTTTGTCTTACCTCTCTTTTTCTCCTTCTTGCTATTGTTTTGTGTAACATTCTGGTTTACTTTAGGCATTAGCATCTTATCAGGTGCATGATTTCAAATACTTTCTCTCAATCAATAGGCTGTCTTTCCAACCTGCTAGTTGTTGTTTTTTTTTTTTTCCTGCACAGCAGAAATTTTCTCGTTTAATGTAGTTCAATTTTATTGACTCTGCTTTTAATCCCATAATCAGAACATGATCAGAAAGATAAATGGCAAGGAATATTTCACACATAATTTTTGTAGGAGTTGTATGGTCCTTGGCATCAGAAATAAGAACCAAGTCCATCTGAAGACTGTTTGAGGGGTGTTCTCAAGCTCATATTCTTCTTAGTAGTATGGAGTGGCACACTTTCTTACAAAGGGGGGCCTATAACCTAAATACATATCAACTTTGAAAATATCCCTTGGACTAGAGTCTAAAGATTATATCACAGCCACAGAAGACAGCAGGTATGGGGCAAAAATCAAGTTATGACAGGAATTGCATGGCTTCTGTTGTGGACAACGATTTATGCAACTGAGGATGTGCAGAAGAGCTTGGTTGTGCAAAGGAGGGATTCCAATGAGAAAAGACATGCAGACACTTTGCTCCTCACTAGATTCTGAAACAGCAGCAAACGTAATGAAAAAAGACCCAATAGAGATGTGGCTTTGTTATTTATTATGCCTGGTAAGGCATAAAGACAATGGACTTTAAATAATGTTTGTGCTGAAGCACTGTTCTTGATATCCCAAATTTGCAACTCACAGGAGTCATTCGATTATGAAGAGGTAAAGAAGGGGGAAGTGGTGATAGAAGGTGCTGTCAGATCCACATTTTAATTCAGAAGAAGAGAAATTCTTTAACTGAGAATGCAGAGGAGGCCCTAATAATAACCGGGTACTGGTACAAGAGATTATGATAACAGGAAATATTCTGATTGGAGCAGCTTGAATTGACGAAAACTTTTAAAGAAGAAACCACATAGCCTTTTAGAGCTTGGTTTGTGAGTGTGGGATATGGGATTGATCTGAATGTTGTGGAAGCCAGGCAACTGAGTAATGCCACTACTCATATCCCCAAGGCAAAGGCTGCAGAGTATGAGCCAAAGTTAGGAAGATTAGTCCCTGATAGACTGACCCATAGTATTCATTTATAACAGTTGTTTATCCCTTACTGAAGTCACAATGAATAACAGCCTGGTAGATTCTGGAGGAAGGATAGGCTTTACAGAGAGAATTGGGCATGAGGGAGAAGATGCATGTTTGACACGTATTTTGCTGGGTCACATACACTGTGTCCATAGGGGAGTTAAGAAAGAAGTTAGTTTATCAGGGATCTTGGGACAGGTATGGACTTTTATGGCATTATTAAATTTTGTGGTGGATTGCAGTCTTTATGAGGCGGAAACAGCTCTAGCACATCCATATGATTTAAACTGACATTTAAATTGGGTTTGTTAAGTGACAAATGGAGGGATGAGATTTTTTTTAGTAGAAAAAATAGCCTTTAGACCTCATTTGAAAACAAATATGACAAATTTGCATTGAGGCATATTTCCTAGGGAGAAAATTAACATAAAGCCAATTTCAGTGATTGTCTGCTTCTGGAAGGCTCTAAGAATGTCAGTGAGTGAGTAAATGATAGTGAAGATGAAGATTAAACTTATTCCAAGGAGTCAGATTGTTGCCCATCTCTGGACCCTTCCGATACAGCCACTTCACTTCAAACAGGCCCAGAACATGCCATACTTGGGGAAGCAGTACATGCACAGCTGGCAGGATCATGGTCTGCTCCTTGTTGGCTTCAGGACAGGTTGAGAATTGTGACCCTCCCTAACCAAGACTTTCAGTGGAAAGGAGAAATAAGGTAGCACTCCTGGGTGTGTAAACCAGACAGCTCATGAGGCATGTGGATTTGCACCAGCTACATAAGGAAATGTTCCGTTTTACATGCTTCTACTACCGTGAAAAAATATTTCTTACTTTTGGCAAAACTTGTATTTCTTTTGATATTATGAACATTTTGCAATAATGTTATTTTTACCAGCTGTAAACATTAATTTTAGCTATATTTTCTTCCATTTTGCTTATTGATATTTTACAGGTTTCAGTGTATATATCTTTTATTTAGTTGGTTAAATTTATTCCTGTCTATTTTATTCTTTATTGTGCTCTTTTAAATGGATTTATTCTGTTGATTTTTCAGATCACTGTAATTGGGTAGAAATAAAAAATGAGTTTTGTATGCTCATATTGTATCTTGGATTCAATTAATTGCCTTTATCCTAGAATCTTGATGTATAGTTTCTTATAACTGTGATATTATACAATATGTGTGTGGATCCTTTGAGTAGATCATGCACAAAGGTAAGCCTAATTCTATATTTATTTATAAAGGGATGGTATAACATAAATTGTTCACACTGAATGTGAGGTTACCAAAGAACCTAATTGAATCATTTAGATATTGGAATCATTTTATTTTACATCTGGTCCTTAAATATTTATTAAACAAACAATGCAGGAAAACATTGCTTTAAATCTGTTTGTTCATAAAATAGCTAGTTTTTAACTTTTTATTTCATATTTCAGTGAAGATCAAGAAACGTTTTAGCTTTTCAGTACATGTTATATATACTTATTAATTGTTTTGGTATAAAGATCATCATGGCATGCGAACATATCCTGGTGGTGACTTAGCTGCTGAATTAGAAAAGGCCTGCAGACCTGTGCAGCCAGGTGATGAATGCAGAACAGATAAGACCTTCCAGTCAGTCATTTATTCCTAAGAGCTACAATGGAATTGTCTGTTCGACCATTAAATAAACATTAGTCTAACTCACTGTTGCATCTTCTTGCAAATCTCACAGAGGAGCTTTCCCCCTTCACTGCAATCTTCAATCTATGTGTTGTTAATGATTGTTCACCTACAACCAAATGAACCTGCTTGTCCTCACAGCATTCAATATCAAATTCTCCAAAGTGTTGCTAAATGTTTCAGTCCCACATCAGTTTCAAATTATTCTCAGGAAACTATATCTGAAATATCTCCATCACTGCCATTCCTTCCCTTCTGTTTTCTTTTCTAGCTTCTGATGAGTTTTGCCCAATTATACTCCCTAAAATTTCTTCACTTCTTTTTTGTCAGTGCCCAGGATTGTAGTGGGACAGTTTTAGAGTACAGCCATGTATCATTTAACCACGTAATTGGAACACATCATGAAAAGTGTATTATTGGGTGATTATGTATAAAAAGCTACTTACTATGTTGTCACGAGGAAGTAGCATCTGTAGGGTCATCAGCATACATTCATTTTATTATTTATCAAAATGTTATGTGGCACAAGCCTGTGCTGCATTTGCTCCACGGGTCTTCAAGGTCTTCTTGTACTTCTTTAAATCAGTAGAAAAATGACCCTGAGAAAGTGTTTACCTGCCAAGATATTCCTATATTCCTAGTCAGTAAATATCAGAAGGAACACAACACAGCCTTTTCAAGATATCTGAACTAGGAACATTATGGGAATGTGGACAATAAATACAGTCTTTTTATTAAAGGAGAAAGGATATTGTACGTTTAATCTTGAAAAGGAAGAATATCTGATGTTTCCATAAGAAAGCATTAAAGGACTCACATTGCTGTAAAGTTAATTTGAGCAACAGATTGAACTATCCGTGGTTATCTGACGTGCAGGATTTCTTCTCTGCATGCATAAAAAAGAGCCTCATAACCCTGAGGAATATACACATTTTGCTACTATCAACTGATTCTTGCAATAACATAATATTCCTAAAAAATCCTTTTGGAAACTCAATTGCCCCCTGAAAAGAGGACTAAGTGGAGCCCCTTCGCGTGTGCAGTGCGCAGTCCTGGTGTTACCCCCGAGGGAAGATCATTGCTGGCTTCAGTGATCTGATGTCTTTTCTTGATACTCAGTGTTTTATTTTCACTTCTCCTCTATTATGCATATTATGTGGCCTGAAGTTACACTAACTTTGACATCTGTTCATTTTTATGTTCAGTTCTGATATCCTTATCCATTTATTTTGTCTAACTTAGTTAAGGTAGCTATACTTTATATTCTGTGTCGTCATAGTTGTGACAGTAAATTTTCTGCAATTTGAATAGGTTAAATATTGCCCAGATAGCTGGTAAAACATTATTTCTGGATGTGTCTGTGAGGGTGATTCTGGAAGAGATCAGCATTTGAACGAGTGAGACTGAGTAGCTGTTCTGAGTAGCAGCTGAATGTTGCAGCCAATCTGCCGTGAGCACAGATAGGCTAGAATGGCAGAGAGAAAGGGAACAATCCTCTGATCCAGATCTTCTGCTTTAGACAAGAAAGCTACACTATTCAAGAATTTATACTCCTGGAATTACACCCACGAGTTTTGCTTTTATCAGGCCTTCAGCCTTGAAACTAGAAGCTAAAGCAAGGGTCCCTAATTCTCAGTATTTGGAACTTGTATTACAGTCTTCTACCTGCTTCTCTGGTTTTACCACTCACAGAAAAAAAAAAAAAAAACCTACAGAATTTCTCAGGCTCCAAGCTGTGTGTACTAGTTCCCATAGCAAATCTTCTGCTCCACAGTCGTTCTCTTTTATTTGACAGAGAAAAGTTAAAAGAGCTCATTGGGTACCTGGGACACTGAATAGTACTGAGTCACATACATACATCTTATGCATATATACCCAGATGGGTAATATATTTACCACATATCTTTTCCCTGTACAGTTATACTTATTGTAAGATAATATTTAATTTATACTGTTATGGTAAAAGATTAACAATGATAACAAATAAACTTGAATGGCCACAACAAAATAAAATTACATGATTTGTTCTCAAATTATTTCCTGTGGCTATGTATGCCTTCAACTTTAACATACTTTTTTTTCTTTTCCTTTGTCGGTCAAGACAATTTTACCTTCTCACTGAAAGGCTATGGTTTGGCTTATTTGAAATGGCAGCAACATGAATCTTGTGCTTAAGGGACACTATAAAAGAAAGTAAGGATAACTTAAATACCAGAGCTGTGTTACTGATTGATGATCAGATTATAGTTCTTAACTGTTGATGGACAGGTAACTCACACAGCATAGAGCAGTGACACACTGTACAAAGGATCGGTTTGTATCCTAGACAGAGCAGAACAAGAGGACATGAGATTCCACTACTCTACTGATACCATTGCATAATTTAAAAATTACAAACTTTTTATTTGGGGAGTCTTGCAATTAATTTTTTTACTATAAGCGTAGGTAAATAAAACTGTAAATTAAATCCACAAATAAGTGAAATTATTTTATACTTATTTTTTTTCTGTTTATCTGTAGTACTCATTAGTATCTTGTAGTATCTGTTAATAGATTTTTATATTCTCATCTTTTATTATACAATTTCATTCAGTGAGAATATATGTATGTATATATGTGTATATAAATATAATTATCTCGATTGACTATCTCAAATAGCATCAACACCAAATGTTATAAAGTTGAAATAAACATTTAGTCACAGAAAATGGCTTCCTCTCAATGTCTGTAAATTCTTATTCACTAGACATTAAGTAATTTTGTTATATCAATTTCCTAGACATGATTTGTAGTATATCTAATTTAGTAACTCCGTAAAAATAGGAACCCCTGTTTATTAGTTATTTTATGGTCCCCCACTATACTATATGGTTGAGGTTATCACATAATTGTTGTTAAATGATTTCATTTTTCAGAATTATATAATGACTAAATTAGTCCTTACATATTTACTTGTGACACTATAAATTATATGAAAATTACCTTAGATGTTCTACAACATTTTTAAATGTGTTTTTATTGAAATTTTGTGTACTTCATATAGAACATCTCCAAAAATCTTAATCATCTTTATACCTCCATCCCCACTAGCACCCTCCCATAGATACACTGGAGCCCATATACTCTGTCATCCATGTGAAGGCCCACTGTGTCAAGTCAGTGTCCCCAGATATCCCCCAGTGCAAGTCCATCCACTGAGGTCTAGTCAGCCTATCTAGAGTCCCTTGTTTTAGGAAGATCAGCACTTCCTCACTTAGCAGTAATCAGTTGCCAAAATTTCTTCAACTAAGATTGTACACTGCTGTTCATTTCCTAGTTCTATCCTGGCATTTGTCTGCTTGAGTTTGGATTGGATTTGTTCATGCTGACACCATTACCACGGAATCATATGAGCAGGCTCCCAGGAGGTTGTAGGACTGTGTTTCCATAAGGTCATGCATCTCCTCCCTAGCTCTTACAATTTTTCTGCCCCCTCTTCTGCAACAGTCCCTGAGCTCTGGGTGGGTGAAGTTTAATACAGGAGTCCTGTCCGTCAACCAGCATTCTGCAGACGCTTGAGTTCTATGCTTTGGTCAGTTGTGACCTTTTGTGTTCCTGGCCCTCTGTTGCATGAGGGAGCTCCATTAATCAGAATTGAGAGATTCATTAGTGTCCTCTGCTTTACCCCTCTTCTAAGTTCCATGTGCCTTAGGTGTGGAAGTTGCATTGTAGATGTGTCACTTAGGCATGGGCAATTCATAGAAACTATCTATGTGTGACCTTGGTAATAGTCTCCAATTGGTGCAAAATAAGCTTCTTTGATGAATGGTGACTGGAATATTTGTCTTTTAACATAAGGTTACATAATTTGCACATAGTTAGAAATTGCATTAGTCTAGGGATGTAACAGTCTTGGGATTTTCTCTAAGATTTATGAGCACTACAGCCATGTGTATTTGGTTATGCTTACAGTACCACACTTGAGATTCCTTCCATTGAGTGGGCTTTTAGTACAATTAGGGGGCTATTGATTGCCCCCAAGATAAAAGTGCCACTATTGCACCAATGTTGTATGCTGTGACGGCCATTGACGTGGTTATTTGGTCTTTCGGCTGGTGTTGGACCATCCATTAATGTTTTCCCTTGACAACTTCATATTATTCATCAAATCTATGAGAGTTAGCCTACAGGGGAAGTGGTTTCAAGCCTGTTCCAACTCTATTGCTTCAAATCCTGTTTCTGAAGAATGTTCTGTCTTCAGCAGTAGGTTCTTACCTTCAGGTTCTGGGAGGCAATCAAAGGCTGTGGCAATAGCCTGTACAATTTGGGGAGTCTCTTGAACCACCCTGGCCAACAACTCAAAGGAAGGTTTCTTCTGTCTGTCACTGTTTCTTGTTAGAGTTCTACATGAAATTTTTATTTCTCAGAGTGAAGGAAATGAGAAACATCTGCCTGAGGTTTAATGATATGAGGGAAACAGAATATTCCTTCACTGCTACATTTTCACATAATTTCATGCAATATTTACTCAGTTTTTCTCCAAATATTAACTATGACATGTATTTAATTTTTGAACCTCTACCAAGTTCCCCTGGCTATTCTTTGTGACCTCCATATCTGTGACTTGTCTTAGAGTTGAGGTCTCTTCTAATCTTAGATGTCTTGGCAGCTGTACAGAGATTGATGTCTAACATGTCTAGGCTACATTTTTATCTCTATGAGGTCTTAGTAATATGGTCCTCATTGGATTTCCATAGAACCATGACAAAAGAAATTTTATTTTCTCACATCCTCTCTGTGCCTTTCTCAAGAACCAGGCACTTTAGTCCACATAAATCTTCTACATGCTCAATAAATAAATCTACGAGGCAGTATTTCTGTTCCTGGGTTTTACCCAGATGACTCTGCTCTATGGGCTCAACAGAACACACACTGCATTGAAAGAACAAAAAAGAGCAAAATGAGTTCATGTTACTGCTCTACCAAATTGAACTTTATCATTCACATGGAATGGGAAATATGTCCCATCAGGTTTCAATCTTCACCTTGCTCTAATTATGAAAGTAAAAAATATAAAAGGCATAACTTGTTATATTTTCATTAAAAACAAGATTAAACACAAAAATATAACATTTAATGATTGATGATGTTTAGACTTTTAAAATTATCTATGTGACTTAAAATGTTTTACTGTCATCTAAAATACAACTTTTCTTGGTGTTGCTGTTTCCTTGAAAAGTCCAAAAGAAATACAAATAAAAGCTTTGAGGAATTCTCATGGCACACTGCAAACTGGGAGTTCTATTTAGCCTTACAGCACTCCATAATACTGTTCAGTGTCAACAGGTTTATTTGAAAAGTGCTTCACTTGTTTTACAAGCTGCATTGCTCGAGCATCTTATTTAATGTTGGCACAATTATTAACAAGAATCAATTTTTTAAGGAAAACTGATGCATCGATTACTTCATCATCAAAGAACATAAAACTGGAAGGAAAGTAATTAAAACCTGATAGTTTTTTATAGCAGCTGAGATTCTGTAGAGAGTCACACCTTATACTCCTCAGATCACATTTCCGTTATTTATCTTTTCAGAAAAGTCAATATTTAATTTTTATTGCTT
>NW_008329335.1:2316497-2319034 GCF_000622305.1 Nannospalax galili
TGACTTAAAATGTTTTACTGTCATCTAAAATACAACTTTTCTTGGTGTTGCTGTTTCCTTGAAAAGTCCAAAAGAAATACAAATAAAAGCTTTGAGGAATTCTCATGGCACACTGCAAACTGGGAGTTCTATTTAGCCTTACAGCACTCCATAATACTGTTCAGTGTCAACAGGTTTATTTGAAAAGTGCTTCACTTGTTTTACAAGCTGCATTGCTCGAGCATCTTATTTAATGTTGGCACAATTATTAACAAGAATCAATTTTTTAAGGAAAACTGATGCATCGATTACTTCATCATCAAAGAACATAAAACTGGAAGGAAAGTAATTAAAACCTGATAGTTTTTTATAGCAGCTGAGATTCTGTAGAGAGTCACACCTTATACTCCTCAGATCACATTTCCGACTGTGTATCTTTCAGAAAAGTCAATATTTAATTTTTATTGCTTAAGTAAATTTCTAAATAGTTAATCTTGCTTTAATTAAATACTATTCAAGCAACTTTGTCTCAGTCTGTGTTAATTAACAATGATTCAAGCATCACTGACCAATAAGAAACTTTGTTTTAAATGTTTACAGTATCAATTAGACCTTCTATGAAACAGCACAAGTAAATATTCTCTCAAAAAGATACACAGTTTAGAATACAGAGATTTCCATAGATTTGACATACTTTATAATTCTATCCAGCTTCAGGATCTGCCTTGACTGCTCTCTCTGGTGCATGGGACACAAGTTTTTTGTATGCATCTTAAATGTTTTGTTAAAAACTGTACATTGGGGGGCCTGGAGAAATGACTCAGCAATTAAGAGAACTGGCTGCCCTTGCAGAGAACCAGGGTTCACTTCCCAGCATCCACATGGTGGCTAACAACCTTCTATAACTCCTCCAGGGGATCCATGTCCTCTTCTTACTCTGTGGGCATTGCATAACACAGATGCACTTACACATATGCAGGCAATATACTCATATACATAAAATAAAAATAATAAATAAAATATTTTTAATTGAAAAACCATAGATTGAGTGATGGAGAGATGATTCTGTGTTTAAGAGCACTGGCTATTCTTGCAGAGGACCAAGATTGGATTCCCAGCATAAACACGTTGGCTAACAACCATCCATAACTCTAGTTCCCGGGAATCCATGTCCTCTTATGACTTCCATGGGCATTGTATGACACAGGTACACACACACACACACACACACACACACACACACACACACATATATATATATAATTAAACACTAGAAAGATGAACATTATAACTGATATATTGTGGATATGTGTATATTCTTGAAATAATTTCACTAGCTTTTCCATTGTATTTTTTGTTGTTCCTTTATTTGCATTGTGTGCATACTTTCTTCGACAGTGACATTATTGGGTTGTGTAATTTTATGCTGACATCTCTGGTTGTCTTATGGGTACACTATGGGTCAAATTTTTCTTACGTGCCTACACAGGAGGCTCTCCATTTTTGCCAGGGGGTGAGGTGTACATGAGGAGGCATGCATGTTGAAGCTTGCGTGTTGAGCAGTTATCCATAAGGAGACATGCATGAAAGACCTGTATGAGGAAGCATGCATGTTGAGTAATGCTTACATCACTCCAGAAACTTTCCACTTGTTCTTAGGATTCACTTAGTGCTTCTATAGAGACAAGAAGAGCTTGACTTCTATAGAGACAAGATGAGCTTGTCATTATCAAGTCTGATCTATGAGCATGGCTTTTTAAATCTTTTTAATATATTCATATTTTTTAAACCTCCTATAGACATTTCACTCTGGATTTTCATTTTTAGTTATTTGGCAGTCATTTCTGGAAAACATTCCGCCATAACAACCCAATGTTATTAAATGCCTTTGGAAAGAGCTTTCCTTACTGAGCTGAATGTCTAGTAAAATAAAACAAGACCTGTTAATGGAGTTTTTCATTTCATTGTCCAACAGTTCACATTGCAGCATTCTCCAGGAATAGATTTTGTTGTTGTTGTTTCCTTAAAAGCATTCTGCCTCTTCCGTTGATACCATTCCACTGGTTTCCTTTGTGATTCCAGGGCTGCTGAGTTTCAAAGCTGCTGGAAGACTGTGGAAGTTAGCCAGTAGAACTATGAAACCTAAACAGTATGAATGGAGCTTCCAAATTGGTACCAGCTGGAATTCTCCATGTTCCATGGTTCAAGCATGTGGTATTTTCAACAATATGAGTTCTTACCATTAAGTTCCAGAATGTAAACAAAAGCAGTGACAATAGACTATATTGTTTAGGGAGTTCTATGCAGCCCACAGACCTACATCAAGAAAAGAGACAAGCAATACCTGACACTGGAATTTTTGTTGGCTAAGGTTTGGTATCTGGAAGAGGTATTATCCTTTTGTAAAATAAAAGTGAAAAATTGTGTTAGAAAAGGAAAAAGTATCTCTTTTTTTTTTTTTTTTTGGTTTTTTTGAGACAGGGTCTCCCTATAGCCCCAGCTGGCCTGGAACTCACTATGTAGACCAGGGTGGCCTTGAACTCACAGAGATCTACCTG
>NW_008329335.1:2320202-2320644 GCF_000622305.1 Nannospalax galili
ATAGCCCCAGCTGGCCTGGAACTCACTATGTAGACCAGGGTGGCCTTGAACTCACAGAGATCTACCTGTTTCTGCTTCATGAGTGCTGGTATTAAAGACATGTGTCACCACGCATGGCTCCAGGAAAAAGTACATTTTTTATATGTACATGTATGCATTTTAGTAGGTTTCTGAGGTAGTTTGTTTCTATACAAATATTCAGTGACCATCAGTGTTAGTTATCCACACCCCTACTCGCTCCTCTTCCTTGCCCTCCCACCCTAACTGGGTCAAAAATTCATGGATGATTAATGATAGGCCCCAGGAGAGAATCTGCAGCTATTATTCTGTTGATGGACATAGTAATAAAAAGTCTTCCCTAAGTTGTTATAAAAGATACCCGTGGATTACTTCACCTCTCAATCTCATTATAGGAGCTTCTTTTTTTTTTTTTTTTTTTTTT
>NW_008329335.1:2320680-2333400 GCF_000622305.1 Nannospalax galili
GAGACAATAAGAGGCTATGGAGTGCTCAGTTCTAAATAGGAAAACTATATTATACTTTCTCCTCCCAAGATTGAGGGAACATCAGGAAAGACGATGCAGAAAGAGTAGTGGATTCTTTACACTGGTAAAGAAAAACATTGGTAGACATAGCAGGGTCATGGGACACAAAAACTCAGTGCCTGTGACTGTAAGCACAAGATCTGCAGAAAATCAAGCCTTTCAAAATCCCATCATGGATGATCATTATATTTTTATGATAGAGAAGATTTTTAAAAAACATTTAATACTCCATCTGTTATTCTGTTTCTCACTAAAATACAGAGTTCTTTTCTGACCTCTGAGACACTGGTAATGTGCATATCACACACACACACACACACACACACACACAAACACACACACACACGTACAATGTAAAATATAGTAGTTATTTAAAAAGAAGAAATCTTGGATGTGAGGCTGAAACACGGACTATTTATTGTTTATCCAACTTTCACCACTGTCTGTAGAATTTTAGTGCATGAATGTAACTTTTTACTACAAAATTATCAAGCTAATATAATTGATGGAAAAGAAAAGCACATAGAGCTACATGGGAAAAACTCATTGAAAGACATTTTTTCCCATTAGAATGATTGATGATGGTTCAAAGAGGCAAAAAATAATGTGAACATTTTCTCTGCCTCGTTTTCTTTCTATATTGTGCTTCTTAGTCAAAATGCATAGCTATTAGCTTAAGCAGTTCTGAGAAATATAACATCTTGCACTTAGGTTCTGTTTCCTTTTACTGTTCATTCCACTGCTTTGACCCTTCAGCTTCCCTGTAATGGAAGAAAATGCAGGAGATATCATCATCTAACCAACAGAGTAGTATAGATGAAGTCCATTCTCTTTTTTCATCCTATTCACAATGATTTTCATATAATTTTTCCTGACCCAAAATGTGATGGAAATGATCCAGATTAATATTTTCAAAGTGCAGGTGTTCTAGAATTAAAGCTTCAATAGTCCCCCACAGCCAAGTAGGAAATTTAAAAATGGCAAGAACCAATATTTCTGCATACTTGAAAGAGGCACTTTGTTAGGACTTCCAATCATCACACCCAACTGCCACAATTGCAGCATGCATTACTTACTGTTACCCTTATGCCACAGATAAGGCACTGAAAATCTAGGGGATTTTAAGCTGGTAGTGATAGGGATGAGGATCAAACACAGGCGGATTTTTGTGTGAATCTTGTCTATACTGTTGTTTTGAGTTTTTTGTTTTGATCTACTCTATTGTAGCTCACACAAACATGTATGTAGCTACATTTGGCCCCTGAATTAAAATAAATAAAACAAAATAAAAATAAACAAATCACTTGATTTTGTATTTGTTTGCTATAAGCTAGCATATTTCAAACAAATTTTAAAGTAAAAATTTCTCATTTCCTGAACATTCTTGAAAATTTACAGGTGATTATTCCATAGAATTAACTTACAGAATGAAGATGGAGGTAAAGTCAAGTTCATGTGCCAAACCACGTACATGATAGGAATATCACAAAACTCTTTCCGATGACAATCTTTGAGACCTTTGCTCAAGGGAACATAGCCTAGGGAACAATTCAACCAATGCACAACTTTCCTAATGTAATCCTTCTATCCCAAATATGTCTGCATGTAGGTGAGGTCTGAGGTTTTATTTGCAAAAATCAAAACTGATGTAATTTGGTATGAATTTTTTTGCCCAGTATTTCAATACATAAAATCTAAATAAAACCATTTTAAAAAGCTTGTCAGAGGAAGGATGAAGAAAAACGGAAGAAAGGATATGGTATAAAATGAGGGTTTTTATGTCCAATGATAAATAACTATACAGAGAAACATGTTATAAAATAGGAACAAACCAAGATGTCAGAAGCTTGCCTCAGTATGACTGATTATTTCAGTAAGGTAATACAATCACAGGCAAACTGTTCAGCCTCCAGATTTAAAAAAAAATGTTTTTATTAATTCTTTTAAATTTTCATATAATATATTCCATCCATTAGGAGCCTATTAAATAAAATTCCCCAAATCCTCTTAGATGAGGTCAAACTACCCAGCATGCACTACTAAAGAAGTTTCACTTTAAGCTGAAGAAGGTGGTGCATGAGTGTATTCCCAGTAGCTAGGCGGAAGACATAGGCAGATTTCCAGGTGTTCAAAGTCAGCCTGACCTACATAGTGAGTTCCAGGCCAATCAGATGTACATAGTACAAACCTATATCAAAAAAATAAGTGTTCGGTTACTCCCATTATATTTGTGCCTCTACTGTACCAGTGGGCATATGTTCCCAGGCCAGTTGTTATTGTAGCTTGCATGATTCAGCACTGGGCAGGGATGATGATTAATTTTCTCTTCAGGTAGCACATATAACAGTATCTAGCACTATAAAAAGCTAGCCTGTAGAAATGAGGCTTTGAAGTAATCATCAGCTTGATTTCTCCTTTTTTGTTCTACAGTTTATGCATGTAGTGTCTTCAGCAATAGCATATTACAGTCAAGCTCTGGTGAGTGAACCAGAGCAGGGGCAATGGCCAGTATCGTTTGAGAGTGTGGCATAAAACTGTCCTCCAAAGGTCAAGCTTGGTTGTACCCGCTTGTTTAGGATCCTCATGAATGAACCTGACTCTGCAAGAAAGGAGAAGACAGAGAGTCAGCCACACTTCCCAATCAGTCAACTAGAGTTGCACCAGGGGTAGGGACTAAAGGTACCTAAGTGGAAAAGGCCATGATTCTTGTGCTTTCACTATTTTGGACAGCTGCTGGAAAGTCACACTGTGGAGAATTTCCAGTGTGGTCTGGGGGTTGGAGGACCCCTCACACTCCTGTAACACCTGACCCACTGCTCTGTGAGTAACCCCAATAAACAATTTAGTTTCCCAAACTGTATTTTGGAGAAATTATGCCTTGGTTTGTAGTAAGGATGGAGGGAGCCAGACAGGGTTTGCATCTCCCAGAATGAATTTCAGCAACAGAGGGTCAATAAGACCTTTGATCAACAGCGTCAAAAGAGGGACCCCATTCCTGGTATTGGGCTTATAATTTGCAAGCTTATGTTGCTACTGGAGAAAAGTCCCTTTGTTATAAGGTAACTGCTTTTAATCTCTTTTTATAATATATATGCATATACTTTAATTACCCTCCATAGTAGTGAGCTCCCATATGGCTTTTTCTAAAGGCCTTTAGTATGAGTTATCTCTCCCCATACTCCCTCCCATTCACCATCCCTTTTAATCCTTCCTATTCCATTATTCCATTATCTTTTCCTCTTTATATCACTGCATTCTACCTCACTTCCCAGGAATCTTCCCCCTTGTACCCACACCCATGGCTGTTTTTTAGTTTCTTGACCCCTTGGATTATCAAATTAAGACATGTCGTAAACTTCATAATATAAATTTTAAGAGATGAATAATACTCCATTGTGTATAAATACTACACCTTCAATATCCATTCTTCAGATGGTGGACATCTAGGTTGCCTCCCATCTGGCTATTATGAAAATGGACATAGATGAAGAAGTATCTTTCTGTAGTAGGGTATATAGATTTAGGGTATTTTTCTATGAGTGGTATGGCTGGATCATGTGGTAGACTGATATCCAGCTTTGTAATGAATCTCCACTGATTTCTATAGTGATTGCAACAATTTGCACTTCCATAGTCAGTAGACAAGAGTTCCCCGTTCTCCAGTTCCTCTCCAGAATTTATCATTGTTTTTAGATATTAGCCATTCTGAATGTGGTAAGATGAAATCTCAACTCCCACTGGTGCTATAGTGGCACAAATATTATGGGAGTAAGCAACCATTTTCTAATTGAATCTAAGGTCTGCTTTGTAAAATTTCACCCATAGCTGACCTTGATATCAGGCCTAGAAACCTGAGGATAGACAGGTAACAAGCCATACAAGACAGCCCAAACAACCATTCAGCTGAATAAATATAGCATTAAACTGACTTTTAATGACTAATTGTTATACCCATACATGATTACATCTTTCAACTCTCACCACACAAGCTTCCTTATGCAGCAGACAGTGATTAACACAGAGACCGACAAGTTGACAGCATGCAGAAAATAAGAGGCTGCAAACTGCTTATCCCTGAATATACTGAACTTCTGTCTCCAAGTGCTCAGGGATCATTGTGGAAAAGGGGGCAGAAAGATTGTAAGAGCCAGAAGTGATGGATGATCACAGGGAAATAGTTTTCCAGACAGCTGTAGTAACTCATACAAAATCATAACAATGGTGATAGGACATGAAAGTCCCATGTAGACCCAAGCCAGACAAAATCCCAGCATAGACTTCTGGAAGTAGGTAAGAAACCACAGCCCTCCTACCTGACGAACTATTCGCAACTGAGGACTGCTTGGAAGGGGGACTCAGTCTCATTTAGGAGTAAGATTCTTGGTAGATTGAGCAGGCTCCAGTGGGTGGATGGTTATACACTGAAGGGTATTTGGGGATACCCTTATGACTATGTAGGTCATAAATATAAATCTGCATGAAATTGGGTGGGGGATAGTAAGAGAGTCACATATAGGGAAAAGAATCAAAACATGATCAAAATATATCCTATGAAGTCTGTAAAAATTCAATAAAAATTTAGATGAAAGAAATACCAATGTCTTTGATTCGTATAATAGGCAATCACTCCATGAAAACACATTAGTATCCTATGTGAATACATGGTTTGTTAAATCTTAAATTGTTTACGTTGGTTTTAAGATCATTTGAAAGGTTTTTTATAATCTGCAGCATGCAAACAAACTTGTCATTAATCTTAATAACCTGTTTTGAACTTGGAAAATAAAGAAAGACCAACCATTCCTCTATCAGTAGCTATCAATTACCAGTAGTTCCTCAGCTAGGTTTGGTTCTCTTTGTTCACCTCCACAATCCATGCTGAATTCTTGTCTGGCTTGATATTTTTACTCTCAGTTGTAATATCTAGGGTGCCCTATCAGGAAACCTGAGATAAATCCTCACACTTCTTGCTTTCTAAGATAGAACTTTATTTTATGGTTGTTTCCTTCTACTTCTGATTCTAAAATGATTCTTTAGAGAACAGTAATGCCAGGTAGTACTCATTCCATTTTGAATTTATTTTACTTAAATTTATTGCAGAATAACATATAATGCTGACTTATTTGTTGCATTTCACATTAAAGATCAATTCATTTCATAAAACCACTATAAGATAAAGACCAAATATTATAAGATCTTAACAGACACTTATCAAAACATATGGACAAGTATAAAGATATGCATATGAAAAGATCCTATATGACTTACATTCTTCAGTGCTGTGAGAGAACACTTGCCAAAATCAACTTAAGCAATAATAGATTTGGACTTACAGTTCAAGACTAGAGTCCACCTTTGTGAGAAAGTTATAGTATCCTGAGCATGAGGCAACTGGCAACAACAAGGGACCTGCAGTCAAGAAATAGAAAGAAATGGCAGCTCCTGTTCATCTTTCTTTTTCACTTTCCTTCAGTCCATGACCCCAGTACACTTAAGGTGCCACTCTTCACAGTGAAGTGAGGCCTGACCACTTCAATTAACCAAATCTAGAAAATCACTCATAGATATGACCAGAAATTTGTCTCATAAGTGATTCAAATTCCTGTCAAGTTGATCATCAATATTAACCCTCAGAGATGATATGTATCACATGTCATCATGGGAAGGGAAATTAAATAACAATGAACTATATAAATCTGTTAGGAGGACCGTGATCCAGAAAACTGGCAATAACAAAAACAGCAAGTAGAGCAACATGAATGCTCCTTCATTCCTAGGAGAACCTCGAAGTGGTACTGCTACCGTAGAAGACCTGTTGCAATTTATTACAAAACTAAGCTTCCTTTTGCCATATATCCCTCTATCTCTGGCGAAGAAGTTAAATATGTCTACATAAATCCAGAACACATACTTATATTGAGTTTATTCACAGTAGTTAAATTTGAAAGTAGCCAAGGTGACCTTTGATAGATGAGGGTATAAATACATCATGATATATTCTGACAATGGAACTTTACTCAATGTATTAAAAGAAAAAAAACTCTCTCAAATATTGAAAAGACATGAAAGAAATGGAAATGCATATGAGCAAGTGAAATCAAAAGAACAATAGGAAAAGTCAAAATACTCTGTGCTTGCTTGAAGTTTTATTGCATTCTACAAAAGAAAAACTGTGGAAACAGAATTTGTAGTTGTCAGGATGGGACGTCATAGGATTTTATGGTAATGAAATACGGATTTTACTAAAATGGTGGGCATTTGTTCAGATCCATAGAAGGAATAACATCAACACCTGAGCCTATGTCAACAATTGCATTAGGGTGATAATGATGTATCTGAATAGGTTTATCAATTGTAAAACACATAGCTCTTGTAGGGGTGCAGTTTAAAGGTAGAGGTTATGCATACAAATAAAACATTACAGTCTATGAACGTAGTAAGCATCTAATAATTTTGTTCTTTTAATTTTCTTAATGAACATAGTTTATTTAAATATTTATATTTATAATTTCTCTATTTAAATTTTTTATTTATTATTTTTATGTGTATGAGTGTATTGCCTGCATGTATGTGAGTACACCCGTGTAGTACAATGCCGTGGAGGTCAGAAGAGGGTGTCAGAGTCTCCTGGAACTGGTGTTAAGGACTGTCTGTAGTTGCCAAGTGGGTGCTGGGAATCGAACCTGGGTCCTCTGCAAGAGCAGTCAGTGCTCTTAACTGCTGAGCCATCTCTCCAGCCCCTTTTAATTTTTCTTAAACATAGTTTACAATATAGATATTTATATGTAAATCCTTAAATTAATCTTTTATATATTGTAATTTTGATGTCATAAGTTTACTTCCCAGGTTCAATCATAACAAGAAATCTTTTCTCTTCTTCTTGGTATTTGGATAATCTTGATTTCAAAACATTTTTCAAATTTCTAGCTTCTGACATTGTGTGAGTCTTTTAAACAATCTGTGGCTTTACTCAGAAAAATAATGAAGAGATGTATACTTGTTGTGTTCCTTATTAACTTACTCATTACTCAATGTTGACCAGCTTCTGATTCAGTTTTGGATAACTTACCTCATGAGAAATATCATTGAAAATAATTTGAGAGACCAAATATTTATTCTACCTTCTTCCCTGATTGTTAGATCATAGACATATAATCAATGCTAAGTCAATTACTTCCAAACACCCAGGATTTTAATTTGGAGCAATATTTCAAGAAGAACAAAAGGGTATGAGAGACTGGTAATTAATTTTGCCTACAGGGACAATGGCAGACAAATTAAGTTTGCAGAGACAAAATGACTACAAAGCCAGAAATTAGCCTAGTGCTGCCAGCTAACAATATGGTGGACTGAGTTGTGGGTCATACGGTCTGTTCTGCTGAGGCTATGACAGCAATATGTCCCTTTCTGCCTTCTTTGTCCACATTGTTCATGAGCTTTATTCCCCAGATTTCCTATGCATCTATGCGCTATCCTATATCCTTGCATCAAGTTCTTTAATTTTTAATATATGCCTTACTTGTATCATAAATGAGTCCTCTGCTTCATGATACTTGAATAAAAATTAAGTGGTAGTACTGAACTTGACCTAATGCCTTCCCAGATTAAGCGAAGAAAAAGTATTATATCTATCTCATGTTTTAAATATTGCACTCCATTCTGAACTTTCTTTTACACTCTTCTTTCCAATTAGAAGCTCTAATTTAGACAATAGGTATAATGTGGAATTAATTCAGTGTGATTAACATTTTTAATGAATAATCAAATTCCTCTGTACTAGGAATTATATTCAGCATAATAACCAGGGTTGGAAAGGGGATTTCTAAGCTTATTCAATAATGTGGTATTTCATAAAGTCAAATTTCCTAAACTCCAAAAAGCTGTAAATATGTATTATTACCTAATAAAATAATGCATGCTTAATCTCTAAATTTGAGTCTTCTGCCTGAAAGGCATTTTAGCAGTCAGGTTACATGTTTCCATGGTAGAATACTTGTCTAGCACACAAGAACTTAGGTTTGATTTCCAGAACCATAAAAAATGAAATAGATGAATAAAGCATTTTAACCTGAAGGTTATCATGTAGGAAAGTGGAAGAAAAGAGACATGTCTTGTTCAGACACATTCCTTCAGATTCTGATCACTGAATACTTTGTATTCCTTTTCTCACAAAACTGTTATGCTTCTGCTTTTAGCTCAGCTGTTTAAAGTGATGTACATGTTTGCTATAGATGTATAATTGTTTCTTTAGTTATCATTTATTCATTATGTAAAATGAGGCATTTCATAATGACAGTTATATCAAGTACACGATGTTCTTTGATCATATTCACCACTCTATCTCTCTTATCACCCTTGTCCCCTCCTTTTAGTGTCATTCCTCTTCCCAAATAATACTCTTTCTGCTTTTGTATATGCTATGTGTTTGGTATGTGTCTTTCTCTGTGTGTGTGTCTGTGTGAGATAGGTTATTTTGATTGTAAACTTGACTGGATTTCAAATCACTATGAAAAAAAAAAAAAAACTCTAGCTGTGTCTATAGGCAGTGTTTCCAGAAAGGCTAATTGAAGAGGGAAAACATACTCTGAATGTAGGCAATGTCATGGACATGGACATGCCTGGGTCCCAAACTGAATAAACTGAAAATGGAGCTGAGAATCAATATTCACTTCTCTGTGTTTCCTGACTGGTGACGGAAGGAGTTCAACCGCTTCATACTTCTGTGACCATGTCTTCCCTGCTATGATGGAGGATACCACCAAATGGAGCAAAATAATCCCTTTCTTCACTAAATGTCTTTGGTCAGAATCTTTTCACCTCTGTGAGGAAATTAATTTATTCTATATAAAATCTAGTTTCCACTATGCAAAAGAAAATTGATACATTTCTGTTTGGCTTACTTTATTTAACATGATCTTTAGTTTTATTTTGATCAAATGTAAATGGCCTAATTTTCAATTTCCTCACTTTTATCAATGAACAAAATACATGGTTGGTTTGTGTGTGTGTGTGTGTGTGTGTGTGTGTGTGTGTGTGTGTGACATTTTTCTTACCTATTTACTGAAGATGATTAGGCTGACTATATAACTTGCTATTGTGAATCATGCCAAGAAACAACAATTTCAGCTTATTTCTGTAGAACACTTAGTGTGATTCCTTCTGGTACATACTCAGGTAGTATGGCTGGATCATGTGGCACTTCTATTGTACTTACATACTGATAGCCATAGTGGCTACAATAGTTTACACACCTAACAATGTAGTATAAATATTCCTCTTTCCCCATAAAAGCACTCACATGTTTTGTTGATTGCTTTGTTAATGACAGACAGTTTGATCAGAATCAATGCAGTTTTAATTCATTTCTCTGGTGGTCCAGAATGCTGAACACTGATTTGTATTGTTCACAGGTGATTAGATATCAGTCCTTTGTCTGGCATGTGGTGACAGATATTTTTTCCCACTCTGGAGGCTTTCTCTTCACTATTACATCTTTGGGAATATCTTATTGGACCAATCATTGCTGTGGTCCATAGCCTATACCGGTACATAGCTGGTACAATTACTGATTGCATTTCTTCTTTGGCAGATTACATAGTACCTTCTGATGCTATGAGGCCTAGTAGCCTGGGAGGAGATTTCCAAGTCAGTTTCATCTCAATTCCTCCAATTCCTGTGTAGAAAGTGTGTGGTATTTTCAGCAAAATCTGTCTCCACGTTCTGCAAGTGCAATGACATTAGTTGATGTTTTCCTATGAATATTTCAGTCATCCTTAGTGTTATTTACCGCTTTTCCTCTCCTTCCCTCTGTATTATCCCCTCCTTGTTAGTTCTACCTCTGTTCTATGCTTTCATCTACTGTCTAGATATTCTTCTCCAGTCCTCCATACATGGTTACTTTCTTTTTTCTGGTTTCTACAGTTATTTCAGTTTGTATATTCAAGTATAAAGAGTCAGAACTATGAACAATAAATGAGAACATGGGGAATTTGTCTTTGTCGGTCTGAATTATCTCACTTAGTATAACATTTTCAAGTTCTACCCATTCACCTGAAAATTTCATGATTTCTTTTTACTTCACAGCTGAATAGATTTCCATTGTGCACATGTACATTTTCATTAACTGTTCATTGGTTCAAGGGTATTTAAGTTGTTTCCATTTCCTTGCTAGAATGAAGAGCAACTATCTCTGTATCAGGATATTGAGTCTTTTGTCAAGGAGTGGTATAGCTGGGTCATATGATAGATCAGATTTATGAGAATTTACCATACTGTTTACACAGTGACTGTGCCAGCTGCAAACCCAGCAACAGAGAATGGGGGTGCCCTTTTCTGGCATATGTTGAACACTACTCAAATATTATCCATTTTTATTTCTTCTTTTGAAAACTGTCAAACCCTTAGCCCATTTTTCAGTAGGTTGTTTGTGTTCTCAAGTCTTTGAATTATTTGTATCTTTGTCCTTAGGACAAACCCAGGTATGTTTTTCAAAACTACAGTTTGAGAAACTAAAGCATTTATTGGAGTTACTTACAGAGCAGTGGGCAAGGGGTTACTTACAGGAATGTGGGGCCTGCACTGGAAAGTCTCCATATTGTGACTTTCTAGCAGCATTCCAAAATGGTGAGAGCACATGCCTCATGGCATTTTCTGCTTAGGTATGCCTAGTCCTCTGGTGCAACTTAGGTGTAGTGATTGGTTGGAAGGTGTAGCTGACTGTAGAGGGCCTTCTTACAGAGTATCCACAGTCAGGTTTGTTTGTGATGTTCTTAAGCAAGCAGGTGCAACCAAATTTTTGAAGCTTGATATTCCTTGGTCAGTTCTATGCTACAGATTATTCGGGGACTTTTGTTGTATCATATGAAATTTAGGTATGTTGTCTATTTCTGTAAAGAATGTCATGGAATCTCTGATTATGAATGCATTGAATCTGCAAATGGCTCTTGGTAGAATGGTTGTTTTCACATTAATTCTACCAATCCATGAGCATGAGAAGTCTCCCCACATTGTAATTTCTTCTTAATCTCACTCTTTAGAGGTATAAACTTTTAATTATAGCAATCTTTCACCTCCTTGGTTAAATTTATTCCTACATTTTTCTGAGGCTACTGTGAATGGGAGAGTTTCCATGATTTCTTTCGCAGCATGCTTGTTATGACTATACAAAGTGTACTGATTTCCTAAGTTGAAATATTGATAATTTCTAGATTTGTGGCATCATGAACAATATTATATCATCTTCAAATAGATATATTTTGACTTCTTTTTCTATTTGTATCCCTTTACTTTCTTGTCTTAATGCTGTAGTTATGGCTTCAAGCACATATTGAAAAGAAGTATAGCTAGTGGCTAGCCCTATATGTTGCCTAATTTTAATGGCATTGCTTTAAGATTTTCTCCATTTAAAATAATGTTTGCGATGCATCTGTCATATATAGCTTTTATTTGGGGGGGATATGTTCCTTCCAGTTCTATCCTGCTTAGGACTTTTATCATTAAGACATGTTGTAATTTTAAAGGGCTTTTCTGTATCTATTGAGTTAATCATGTGATTTTTGTCTTCAAGCGTATTTATATGCTTTATTACATTTATTGACTTATGTATGTATGTCAAACTATCCCTGAATCTTGGGACAAAGACTTCCAGAATTTAGTAAAATTTTAAACACAGCACATCAAAAACCTCTGAGACACATTTAAACTAGTCCTAACATGGAGATTTTTAGCACTAAGTGTCTACATTATGGAATTAGTAGAGAACACAAATAAATGACTTAATGGTTCAATTCAAGAGTTGAGAAAACAAGAAGAAACCAAACCAGAATCATAGATTGGAAGAGAAAATAAGAATTAGAGCAGAAACTAATGAAAAAGGAATAAAGAGAACAATATAAAGAACCAATGAATCTACGTGCTTGTTCTTCAAAATGATAGACAAGGTCAACAGATCCTTAACAGAATTGACCAAAACGAGAAAGAGGAGACCCAAAGTAACAGAATCAGAGATGAACCATATGCTCAAATGAACATTATTACAAACGCCGAAGACATTCATAATTTCTAAAGGAATATTTTTAAAACTGATAGTCCATTAAGTTAAAAAATAGTCTAAAAGAAACGGATGCGTTTAGACTCACCTGAACCACCAAATTAAACCAGAAAGATATCAACGATTTAAACAGATGCAAAACAAATAAGGAAAATAAATAATAGTAAATATTCTTTCAAATAATAAGTCCCTAAGTCCAGGTGGCTTCACAGCAGCATTCTACAAGACTTTTAAAGAAGAACTACAACCAAAGCTTCTTAAATTATTTCAAAAGTAGAAAGAGAAGCAGCACTTCAAACTCCTTAAAAAAATACTACAAACCTAGTATTACTCTAATAAATACCTAAACCATGTAAAAATACAACAAAAAGAAAACTATTAGCTAATATCCCAGATGAACATAACTACAAAGATTCTTAATAAAATTCTTGCAAAACTGAAGTGGATTGTGGGAGCCAGGGGAGGAGGTACATGACCATATGGAAACAAAGTCGTGGAGTAAAAACATTAGCCCCAAGTAGCCAGGGAGCCAAATGAATCACATCTGCCCAAACCTTTTGAGCTACGGGATCTGACAGATCCAATCCCCTGCTTTTAAGCATATCTCTCAG
>NW_008329335.1:2333543-2373748 GCF_000622305.1 Nannospalax galili
AGCCAGGGGAGGAGGTACATGACCATATGGAAACAAAGTCGTGGAGTAAAAACATTAGCCCCAAGTAGCCAGGGAGCCAAATGAATCACATCTGCCCAAATCTTTTGAGCTATGGGATCTGACAGATCCGATCCCCTGCTTTTAAGCATATCTCTCAGAGCTTTAAGCCAGGGTCCTCACTTATTAATTTCGTTACCCATATTTTGGGTCTTGCTTACCCCGAACTTCCGATTGGCCCCAATCCGTTTTTTCTTCTTTCTTCTTTTTTTTTTCTTTTCACCTTCCTTTGAGCACCACACTGGGCTCCAGATCCCGGGAGTTGGAACCAGTGACCCCCTGCGCAGTGATGATTGGGGATGGGTAAGCACGCCTTCGCCAGCCCAGGCCGCCCCCAGTACCGGGGACACTCAGATGCAAGGGGAGTCTAGTCAACCAGGGATTCATTTATTACAGGTATTACACCCCTCCCAGGGTGTATCTTAAAGATGGTCACCGTGCTGATCATGTGCTCCTCAGCAGTGCCGGAAGCATTCTTCAGACTTTCAAACAAGCCAGGCCCCGGGCCCCAGTAACTTCCTTTTGGACTTAGGCAAGGTGGGGCCTTTAGGTCTCCACACCAAAATGCATAGAACTGTGGGAATGAGGGAACAAGTAGCTGAGTAGCAGGCCCCAGCATCAGCCAAAGAAATATTGGCAGGTGATTATTGCTGGGTAAATGAAAATTTATCTTCTTTAAGGGAGAGACTCTAGATGCTGACTAGACCCCAGTGGATGAACTTGCATTGAGGAATGTCATGGGACACTAATGTGACTCCATAGGCCCTAGCATAAATGACAGAATGCATGAAATCTTGTGTGTGGGGTGGGGTGGGAAGGTGTGAATGGGAGAGGGGCTTTAAAGATGATTAAGATGTTTTGTAAGAAATACACAAAAATTCAATAAAAATATACAAAATAAACTCACAAATCTAACAAAGCATACATCAAAAAGATCAACTATGATCTAATATTCAGTTTCTGAGGTCTCCTCATCTTGTTTTGTTATCAGGGCAATAATGAACTTATAAGATGTTTGTTATCTCATCCTTTTCTATTTTACAGAGTAGTTTAAGTAAAATTGGCATTAATTTTGTTTATAAAGTCCGGTAGAATGTAAGATTGAAGCAGTTATTCTCTGGCTTTTATTTTGGGGTGATTATTTCTTATTGCTTCAGTTGCATCAATCATTCTGAAGGGTCCTTGATACCACTGGCTTAGTATATTGTCCCATCCCTTAGCTATCTGACTATGGGTTTGTCAATTCAATATGCTCCTTGCAATTCAGCAAGAATTGGATGCTGTGCTTTGATGAAACCACCTTGCCTGTGTTTATTTGGGATCTTAAATGTCTTTTGTGTTGATAAGTTCATATTATTTTACCCAAGGTTTGAGAAATTTTGTCCTCTAATTTTACCTAGTTCGTTTCTCTGCCTTAGTCTTTATCTAATCTGCTCCTCCTTCCCATGAGTCTTGGGTTTGGTCTCTGTCTCTTGTCAAGCCCGAGTGTTTGAAAATTGTGATCATATATTGATTTTTATTACTCTCTAAACATATTTCCTTGACTTCATCTTCATCTCTTACATTCATTCTTCTTCTTAATGTAATTTTTAAATTATACTTTCTACTTTGTTTTTCATTTGACTAATTGACTCAATTTTAACGTATTTGGGTTCACAATTTCCCTCCTTAATTTTTCTTCATGTTTCTTTCTCATCAGTGATGCTGACATTCTTATTTATGCCCATAATTCAGTTGCTTACGCTATTCATCTGCTTGTTTGACTCTTCTTAATATTGCTCAACATTTTTGAAATCTAGTTATGTGAATATTTTGTTTTGCATTTCAGCAATGTCATTAACTTTTATTTCAGTTATTGATTTGTGAGACTTTGGAGGTCCCATAATTGTTTACTTTTCCATAACTTTTTGTTTCATTTTGTGCTCTACTTGTAGGTTGACAAAGATGTGTCTTTTAGGCTTTTTAAAAAAACTATTTTATTAATTATCTTTATTTTATGTGCATGAGTGTTATGCCTGCATGTAGGTAAGTGCACCGTGTTGTGCAATGCCCATGGAAGACAGAAGAGGCTGTCAGATCCCCTGGAACTAGAGTTATGTATAGTTGTTAGCTGCCATGTGGGTACTGGGATTCGAAACCAGGTCTTCTGTAAGAAGAGTGTTCTTAACCATTTAGCCATCTCTTCAGCCTCATCTTTTACCCTTTTTAACATTTTTCTTTTTTCCCAGTCTTTATTTTATTTTATGTGCTTGCACCTTCTTACTAGATAACTCTCCTTACTAGGGGAAAAGCAGAGAGCAATAAGAAAAAAAATAAAAATTTGGCAATCTATCTTATGTTATCAGTAAGGTTAGAGTGAAATAGAAGTCATAGCTTCATAAACATGAAAATAGTGATTAATATGTAAAAGAAAGTGAAGAAAGGGGAAAAGAGGAAAGAACTAGGAAGTGGACAGGAATTTTATGCTCAATTATAAGAAAGAGAATAAAAGAGAATGGGTCCAGAAAACAATAATAAAAGCTAATAAAACAAGATAAAACTGAAGCAAATAAAAAAACAGCCATACAAAAGTGAACATCCAAAATAAATAAATTCCAGTATAGAAGTAGTCAGTATTTCTCTTTGCAAAGAACTGAGATGAATATAAGTTTTCCCAGGCTCTTGTTGTTTTAGCTGAAGAGGGAATGTAACTGCTGTTTCTCTGGAATTCAGCCAGATTAGATCAGAAAGAACTACACGCAATATTCATTCCCTCTGTCTTACCCAATTCCAGTTGGGGTGGGCTTTTTTTGTGAAGCAGCTGTTTTGTGTCATCCTGCTCCTGTAAGTAACCATTTACCATACTTCTGCTAGTAACTGGTGTACGAACTCTTTGATTCACCGAGCTGGATTTTGGTTCACTCATTATTTTGTTCTGTTGTGGGTTTCCTTTCTGGGATTAGTAGACTCTGTGTGTGTGTCCAGGAATGTCTACCACACAGCTCCTAGCTTTACGGAAACAGGTTGGCCAGTGTCCACCTCTCTTGCAGCATGAAGATCTGTCCAACATTTTGTTTCCCCAAAGAGCTCCTGCTGTTTTTTTGTTTTGCTTTTCATTCCTTTTGTTTGTAGTTCCACAGTGGAGGAAAGGCTCTCCCCCTTCCAAATCACTTTGTTCCAGACTATTAGTTGGGTTCTATTTTTACCTTTGGATTTATGGATTTAACTCAATTCCCTACTATCTTCTTATGATTTTTCAAGTGAGAGGGTGGTATTTGTCTCTAATCATCCATCTCAAAACCTTCAGTGGTCCACTTTGAACACTGTTTCCTTTAGCCTTACTAAGACACCCAGGACTTCAAATTATTATTAATTGGCAGCATTATAGATTATTTCTCTAAAAGCAGTTCTGGTAAATTTTAGCTCTAACAATTTTTTTTCTTGAGACAAGACTTATTTAACCTTGACTGACCTGAAAATCTTTCTACTGGCTTAATCTCCCAAATCCTGAGATTAGAGACCAGCTCAACTATATCAGGATCTAAAGCTTAAATTTTTATTTATGTCTATTTATATACTCCAAAATCTTTCTTAACTCTGTGCCTGTCTTACATATTTGAAAATAATATTAAATTAAGATCTTTGAATTGTTTAGACCTCACAATATCATTTGCCTATTATTTTCTGTGCACTGTACCACTCCTGGTTTTATTAAACCCTCCAATTTTTATAATGATAGCCTTTTCTATCTACGTGTTCTTCCCACACAAAGTATAATTTGTATATATATTTCAGAGTTGTTGAGAAATGACCATATTTACCAGTACAGTATGCTCACTGGTTTTGTCACAGTGTAAAAAATAAGACTAGATTAAAATTCAAAATGCAACATTTTTATTGTTGCTGTTATGCAATGTAAGGAAAATTACTTTAAAATTAAACTTGAGAGTTAGTTAGATGGTTCAACAGATAAAACTGCTTGCCACAAACCCTGATTACCTGACTTTGATCCCAAGGTCCCATTTGGTAGAAGGAGGAAACTGATTCCTTTGGTTCTACACACATGTACGTTCATTTGTGTGTGTGTGTGTGTGTGTGTGTGTGTGCGTGTGTGTGTGTGCATGCACACACACACAGTCTAAAATGAATAAATATACTGAAAAATTAGAATTTGAACTTGAATTCCACTTCTTTCAATAGTCATAAGTGAACACTCAGGGTCATATTTACCTGACTTACTTCAAAGATGTACCTGGATCATCACATGCTGTGAAATACGTGATGAGAGTAATTTGATAAACCAAGTAGCATTTCAAGTAGTTCCTCTCTATGAAAAAGCTTTCCATAGTATCTGGCAATTATCCCTGAGCTTGCGTGTCATACCCCTCTAAACTATTTTTTCCTGAAGGAAAATCAAATCAATGAAAATGCCCATTACAACTTAAAAAGACAATAAGAATATCAGATGGCTGGAAATCTAAAGCATTTCCATAGGCTTCTTTCCATTCACAAGCATATTGTTTTAGTTTAATTTAAAAAAGTATAAATCCTATTCCTAATACCTGCTATTTGTAGTTGTATATAAAATGAGAAAATTAAGAGCTGGGCATGGTGGTGCAAGCCTTTAAGCCCTGCACTCAGGGGGCAGAAGCAGGTGGAGTTCTGTGAATTCAAAGCCAGCCTGATTTATATAGCGAGTTTCAGGCAAACTTGGGCCACAGGGAGACCTTGTCTCAAAGAGACCAAAAAAAAAAAAAAAGAAAGGAAAAGTAAAATAAGAAAAGAAGAAAGGTAAAAGAGAGAACACATGGTATTCTGAAAATTTTGCTGTCAAAGACAAAAGAACACATTCAAAGAACAGCTGTTGTCAGTAATTAATAACAGAAAGCAATGATTTAAACTTTGTTTCTTTAATTAAAACTGCTAATTTTATTTCAACATCCATTATAAACTCTAATTTTCCCCAGCATGGTTTTATAGGACACATATAGCTATATATGGGTTTTTATTATAATTAAAGACACTAAAGTCAAAAGAGTGCTATGAACTTTATGACAAAGCAGAAATGATTTCTGCATTTGTAATTATAAATATGATTTCTCTTTTTTATGACAAAGTGTGCTAGAAACCCTTATCCTGCATAGACACCATGCTTGTTTTTATTTGAGCATATTAAAATATGTCATTGTTTAATTATTTTCAAGTTTGTTGATATTTTAAGTTGAGACCTGGTTAAAAGAAACTTTGATTATGAGTAACGAAGTTTGTAGAAGTATAATTTCTCTAGTTCTTCCCTTTTGCTTCGAAAATAAATGAGGGTACCTGGGGCATAATGAAGATACCATGTTAGGCTGAAACACTATATAACTGGCAAAATAAATGACTAGAATCTTCCTTAGCTGGAAGGTGCAAGTATGGAAAAGAAAAGAAATAGAACTGTCTGGGTGTATGATGAATATTCATCTTTCTGTCTGTTCACTAATTAAATGGTCATTGAAAACATATTTTGTAACAATCACTGTACTACCAATATGGTTCAGAGGCAAGCATAGAAATTCTGAGACCTTGCCTTTAGAGGGACACAAATTCTAATGCAGTTGGAAGTTGGGTTAAGAGAAATATAGCTAGGCTCTCATGTGAAAAGAATTTTTGGAAGCCCATAGTCCAGTGGAGGAAACCCCAGGGCATTTAGTGTGAGAATTTAGATATTGTTTAGAGTCAGTTCTACTATAGAAATGAATCTTATAGAGATGATAGGTCACAGAATTTCAATCATAGATACATTGGAATCCAGTTCTACATGATAAAATCTTGTACTAATGCAAGTGTAAAAACAAGAGCTCAGTGAACTGCCTGTGGTTTTTGTGCCAATACCAAGTTGTTTGATTCCTGCAGATTTGTGACATATTTTGAGGTTAAGTCAGTTGATGCTTGCCTAAAGATTTGTGATCTTTGTGATTCCTTTGTCTATTGAGGGTATTCTTTCAGATGCATTTAAGGATTAATTATTTTCTAATTCTTAAAAATGTCATTGGTATACTGATGTACATTTCACTGAATGTATAAATTTCTTTGTGAAGAATGGATATTCTAACAATGCCAAAATTTCTATTCTGCTTATACTTTAAGGATAGTAGATAAGAACTTTAAAACCAGTTAATTTAAAGTAATCTTCAGTTTTTCACCCAGATTCGTCCAAATGTAGAACTAAGAACAGACTCATCACTTTGTGTGTCTTACAAAACAGACAAAATTTTTAAAAAATGAAAAATCACTTCCTGGTCTCTAGTTTTATATTCACAAAACAAATTTAGCAATGCTACTTACCTCCTAGGTATAATCATTTTCCTTGTTCTTATAGTGGAATGTTTACTAAGATGCGGCTGTATGTAAATCTACATCAGTGCCTTACTCTGAGTGGACACTGATGAAATTCTTACTTGAATTTAATAGCTTTTCGATAATAATATCCAATAACATTGGATAATAGAAATAGGTTGACATGTATGTGAGTAGAAAAAGAAATCATGTAACTCACATGATACAGAATCTTGCACTGGGGATTTAGATGATGACAACATATATATCATATATACCACTGATTAGAATTTTAGCTGCTACTTTATGAAAAGACTAGGCATCATGTTTGTGAAGTATACTTCACTAATAAACACTGTGGATTTTTACCACCTGACAATTATAATGAAAATTAACATCTTGCCATGATATTAAACTAAGACTAGTTCTCACAAAGAGTTTAAGAGCAAAATCTGTGTTGCTGCAACTAGGGGGAGAATCTGATAGAATGACATCGAGTGCTACAGTGTAATATTAAAGCCTTAGAGGAGCATTACCAGATAGAATGCAGTCCACATGCTTTCACTTTACCTTAGATGACCAGCATCATGATGCAACTGCTCTTACAGTCTCACAACTCAGAGAAGAGATATAGAAACAATTTGCAAATCAAACCCTGTCAAAGCAAATTGAACAATCATATTGCCTGGAGCATAAGTGACTTCCTCAAGTGAGGCTAAGGCACATTTCTGCTTCATTAGCAATGTGAAAATAGTAGTACTTGAAAGAGAAATGAAGATGGTTAAACTCCTTGTACTCAGAAACAGACAGCCACAAAAGTCCATTTTATACTTCCAAGGAAACATGAAGCCTTGCTAAATGACAGTGACCTCAGCAGTGTGTCTCAGATCGACCACACACAAAGATCTTTAAGAGATAATGTGTTTTCTAGAGAGTCCAAGAATACAACGAGAAGGAAATGAAATTGAGATATAATTTCCATACAATAAATTTCATATACATTAAATTTCTACTCAAAGTTTACATTTGTATATACTTGTCAGAAGACTACCTACTTTAGACATAAACTTTTTTTCACCTTAAAATCTTTATTTTTCTTTTCTGATAGGCAATTTTTTTCAGAGTAGATACCAAATTGCTACTCTGAATTGCTACTTATTTTATTAGATCTTGATTTTGTCTGTCATTAAACTACATAAAGTCATTCCAATATCATTTAGTGGGGTTCTGATTTATAACATATTTTCATATTATTTTATTGTTTTTCTATAGTCAATACATTTGCTTATACCAGTGATATTAACAATTTTCTACCAACCAAGACATTTTCCTAGAACTTTAAGTAATATATACAGTATGTGTGGACATCACTATCCTCAACTGTGTGCTCAGCTGCCAACTACCTTGTGTAAGAAAATTGTCCTTAACTGATATCTGCAGTCTCACCAGTGGGATCCTAGAGCCTCCTCCACAGGATCTTGTCATTGTAAACAAAAATTATTTTCCCACGTGCTGTACAGGCAAGATTCCTTGTGAGCAGTCATGACCATCAGTAGTTAGTCCACAGTAACAGCCTGTGCTTGATGAGTGTGCGCTTGTTGCTTGTTCTTTCACTGAAGTATTTTAAATGGTTTCTTTTGGCTCTTAATACAACCCTACATAACGGCACAAGTAATTTTCTGCATCTTCTCTGGGATTTCTAAGTAATGAGCTTCAGGAAATTACAGTGAGAGACTTGTCACACAGAAAGTCTTACCTCCTACTTCCATACTGCTTTCTTGTAAGGATTTTGCTCATGCTCAGTATAATGTGTCATAAGCATTGCTCATAAGATCCCTTGGATAACTCTAGACTGTATGTGGCTCATGTGAGTCAATATCTCTCTTTTCTCCCCCTCTCTCCTCTTCTATCTCCAAAGTGAAGAAATATACCATTGATTGTTTTTTGTAACATTTAAAAACATTTTTAATGTATATGAGTGTGATGCCTACGTGTATGTAAGTGCACCTGTGTCATGCAATGCCTATGGGGGACAGAAGAGGGCATCGAATCCCCTGGAACTGGTATTACAGACAGTTGTTAGTCACCATGTGGGTGCGGGGATTTAAACCCAGGTTCTGTAAGAGTAACCGGTGCTCTTAACCACTGAATTCTCTCTCCAGCCTGTACCATTATTTCTAAAACACGTGTGAATTTGTCAAACAGGTTATTCAAGAGTTGCCCTGATTCCTGATGATCTTGGGAGGGTAATCAGGGTAACTTGTTCCTGAGTCTTTTTACACTCTTCCATGATTTTCTTACAGTCTGGAATCCTAGTTTTAGAATCTGTGGATAACTCCAATCTCTTGTAGTGGTTTTGTTCAGCCAATCATCATATAAGAAAGGAATAGACTATATCACATTTTAACATTTCTTCTAATGGACTTTATGATCCTTTGGAGATTCATAATTTTAAGTATCTACCACATTCTTTGGTATGAAGCAGGGTTTTTCTAATTTAGTGCAGTACTGAGTGGGCCCCAGTGCTCTGAGAAAGGAATGAGGACACCCAACACTAAGTTCTGTATTTAGTACACCTGTCACTATTCCCCTCCTCTTTGCACATTTTACTTACATTTCCTCTTATGAACAGCGAAAGAAAAACTTTGGTAAAAAAAGTAGACTTAATTTAATATTCTCTTCTCCATATGCTAATTGTTGAAATTCTGGCCTAATATATTGCCTGTCAATGTTCTGTGTGAAATAATGCAAATAAAACTCCTAAAATACCTTAAACATGAGAATTTTTATACTGAAATTATATGTACATACATAGATGTATAGAAATTCCTTTATCACTTTACATTATCTCTACGTATGTGGATAATCAATTCTGTTTTAACATTTAGCTTAATAATGATGTTATTCTTATATTTCTTCAGTTAGGATGAGATAATCACATTTTAAACATTTTCTTCCTCCAAGTACAATTTCTGTATTACAGTATCTTTGTTTTCTACCCACATAGCTTACAATGTTAAGTTGGATTTGCTATGCATGGTCAAGAAAACCATCCCAATCTTGTCCAACTTCCTAAACTTATTCCCTGCAACTCACCATATCATAACTCACACATACTGTTGGCTACAGTCATCTGTGACCACAGCACACTAGTGGGAATGAAATGGCTGTTTAAGTGGGTCTCTAGTCCTGTTGCTTGTCATCTATAAATTCTTCACATTCTTTTGTATATCATGCGCTCTTTATCTTCCATTTAATCTTTTTAAATTATTATGTTCTTTTTTCATTCCAGTAACCATTAGTGCAGTGGGAATTGGATATGACTGGACATCAAGATGTGTGTTTCACATTGACCCAGTAGGAAAAAATGCTTTTTGGTGGTGGTGCTTGCTGCACTTTTCTGTCATGTGCTGGATTCATAATTTAAGAGTTGTTATTGTTGGAAATTCTTTTTTATTTTTTACAGGTATTTATTTATTTATTTTTCTTTTTTCCATTTTCTATTTTTTACATTTTTCATTATTTATTTAATAATCACATAATTGCTAGAAATGTTACAACAGCATTGATATATTAAATAACAGTTTCCAGAGTAAAGATGCATCTCTTTCAAAAGAAAAAGGTTTTAAGTTACCCAAACAAAAATCGCTGAGCATCCTTGGCACCAAGCCTTGAAGGTTGAATTGTGTGCCCAAGAGAAGTATATTAAATCCTAATCACCAGGATCTGCTGATGTGACCTCATTTAGGAATGGGACTTAGTCCGTTGAGCTGAAGTTATCCTGGACTCCTGCATGCTGTCATCCAAAGACTCACTCATTAATTTGAACCCAGACAACACAGAAAATCATGACACAACAGTGGAATTATAGACCAGCACTCTGCTGCCAGGAGCCTCTTAAAGTAAATAAAAATATTACATTCCTGTGACTATTAAGAAGAAATTCTCTTCTATGTTGAGTGTTATTGATTGTGCTAGTATCACACACATCTATGTATTAAAAATTGGTTGCTTATGGATGCATAGCTCTTGACCATTTTGAAGTATCATGTCTCTGAGAAAGCAGAATCAAAGTGTGCCCTATGGCTTAAGGTGTCACTTTCTCTTCTGGGTGCAAATACTACCTTAACTATACTTGCATCCTATTAATTGATTCCTAGTTTTGTTCCTCAGTCTTCTTCTTCTTCTTGTTCTAAAACCTACAATGCACTGGACTGTTTCTTTTTATTTATTTATTCATCAATAGTCTCAGAGTAAATACACCATAATGTTTGACTTGTTAAATCTTTCTACATGAAATTAATATTTAGCATATCCCTGGTCAGAGACTGTAAACTATGACACGAACTAATAGAAAATGTTTTCTGTGACAGTGTTAAAAAGAAATAGTAGGAGAGAATAGCTTCACCTGTGTTTTGCCCTGTGGGAATCCAAATAAGCTTTCTTGAATCTGTAATTTAGTTGCAAACTTACTCTCTGACATTAACACATACTTGTAGCTGTTATAGTTCTGCTTGTGATCATGGCACCTGTTTAAGATTTGTTGAAATATATCCAGCTTGCTTGACACCGTTACCATCTTGGGTTCTACCTTCTCTGCTTATTGGCACCTTCTGTCACGCATTTTGAGTGGTGCAGGAGATAGAGTCAGTAATTTCTACTTCTGACTTTGTTTTTACATTCAGACCTTTCGAACTTTGGAATGGTACCTGACTTATTATCTGTGTCATTCCATACTTACACCTGTTCTGAGTGCCTACATCATTTTCTGTTGCTGTGTAAGACAGTTATTAATATTGTCACTCAGAAATGGTGTTCTGCAGCTCTGAAGTTTCATTGTTTTATTTTAATGTGTACCATGCACAGAAGTGAATGTGAAATAGATTACCTATAGTAACCACCATTCAGTGGCTAACAGAGACCCAGAAAGAGAGTGGTGTGTAAGAACAGAAACTGTGACTCTAGAATACTAGCCTGGAATTAGTCTACACAATTATTCACCTTTATAATTCATCTTGAGCACAGCCTAAAATGTTTCCCATCTGTTTTCATTGGGGATAAAAATTAGTAGGTTATCTATATTAAATTCATAAAAAATAAAATAGATTTTTATATTCACCATACAAAGAAAACAGTCATTGCTACTGACAAACATAAACTCTTATTTTCCTTTTCTTTTTTCATTCATCTATTAGTTCTTCCTGCCATCCTCTTATCTTCTTTACTATATTTATTTCCTAATGTTTCATTTTCTTCCTTTATTTCCTATATTAAATGTTTAATATTATTTTCTGTGAACATAATATTAACCAAAAAACTAAAAACCATTGTCCTTTAGGAAGAGCTATCTAGGAACATAAGTGGTGTGTGTGAAAGATCAGTAGTTTGCTAGGGCAGAAAGACTTAATATATCTAGAATAAATACTCTTAGAATGCAATGGTTAAGAGATCCCTACTCTACATTCTATCAAAACACATGCTTTGCACTATAGATGCACTATACCTTTAGCTTTAACAGCTATATTTTTTTAAAGCCATAAAATTAGGCACTGATGGAGACATGTAAGGTCATAAGTAATGGAGAATTATATTTTTTAAGAAAAAATATGAAATATTTCAATAAAAATGTAACATTTGAATCTAGTATTCAAGGCTACAGAACTTTGTTTTGGAATTCACAGGAAAGAAAAAAGTTTCAAATCTTCTGACTTAGAATCTTAGGTGATTCATTAATGAGAGATAAAGCCAGAGATTTATAATCTGATAAAAACTTCAATACAACAATGTGAGTATCTATTTAGACTGGATTAGGAAATAGTCAGAGTCAAGCCTCAACATTGGTTGGAATTGCCAACAGATAGGGACAATGGTACTTAGTAGAGCATAAAGGAAAAGTGAGAGATAAATATGGAAGATAAGCAGTTACCAGAGGATAAGTTTCTCAAAGACAGTCTGAGCTTCAAGGGTCCAGCAATATATAGGCAGATGTTTGTTCTTATGGAACTTGCATTAGAGTTAAACCAGAAAAAAAAAAATAATGATGCAGTCTAAAGTTAAAGAGAATTATCAGATGCCGGTTATAAGGAAAGATTAGTTCTGAAGGAGAATATTAGACAGTAATGCCAGCAAAGGCCCTTGATGTATGAGCCACCATGACACCCTTAGAGATCACGATTTACATCAACTGTCAGTGTGTAACAGTGTGATATCTGAATTTCAGGAAACCAAAGAATGGTGTGTAGCCATGTGACTTTGAGGGAGTTGTAAATGTTGCAGAAGGTAGAGAGTGTTCTAGAAAAGCTTAGTTAACTTTTATTTCTAGCAGCCAAGACAGTAAGGAATAAAATCCTTCCCTAAGCAAGTGAACCTTGGTAGAGCAAAGATATACCCATCATGTGGGTTGTAAAGTTAAAAGAAAATTCAAGCTTATCAATTTCTGTGGCATTGACAGTACCATCAAGTGCAGAACTAAGAATCTTTGAAAAAGAAGGCATTTATAATTCAGTCCTCTTTGAGAGAGGGAGAAGGAAGTCATGTTTGAGACATTTTATTTTTTCTTTCTTTCTTTCTTTCATTTTTTGTTTCAGAGAAGACAACTGATACAAATGCAAATGCATTTGTACGAAGCTCATTCACTTTGTGTTGGGATCTCTGCATTCGTTAATCTTTATATTCTAACTTTAAGGATTTCTTTTATTTTAAAGTATGCCCATGTGTGTGTCTGTGTATAGATATGTCCACATAAGGGCAGGACCCCAGAGAGCGTGAATGCATCAGATTCCCTGATGCGCTGCCTAATTGTGGGTATGGGGAACTGAACTCTGGTTGTCTGTAAGAGCAATGCATGCCCTTAAATGCTGAGCCACCTCTCCTGTCTCTAGACCTTATATTCCTAACGTGGGGTTAGCACTAGCACTAACTGCATAATCCTTAGAGAGTTATTTTTTTAGATACTCAATTTTTTATTGAAAATAGATGAAGAAATTTTGGCTTATTACAGCCTTCAAAATTTGTGTTTCTAATATTACTTTGGCATTTTAATACATGAAAGAGATTTGTTAGATGTCTTTATTTTACTATAAATTATTTGTTCTAAAGCACATATATATTCTAACCTTAGTAATTAGATATTCTCAATAAGATCAATTTGAAATACTAAAAATTAAAACTGATGACCAGAGGAGAAAAATTCATGAAAATCATAACCAATTTTACAAATGAGAACAATTTGATAACTACGTCACAAGCTTTCCCACATGACATCAATAGAAAGGGGAAAAGTAAAATAAGGAATTTTTCTCTTAAATGTTTCCTACAGGCCATTCATCCTGTTCTGAGAATATTTAAATGACTGCAATGTGCTTTTCCTTAAAAATTCCTTTAAAGTGTCATTATTTAAGGTGCCATTATTCTACAAATTGATTCATCCTCATAAAAAAGTTTTGGAAGAAATCATTACACAATGGTTAGGTAAAAACAGGACATCATAAATATTTTTGTTTCTTTTCCAACCCTTAAATTGAGTAGTCAAAAGCAAGTTACGCTGATAAAAGGCAAGAATAACTTCTCTCAATTAAGAAGTCAAAGCTGATTCCAAAGTCTGCCAAATACCTTGGGCAACACATTTATGTGAGAGCAGTTCATTCTCCTTAAAGGTGGAATAGGGATAATTGTGCAAGTCCCCTACCAGGCACATGTTAAAATTAATAGGATTACCGATGCCGCCCAGTGCTTGGAGTCCTCTGAGGGCAACACTCCAGAGAAAAAAGGGCCAGCCTTTATCTGAGGCCTGTGGCTCACCTGGCCTCTCCTTTCTTTCTTCATCTATAAAATGGGGAGACAGATAATCTTGCCTTACCTGGTTAATCTCTTGTGAATTAATTAGTAATTGATGAATTTAGATAGACCTGAGTGGGGAAAATTCTATTACAACTTCAAGGAATCACAATAAATAGTGTTTTCTGTGTGTATAAATGTTGTCTGGCTTTTTTTTCCACAATTTATATCTACTATGTTTAGAATCCAAAAACTGAATAAGTATGTATAAAACACAGACAATTATTAACAAAAGTCCTAAATGTAAATCTCTTACTTTAGCCCATACTAACGAAACATTCCTATTTTTCCTTCAATGTGGCTTTCACAAACAGTAGTGAAAATTTAGCATCCTTTCTCTACCTGTCATACTGCTAGTCCTATTTTTTGGCTTCTTCCTCCAATTCAAAAACTGTGGATTTAAATTATACTGTTTAAAACACACTCTTTGTTATAGTTATGAATGAAAAACAAAAAATAATTATTGTAATAAAAATAATTAATGTGTGATAAATGTGGGAATGATGTGTATATTTATTACAACTTGCTCTTAAATAGACACTATACCTTATTTTAATCATGAAACCTACCAGGTTTCAGAATACTGAAAAGTGTCCCTCATGTACCAACAGCTGAGATGAAGCATGTACAGACATTTTACTATGCAAAGGAAGTTTTTTCCTGTTTCCCATGTCAAATATATCACTTTTAAACAAAAACTTCAACATATCAACGTGACAAAAGTACACTTATGTCCAGTTTTACAAATACTATTTTAAGATTACTCGGTAATTCTTAGGTTGTCTCTCTTTTGTCCTGAGGTTATATATCTAAAGATATGTGAATTCACATGAAAGTGACAGAAATATTCTCAGAGAAAAAATGTTTTTATTTATATTAATCTTTAATAATATTTATAGTTTGTTGAACTTTTTGTGTAACACTGGCCTATAGGCATGACATAGCCTATGCCCTCTTGAACCCTCCACAGCTGAGATGGCACAGAGGAGAACCCCAAACTAGGGCACACTAGAGTCCTCTCTTGAGTAAAAAGAGCTTCCAAGTTGTTTCCCTTCCCAAAAACTTATAGAGGGTTAGTCGTTGCTGGGATGGGGTTGGGGCACAAGCAACCACCCTCCCCTGAGAACATAAACAACTTTAACAGTTGCTGGGGAGAGATCCTTTTCTTCTATGGCTTCAGCAGTAGATAAATTGTCAATGTATGTCATTACTAAAACACAAAGTTACACTACAGTTAACCTGGATAAAGAATCAGCATGACTCCTAGCATTTAGTTTTAATGGTTAAGAATGGACCCAAACTTTGCAAGTGTGTTCCTTCCGATCTCTCAGGGAACTGTGCTCCTGAGCCAGCCTTTACCCATACATTTCTTCAAAAGGTTTCTCCAGCATCAATTGGAGGAGTACAAGCTTGGGTTCATCCTTACCAGAGAATCTTGCCCTTTAATTCCCAGGTCTAAAATATCTCATACACATAATGTCAAGCATACTTCTCAGTTCTCAGTCACTGCAATGAGAACATGAATGTGATGTGTTCAGTGCTTTTATATGCTAATTCACTATAGTGAATGAATGAATGCACAGGCACATTCATTCACTATCTTGGGTAGGACAAAGTGAGGTCTCCGGGGATCAAAGTCATGTTCCCAGGTCACAAATCCACATAGCTCAGTGAGTTGCTTGCATTCTAAACAGTAGCTTTTTTGGTTCAAGGTTAAGTAAAAGTCATGAGTCCAGATTCTGTCCATATTGTAAGATATTTCTACAACCATACTTCTGTGAATAACCCCTCAACCATGGCTCTGTGAATAATGTCTTTCCCTGTAATTACTCCCTCTCCTCTGTTCTTGGGTAACCCCCTCCCTCAGACTCCTGTAAGCAACCCTTAACCCATGCTTCTGTAGGAATCCCCTTACTATTTTCAAGTAAGCAACCATATACTCACTCTCCTTTAACTCTTTACCCATGTTCCTGATGGTAAGCACTCATCCATGATCCTGTGAGAAACTCCTCACCCAAGCTCTGGTGAGTACACCCTCAACCACTCCTGCCTCTTTAACCTGTCATTGCTGCCTTGTTTGAGGTGCGTAGACATTTCTTTTTGCCTCCCAGGAAACATTAACTCAGTATGCCTATTTAGTATAAAATAATTCACATATTGAATATACATAAATTTAATCAAGTTTCAGTACAGGATGTGAAGGTCTGAAGCTGGTTTTGACTTAAGTGTGAAGTGCCAGCTTTTTGAAAACCTTATAAGGATAGATTTACCCAGGATGAAATTTGATGAGCTGGTACCCCGTTGTGTTTCTACAGTCACAATTAAACTATTCCACATCAGCCTAATTGCTTTACACTGGCAACAGACAGAGACTTCTTTTGTACTTTTCTCTGAGTCAAACTGGCTCAGTAATGAGACTATCTCCCTAGGCAGGGAGGCCTTCGTGCTGAATATGTTCTCCGGGTTTTCAGAGGACGTTTTGCAGCTGATGCTAAAGGATTCACCTGGTGTGAACAGCAATTGCTCCAGTTTTCCCATTTGCTCATCTATATTCAGTTTCCCAGATTCAGAACCACGTTAGAATAAGATGCTCAAGTGTTTATGTTTATATACTAACTTTCTTATGTTCTGCAATATGAGTACCTTTTTTTTTCTGCTGTCGATATCAGAGAGATAGTCCTATTAATACTCATCAAGTGACTGATGAATGCAGCATTTCATTAGGAATGAGCCAGTCTATTGTGTCCTTAAAATTTCATGAAGGTGAGTGACTTCTATTATATGGATACTAACATACATGGGTATCTATGGATACAAAAATCAAGAAAATTCCAGGAGTTTGATCAAAGTCCTTATTTCTGTGTGTGTGTGTGTGTGTGTGTATGTGTATGTGTATTTTTATGTGTGTTTACAGATATGTGTTTCTTCAAGAGTATGTGCATGTATATGTATGCATGCATGTTTTTACATGTCTGTATGTTTTTGCATGTATGTTTTTGCATGTGTTTATGTATACATGTGTATATGTGTGTCTTTGTGTGTATGTGTTTTTATACATATACATGTGTATAAGTGGGTATGTGTATGTGTGTGTGTATGTGTATACCTGTTAGAGGATTATAACAACTAAGGATTTCTTGAATAATGAAAAATCAAATTGAAAGAAATGAGGAGTATTTCATGACTCTGCTGTCGTGAATATATAAATAATGTAATATAACATCCTGTTCACCCATTCCTTCTCATTCTCAATATAATATGTTCAGGTAAATTAGGATATTGTGGAGAAATTAGTCACCTTTATTTAAGCACCTCTGGATGGAGCACTAGCAAAAGCTTTTTGAATACTTTAAAAATATTTTTTCTGGCTGGGCATGGTAGCTCATACCTTTAATGCTAGCACTCAGTAGCCAGAGGCATGTGTATCTCTGTTAGAATGAGGTCAGCCTGGTGGTCTACATAGGAAGTTCCAGAACAGCTGGGGCCATAGGACACTCTGAATTCATAAAAGAAAGGAAGGAAGGAAGGGAGAGAGATGAAAGAAGAGAGAAAGAAACAACCAAATAATATTGAAATATTAATAATAAATAATTGGTCTTGTTACAGAACAAGACCATTTGAATTTAGACTGTGTCAATGATCTGAATGTCAAGTATCAACAAGTATCACTTTAAAATGTTCAGACTTTGAATGCTTAGTTCCAAGCAGTTGAACTACTTTGGGATATACTAGAAATTATAAGAGGTAGAGTTTCTCTGGAGAATATAGTTCACTGGGCATATGTCCTTGGGGGCAGTATTTTGTCTAGGGTCAATTCTTCCTCTTTCTCTGCTTTCTGGTTGTCATTAATCAAACGCCCTTTTGCCATGCCTTCCCCCCTCTAAAACTGTGAAGTAAACACATGACTTTATTATTTAACTCATATATCAGAAATTTTTTCAGAGCCAAGTGAAAAGATAGCTGATTATGGCAAAATGCTGCTAGCAATAAAATCTGTGCTCAGTATCTCTTTGCACATACAAGATTGTTTATTTTTTCATTTCCTAGAGAAAGGTTTCATTTCATTTTTGTTTTGGTTTACTAAAGATTATTTCAAATGCTCAACTAAGATCTATAGAGATGTAGCTTTGTTTTAAATCACCAAAATGAATTGCTCTCTAGAGTATCTGATCCTGTTATTTTGATTTTGCCTATCAACTATAAAATTAGATCAACTGTGCTCAAAAGCACCAAAGTCTCACGAGCTGAAAATAAACTACGCCTGGGTTACATTAGTAAGAGAATTGTATTTATATATAGCAATAGTAGTTTTTTTTTTGTCAATATGAACTTGAGTCATTCAATACACAGTTTTTAGTACTAAGTGCAGATCCTGCTTTCAAAAATCGCATTTTTCATCCTTGTTATTTTCAGAAGCACTTTTTAATTAGCAGCATAGAGAGTCAAAATGGCCCATCATCTATTAAAGCAATGCTTTAATTAGTCCTTTTTTGTTTTCCCCCAGATCCTTGCACATTGGCTTCTTCTATCTGAAATAAGAGGTAGCTTGTGATAATCTTTAATGTCCTGAGGTAGATATGAAGTTGTGGTGTGCATTAGAATTTTTATGCTGTGCATTTAATGCCAGATTTCTTTAATCAACAATCCTCATGATTTATTTTAGCTAACTTCCTACTTTTTCAGCATTATTGATATATCCAAACTACCTAACCTGTTTATATCCCCCCAATTCTACATTTCACTCTTAAACATTCTGGCCATAGAACTTGAGGTAGATAGCTTTTTTTCTGGACTTAAGTTTGGCAGCTCGTCATTTATATATCACCGTAATAATGGTGGGAAAAAAAGAACCACATATTCAAACACATGTGCAATCACAGTAGTCTCTGAAAATGTCCTGAGAAAATGGATGGTCCTACAGCTGCTGTCCTGCCTGAGCTAATCACAGATTGACTTTTGATATGTCTTTGATAACTTGGTGGGTGTGCTGTGGGATACTTTGCTAGAATGACCTCAACTGGGTTACTACACAATTTTCCATGAATTCATCCCTTTATTGTAGAGGAATAATCTAAGCACAAGTTTCTTGCAGACAGGTGAAATAAATATGAAACTTCTATTTCAAACCTGTCTAGGGATTGACTTTTTGACTGTCATGCCAATCTTGCGTTTACCAGCAAGAACCAAGTTCTCAACAAGCTTTGAAATACAAAGATAATAGGATAATTTTAGCAAATACTGTATTTATGAAAGAAGTTGTTGCCTTATATTCAAAGTATACATACATGGACATCAAGTTCATTGACTAATATCTGTCTTTGATCAGGTTTTCATTCTAAGAAATATTTCAGTTGATAAATAAAACCTAAAATAAGTGAAGGATGCAAAACAATAAACGCTTGTCTAAACCTTATGTGTAATGTATTAAAATGAGGAAATTAATATTTACAAGAATTTCTTCAGCATTTTTTATTAATTCAGTTGTAGGAAACCAGGATGCCAGGCCCTAGGGTGAGATGAGACTAAAACTTTTAAGTCCAGGATGTATTCCCTGCTAAAGGGAGGGGCACTGAAAACAGTGGCTCTGATAATCCCTGTCTTGCAGAACACTGTGAGACTGCCAGGAGGAAGTGGCCTGGTCATAAGTGCAGGCTCCTTGCTCTGTGGGAAAGCATCTTGGTCATCAACACTTTGCTCATCTCCTTGTCCGGAACAAATAATTTAGCTATCCTTAGCTAAGAGATTAGGCCAGGTTAAATGTTTACTCCTGAGCTAAAAGCTCTAAGAAAGAAAATGTTGTGGCCAATATATTACCGGATGGGCATTAATAACTTTGAGTAAAAGCTTAAGCATCCTTCTGGCACCAGCTAACAGACTATATGTCCTGTTTCTTTGTACCCTAAATCTTTGTATGTGAGTGTCATATCCCACCTTACTGCTAGTTCATTGGGATGTATAAAAACCATCTGAACTTTGAAATAAACCACTTGTTGAAAAGACACAAGTCCCAGGGTCCAAGACTCTGTCCATGATCAAGTCTCTCTTCCCCGAAGCCAGTAGGTTTCCTGATGAGCAAAGCAAACCTGAGTCCTTATATTCATTTATGGTATGTGCATTCCTCGAGTGTTTGTAAGGCTAAGTCCTCCACTGTGACCCTTGAATGCCCACACTGACAACTGTTCTTTACCTCTTGTTTGCTAAAATCAAAACAGCCAACAAATGACCCATTCTTTCTGACCACAGCCTTACTGCCTTAACATTTTGTCCCACGACTAATTCGGCTTTGACTAGCCTTGGCAAATCTAATACAATATTATCTTCACTTCTTCATCAATTTTAATTTACATGTGATCTCGAATTGATTATTTATTAATAGAAATGTTATTTAATGTCCTTGCTTGTTTTTTTTCCTCTTACACAATGCAATGAGGACCATAACAGATTTTAATGTATATTTTTTATTGAATTTTTGTGCATTTCATACAAAATGTCTTAATCATCTTTATGCCTTCTCCTCCACTCCGGCTCCTCTAGACCCCCAGTGGATTTCATAATTTTTTTTCATATATGTTAAGTCCTATCGAGTCAAGTTAGTGTACAACAAGACATTTCACAGTACAAGTCCATCCACTGGAGCCTAGTCAGCCTATCTAGAGTCTCTTCCTTAAAGAAGGTCAACTCTCCCTCACCAATAGTAATCAGCTGCCAAGCATTCTCATCTTGTTTTAGCCAGTCACAGCTGCAGTCAGTAACCTAAAGGGAAACAATGGAAGTGAGGTTTAGACTTGAGCTACATAATCACATTCTGTTTATTGTCCAATACAAATTTTTGTCAAGATTCCATTTTTAAATATTTTTCTTTTATTTCAAGCATGTGCTTTGTTAAGTAGTTCAGTTTCAGTACCAGGTGCCAAGTCAGGAATACAAACATTGTGTGCAGATGAGCTTTCCACACTTTCATGGCACTTGGCATCTACATTTTTTCTTAATTCTATCCAAGATATTACAGCTTTATATTGCTGTGGATTCCAATAATAAAGAGAAAGAAGGTCTCAGAAGTGTATAAATATATGAATAAGTGTGGTAGAGTTCCTCTACCAGTGGGGAAGAAGCAAGGAGAGATAGATAGATAGATAGATAGATAGATAGATAGATAGATAGATAGATAGATGATAGATAGATGATAGAGAGAGAGAATAAGAGAGAATAAGCAAAAAAGAGATGGATCTTATGTCTCAAAGCTATTAAAGCTTATAAATGCTTATTGATTTATTTGGTGTTGCTTAGCTTAAGGCAAACTAGATGCTTAGAGATGGTACAGAGAATGGCAACAAAATAAACAAGATAAATACAAACATGTATGATGATTTTTTTTAAAAAAAACTTCCAATGGAGGACCCGTGTCAGATCAATTAAACAAGGGAGGTGAGAAATAGGTGGCAGGGCAGCACTAGATGGAGAACTATTTGAGACTGGTTGCTGCAGGATGAGGGATAATATGACTTACCACTGGATGGGTGAATAGACTCCAGTACATTTACACTGAAGGGCATTTAGGTAAACACTTGAAAGAACAGGACTCGGCATGTATGGCAGAGTGCCTAAGGTTTAGTGGAATGCATGGGGGAGGGGGTATGGATGTGAATAGGAAATATTGTATGAAATTTGAAAAGCCCAATAAATAAATAATAAAATATATTTTTTAAATGACCAGTTTTCCTGGCCTGGTCTAGAAACTAATAAATTAATATTCTAAGGAGACCTCAAATAGAAAAAAAAGTTATGGATGTGTGAACTTACTCTATATATTTGTGTATGAGCAGTCTGTTTGAAAATGCCTCTAAGAAGAGTAACCACAGGTATGCCTGAAAAGTTTCATTAACAGACTTGTGTCTTGTTAAACAAGTGAAAAGAAAACATTTTCTTGAAAAACTTAGATCCCCCAAGGTGTGCTGGATAGCTTTAGTTGTCAACTTGAAACATCTGGGTAGAGGGAGACCCAACTGGGGAACTGCCGCCATTGGATTGGCCTAGTCATGTCTCTGGGGTATTTTCTTGGTTGTTGAAGCTATGGGAGAGTCCAAGTTCACTGTGGGCAGTGCCACTTCTGGGCAGGTCCTCCTGAATTGTATAAGAAAGCAAGTTGAGCACAGGCTAGGGAAGCAAGCTGGTAAATAGCCTTCCTCCATGGCCTGTACTTCAGGTCCTGCCTCTAGGTTCCTGGCCCGAGTTCCTACCTTGGGCTCCTTCGGTAGTGAACTGGGAGATGCAAACCAAATAAACCCTTTCCTCCTCAAGTTGGTAGTGGTAAGATTGTTTTGTCACAGCAATTGAAAGTAAACTATAAGACAAGGCTCAGATATCATTTCAGAAGAGGGAGTGGAAAAATTGTAAGAGCCAGATGAATTGGATGACCACAGGGAAATAGACTTTCCAGACAGCTGGTTAGTTATTCATATGAACTCACACAAAAATGGTGATAGCATGCACAATTATCGTGAATGCCCCAAAATATCCCAGCATAGACATGGGAAAGTGGATAGGAATCCCAACTCTACCTGAGGAACTATTGGCAACAAATGGCTGCTGGGAGGGGGAGAATTAGTCTCTCTTAAAGAGATTCTTGGTAGGTTGAACAGGCTCCAGTGGAGCCCACACTGAAGGACACGTGGGTACACAAATTAGATTCTGTCAACCTTAATAAATATATAATAGAGTACAATAAATTGGGCAGGGGCAGTAAGGGAAAGTGTAAAAAAGGGAGGGGATCTAAATACTATCAAATTATATTGTATGAAAATCACAAAAATTCAATAATTTTTTTTAAAAAAAATCAAGTGGAAATTACCAAAGAATTCAGGAAAATGTTTTTAAAGCATTTTTCCTTAAATATTTTATTTATTTTTATTTGTATGCATGTATTGCCTGCATTGTATGCATGTAGGTGAGTGCACCTGCAAAGAATGCCTGCGTGGTGTTGTGCAATGCCCCCAGAAGACAGAGGAAGCTGTCAGATCCCCTGGAACTGGAGTTACCGACAGTTGTTAGCTGCCATGTGGGTGCTGGGATTTGAACCTGGGTCTTCTGCAAGAACAGCCAGTGATCTTAACCACTGAGCCATCTCTCCAAAAAAAAAGTATTTTAAATAAGATTAAAATGGAGAATTGGCTGGTGTTTTGGGACATTTCAACACAGACTGTAAAGGGAAAGGGAAAATGTTCCCTTGTAATATTTTGCCTGCTGTCTTTCAAGCAGCAGCTATAGTCTCACAGGTTGTTATATTGATAATGTTGTCTTTCAACCACCTAGAACATGTGACAGGAAAATATTTGATATTTAATAAAGCAAAGTTCAGTATACAGGAGTGAAAATACAGTGAGAGTTAGAAGTCATGAGAGTAAATGATGAATTTTATTCTGTTCATGTTTTTTAATCTATATCCAGTTCTCCTAAAACATGGGTTTTCAAAGGAGGTTTCTCTATTAGAATTGTAAAATCACCCAGAACTCAGCACGCTACTGAGGCTGCTGTGAGCTCACTTCAAAGCCTCCAGTCCACGTTCTAAAGGAAGCTAAATAACACATTAAAAAATCATTATAAATTGCTTAGAGTATGACCCAGATAGGAGATGTAGTCTCTACTCAGTTATCTATGAAATTTGTACATTAATAAAAAAGTTTATAGAGCATTTTATTAAACACATTAAAACTTGCATTGGCAAAATGCATTAAGTCTGTTTATAAATCAGATAAAAAGCTAAGCCCTTTAATACAGTTATATGATAAACACACTATTAGTAGGAAATGGAACTTCATATCTGCATAAATTAATCATAGACAGCTTACTGCAAGGACTGAGGTGCATATCAAGACAAAAAAGAATTTTTCTAAGAATTACTATGGGTAGACTGCTAGAGTAAACAATAATGAAATGCTTCCCATGATTCCAGCACTGATCTGCAGTCCTATTATTCCCCCCCCCATGTAATAAATAGTTCCTGTTCAGGTGAAACATTTATGAATATCAAGACAAAAAAAATGTGTGTTCAGAATACCAATGCAATGCTGCCGAGCAAAAAGTTTTCCTTTAAGAATAAACCACTTATAGAATGTTCATTTCATTATATTATTTTGGACTGTTATGAAGATACTGTGGGTAACCAAATATTTAACATTTTCACCTTGCATAGTAATTCAGAATGGCTCTCCTCTCTTCCCCTAATATAATAAAGGATGCAAGCAGTTTAAGTCAGAACAGCTACTTCTCTCTCTTCTCTCTCTCTCTCCCTCTCTCTCTCTCTCTCTATATATATATACATATATATGTGTGTGTATGTATTCATATATATGTATTTCTTTTTTTAGACACTTCTGTCAAGGCAAAATGAACTGAATGCTGGATAGAATATTCTTTATTAAAATACTAAAGCTGGAAAAATAAATAACCTAAGTGGTTTTGAACAAAGGCTGTTATCCAGAAAATTTTTAATGTATGTTTTCTAAAAGAATACTGAAAGGCACTGAAAAAATTGATCTGTTTTCCTACCTGTGCTGTAAATCTAGAGACTGGGCCCCTTGGGTTTGGAATGTCATTTGTATTTCCAAGGCTGTACTGGTGCTATCTCCAGTAATTAACCAACCATTACGACATTGAGACATTCAATCAAATAACCAGCAGTCCTGCAACTTTCTAATCTCACCACCTTTTAGCACAGAGATGAACAACTAGCAATCATGCAATAGCACTGTTTTCTCCATTTAGAGATTACGAATAGCCCAACTCTCCCACACCTTCAGTGAAAGTGAATTAATTTTATGCTACATCCACCTGCATTTCTTTGACAGCTCTTTCAACATTCTGCCAACCATCATGTGACCCTGCAGACCAGAGAGAGATTCTGTTTCAAAACAAATAATGTTGGGAGATGCCTGAGGAACAGCACCTGAAGTTGACCTCTGACCTCCTCATACATGTGCACACACATGCACACACCTGTGGTGACACCCATACACAGGTGCACACAGGTGCACACACACACAAACACCTGTGGTAACACACATACACAGGTGCACAAAACCAGCTTAGTCTCCTGTTTTATGATGATGAAATTTAATTTGTAAAGTGACTGTGCCAGGAGTTTTTAATAACTTTTGAACCTGGTCATTATTCTATGTCTCCCTTGATGTTTTATTAGTTCTCTGAGAATATCATACAATTTATATTCGTTATATTAACCTTTTTCCCCCCGACTCCTCCAAGATTTATCCCCTCTCCTACCCAGCCTAACTTGTGTCTCTTTTGATTAACCCACTGGTCCAATTGTGCATTGTTCTTTCTACTATAGTTTTTTTGCTCATGTTCACCAAAACCTTTGTGTTGGGATGTATTGTTATAAGAATATACTCAGTATTGAGTGTAAAATTTATATTCTCAAAACCTCTCCAGTGTTAGTGACTCAGACACGTGCCATAAATTATATATCATCAATATTGAGAGATTACTCACAGTTATAGGCCTAAGTAGTATTTCTTGGATTAGACTGAGCAAAATATTGCTAAAAGTTACATATTAGTTATAAGAGGTTATGCTTAGTTTTCAGGATGATTGAAATTTTATTACTTTTGCTTGAATTAAAAATTTCAACCTACATAATTTTGCTTGTGAAATGGAATTTACCTGAGAAAAATCAATTTTTCACCCTTAACATTGCTTTCTGAATTTTTCACTGAGTTGTGTAATATGAAATTATGTTTCAAAGAATACCTGTGGCCAAGGGTCATAAAAACACCAAATAGGATCTTTACAAAATCATAATTGGAAACATAAGAAGCCTGTCAGGAAAGGTTCATCCACAATCCACAGCAGGATTAAGCACCACATAGAGACCTCAAACAGGACCAAATGGATAGTGCAGCTCAGGTAGGGGCATTTGGCTAGCATGAATAAGGTCCTAGGCTCTATTACAAATACTGTAAAGAAAAATACAAGGAAAAAAGCGTCTCCATATTTACAAAACATTTTGTTCTAAAACTAGGTGCAAAAAAATGCATAAGTAAAATGACGCTATGGTCAGAGTATTATGAAGTGCTTTACACACAATACCTGTGCCAAAGAGGAGCTTGGTACAGAGATGTAACCAAAAAGCCCACTTTCCTTCATCCTCTGAATGTTTCTGGAAGAAATGATTCTACAAATATGTTGTTTGTTTCTGTTTACTTATGAAGGTCTGAGTGAGTGTGAGTTCATGTGTATTCATGTATGTATGTGGGAGTTCATTTATTTTATTTCATTCATGTGCAATCATGTGAGGAATTCTAGGTCAACTACATGTGCCATTCTTCAAATTTGTCCATCTAGTATTTCAGACAAATTCTCTCAGTGAGACTTGTGGTTCAATGATTAGACTAGGCCGGCTGGGCAGTAAGATCAAGAGTTCTGCCTGTTTCCACCTCCCCAAAGCAGTGATTACAGGTCATTGGCATTTTATCTGGGTGCTGGGGATTGATCTTAGGTAATCACACTTCTGTTTCAAGCATTCTACTGACTCAGTTATCTCCACACCCCTAAGAATATATTGTGAAATGTTAATCTATCCATGTATTTAACACCATTTTACATGAATATAATCCAATTATCCAGTAATTTAATGTACATTTACTCCAGGTACAAGAAGATATAAAAATAATAAAAATTATATTAATATACTTCTTAAGAATATGATAACATCAGTATTTTGTTTATATAAAGTATCTACACATATTTATAGAGGTGAAATCTATTTGAATTATAAACATTGTTTGAGATGACTCTAACCATAAACAATAAGTAGCTGCTATACTGTATATGGAAACAGATTGTGAAAATATTTAAGCACAGGTATGGAGGGAATTAGATGGAATTAAATACATGAGAAGGGAAAAAGAGGGTAGCAAAGTGAAATTAATCTTCCTTGCTTAGCAGTCTCAGTCACAGTGAAAGGAAACACTGAAATTAATCCTTTCTTTTCTTTTTCTTGAAAATTTCCATGTCTCAGTTATACAGTGTTTCAATATCCAAGTACTAATTTATTCCCAGAACCATAACACTTCAGAAATGTGCATATGCACACATACACACATATATGTATATATACATATATGTGTGTTGGCCAAGTAGATTTATTTTTCTTTAAAGCGCTTTTTTCTCTTCTTTCATATAGGAATAAGCATGTGACTAACTTAGCAGCATAAGCTTTTGTGGTAAATTTAAGAAAAAATCTTCAAGAAATTTCAGGAAAACAAAACACAAAGTGTTTTGCTTATCAAGAATGTAAATGAGGAGCGAGTTCATTAACTTTTCTAAAGACCAACCATAAATTATTGTCAACATGCACATCCTTTTGGAGAAATTTGCTTCACTTTTACCCCAAACACCACAATTCCTATTAAGGACTATGCAGAGCAATTACTTTTTCTTCGAAATAAATGTGTGCTTGCTAAATGTCCCAATGTACTTATTTGAGTATTGTTAATGCTAATTTTTCCCACAAAGGGCCATACTATTAAATTATTAAAATTATTGTAAAATATAAGTAAAATAATTTTTAGAAACATAAAAGCTAAATTGACTCTTTTCTATTTCTTCTTTTGTCTTTGTTTCATCACTGAAAAATGGGTTTCGCTTGTATCATCATTTTAAATTGTTAAGGCACACCTCTGTGCTCTAAGCTTTTTAATCAGGAATGAAAGTTGGGACTGAGGATATTGAAATCATGTTTTCCTTATAAACTAAAGATTTATTTTCTTGAAGAGAATAGTTTCTATAAAATCTAAGCTGAAATTTCTAGAAAGAAGCCTCACACAGAGTAATGCAGACAAGTAACAATAGAGATTTCAGAGCACACAGAGAATGAGTCTAATTAAGGCTCACTTACCATGAGTAGAGACTGCTCTAAGGGCTTTAAATATATTGTATAATTTAGTCATGAAAATACCGCTGCGCTATTCTCTCCACCACACCAGTGTCATATTTGAAACACAGGGACTTTACAGCACTTGTTCACAGTCACAAAGCTAATATATGATGAACTCTTAGTCTGATGCAAGGTGCCTGATTCTAAATCCTAACTAAATCACTATAATCAAGAGAGGAATCCTTAAAATGTCATGGATTCTATGAAAGACCTAGAATATATAATATACTTAGTCACTTGAAGCCTGAACATTAAACATTGTGGTGTTAAAAGCCAGAGCTAACGACTTGCTGGGTGAGCTTTACATTGAGAGAACAGACCAGGTTCATCCCTTCCCCAGGTGTGCTTTGTCACAGTGACTTGGGCGTCTGAGATGCATATGATAACTTGGTCCTCAGGATATCATTAACCAGATTACAGTTACATCTTCAGCAGAATAAGTAAAAAAAAATATTTTATCAGATTTTCAACTGTTAAGAGACAAAAAGTGAACATAAATCATATATTTTGTTAGGAAGAAAAAGACATGATTCTAAGCTTTAAAATAAATTTTATTTTTTCTACTCCTTGTTCCACTATGTTCCAAGAGCCTTAGGCATAAAACTGGGGAAATTGGCAGCAGGCCCCAATCTTAGCCAAAGAATCATCGGCAGGTGATGGATGAGGAAGAGGTGATCTTCTTAAAGGGAAGGATTCTAGGTAGGCTGCCTTGGGCTCAGTGGATGAACTTCCCTGAGGAATGTCGAGGGACACAAACTGACTGCATAGAGTTTAACACAAATGACAGAATGCATGAATTCCAGTAGGGGTGACCCTGGGAGGGGAGGCTATGGGAAAGTGCCGGTGGGGAGGGGCTATAAAGATGATTAAGATGTTCTGTATGATATGCACAAAAATTGGATAAATTTTTATTAACAAAACTAAATTTGCAATTTTTATCAGATTACATTCAAAAGGAATTAAAATTCACTGTGTATTTACCATGTACGAAGTACACTATATGGTGCTAAACACTTCGTTTTTTCACATAGTATTCGGTCTGAAGCCTTTAAAGTGGTCTATCTTTATGTTTAAGATGGAAAACTAAGAAAGCAAGCAATTAACTAGGAATCCAGAGTCCAGTTAAAATGTGTCATTAACGTTCAAAGGCAAGTCTGTGGCTGTTACTGCCATGGGCTTTCTGGCCTAACAGTACGCTTCCAAGAGTACAGTATAGAAGCGCACAGAAATAAGTCTTGTTTCTCTTTTATTTTCTCTTGAAAGAAAAATACACTGTCTTCTATAGTGTTTTCTGTCTCCCCATCTCTTTCAAGCTGAAGGTTTTACAAAGAAAATGGTCAGATTTATAAGCATCCTTTCTCTGATTTTGTCCCTAATCTTTGTTTTATATGTCACACCTCAACAGTTTTAGTGACTTTACATTTTTCATTGTTTCTTATCTCTTTGATTCTTTATCAATCTTAGCTAGATTTTCATAAACAAGTTTTGAATCTATTCATGTCTCTCACACCAAAATAAGAAAAAACAAGTGAAAATGTCTTTCATTCCACATCTAGTTCCTACAGCTGTCACTCTTTCTGTCTTCACTGCTCTTTGAAGCTCATGCTCCTAAAGCTCATGATCCTATATTAATTTCTTATACTGGGTTAACTCCAAAATCAGGGCTAATATGGCCTCTACATCTGCCACCCACATGGCATTCCTTGGTGAATTCTCCAGTCTGTTTATGGGACTAAATGTCAAGTTTTCACTCTTCCTCACAATTTTCTATAATATGACAAGACCCTGCTTGAAATGTTTGACTTCTTGGTTTCTCTGAAGGCTCTGTGTTATGAACATAGCCTGACCTATCTGTCTCTCTCATTCCTTGAGACTTTTCTCTTTCAACTTGCCAGAGAACTCAGAAATCTTGACATCTCTGTTCTAGGAGCAGTGTTCTCAAGTTATATATTTGGAATTTAAATTTTTCATCCTAGTACATTCCTACAAGCATCAAATATACATAGGCAAGTAGAGTTTGGATATGTTTACAAGGTTAAAGTGGTTTTACCATATTGTTCAAACTAAACATTTAAGAAATAATTCTTAGAGGGGCATGATGGCACAATACTTTAGTCCCAGTACACAGGAGTCAGAGGCAGGGAGAGCTCTAAGAGATGGAGGCCAACCTGGTCTACATAGAAATCTGGGGTGAGCTGAGGCTACAAGGAGACCCTGTGTCATTAAAAAAGAAAGAATACTGCCAGTTGCTTTTTAAAAATCTAAATAATCAACACACTTTGTTGAATGGACCTTCTAAATCCTAAATATAAGTAAAATTGACCTCTGTGAGGAACTGTCCACTGATACACTGGTTTTGCTCAATATTTTTTCAGAAAACTTCATAAAAAATAGCTTTAAACTCTGCTCACAGTATCACATGGCATAACTGAAAAGAAGTCATTTTGCTTTCTGTCTCTGACTCTTCCTTCTAAGTATCCTGCCATTTATTTCAGGTTTTAAAAAACATGTACACTCAGGTATCATGACCCTAACCTAATAAAAAAGCTGCTTTTCATATGGACATACTACAATTTTACAATCTATATTTGTGCTCAACTCAAGGGCTTTGAATATAACTAGAACAGGGCAATCCTCATTGTATAGAGACTATTAGTATAGAGTAGAATACAAAGGTTTTACTTAGTAGAAAAAGAAAATTATATACCTGGTCTCCCCACGTATTTTCTCTTTCGCTAAAAATCATTGATTTTATGATTAAACCACTTCTGATATGATTGTACTGATATCACAAAATTCACTGTGATGTTCTCTAAAGCACCCATCACTGTGGCAGATGAGGATGCAGGTTTGTGATTACTCAGCTATTCATCCAGTTCTTGAACATTTTTCAACTTGGCTGACAAGATCCACAAGATTTTACTCTACCAAAGTATCTCATAATACCATTGCAGCATTCAGAGTTCTACTTCTCACAAGTCACAAATATATATATATATATTTCTCCAAGATAACCAGGTGTGTTGTTTTAGAGAAATTAGCATTTGAGCAGAGAGAGGAAAAACACTCACAGAAACTTCTCCAGCCACACACACACACACACACACACACACACACACACACACACACACACACACGCACCTTTAGCATATGTCTCAGCACGCGTGGGGTAATGACAGCTGAGGTAGTTCTCGGCCCTCCCTATGTGCACATAAACCCCCACACAAACATCCCCACCCACACACACACACACGCACACACACACACACACACACACACAGTTTGACAATAAATTGGTTGAGCTGATGATCCTCTTGCCTCTGCTTCCTGAGGGCCATACCTGGCAAACAGACTTTATTTTTAAGACTAATTTTAGTTTCCAGTTACCTAGTTCCCCAAAAGATAAATCTTTTCCCACTATCAACACCTGACACTGGAGTATATATTTTTTTGGATGCTTAAATGAAAACAAAGAAAAAACATGTGCTTCTGAAAAATCTTTATTAAATTTTATTTATTATTTTTATTTTTTATGTGTATGTATGTTTCCCTGCATATATGTAAGTGCACCACATTTGTGCAATGCCTGATGAGGCCAGAAGAGGGTTAGATCCTCTGGAGTTGGCGTTAACAACAGTTGTTGGCTGCCACATAGGTGCTGGGAATTGAACTCAGGTCTTCTGGAAGAACACCAATTGTTCTTAACTGCTGAGTCATCTCTCAGTCCCCAAATATTTTATTTAATCATGTTTAAATGCTCGTGTGGATTTGTGCACAGGTGCAGCACTTGATTTACAGGCTGCTGTGAGCTTCCTGAGGTACGTGCTGGGAATTGATCTTGGATCAGCTGAAAGAGCATTATAGACAACCACTGAGCAATCTCTCCAGCCCTCCTGAGAAATCTTATAGACAGCAATAGTAGTAAAATATATTTTCTTTGTCTTTTTAAAATATTTATTATTTTTATTTTCTGTGCATGAGTGTATTGCCTGCATGTATGTTAGTGCACCCGTGTCAAGCAATAGCTGTGGAGGTCAGAAGAAGGTGTTGGATTCCCCTGGTACTGGTGTTATGGAGTTAGCCTCCATGTGGGTGCTGGGAATTGAACCCAGGTCCTCTGCAAGAGCAGCTAGTGCCCTTAACTACCTGCTATCTCTCCAGCTCCCTTAAGTGGATGCTTTTATAAAATCATTAATGCCAGAGTTATTCTGTTTTGCAGGTTCTTTTCCTCCAGCACAATGTGAAAACTTCTGTATAAAGAACTTTTGGATATTATGCTCCTCGGTAGAATCTTGCTTATATCACAGTTTATGAAGTTGAAGCTATTATACTTAACATCAAGACTCAGCTTCGAGTTTGCTTGACACTACCATTTCTGAGTCTCCTGGTCAACTTGTACTTTATTTTGACTGCCTGTCATACTTGGTGGTATTGCCTGAGTCCTGAGCATAGCTGGACTCCATTCTAGTTAAATATTATGTTTACAGGTCAGTTCAGAGTTTTGTGATTGCCTGGGGCAAATGAACAAGAAGTACATATCACCATTCCCTTCTCATTAAAGTTCTATTTGTGAGGCGAAGCAGAAGGGGAAAAATTTCTGTTTCTGACCTCATTCTCATGGTGAGTAACTGGTGAAAATTCTCATTGATACAGAACATCTGTTTAATCTCTCTGTATAAATAAAATGACTATCATGTCACATTTAACCAGAATTTTAAAATTCTGGTTACAAAAATGTAGATTTAATCATGAATCCAAAGACATGGGGTGATATAGACATCAGAACATTGAAAATGTTGGTGTTTCTTTGCATCACTAACATTACTAAGTCTTCTGTTCAGCTTGTACTTGATTTTGACTGCCTGTCATACTTGGAGGTATTCCTAAGTCCTGTGCATTGCTCGCACTCCATTCTAGTTGAATATTATGTTTATAACAGGTTTCAGTACAGAATTCACAATCACATTCACTGAAGCACAGTATTTCACCATCACTGTTAACAGATCCATTCAGTGTATCTATAAACCACATTCCAATGTGTCCTGGCAGCATGTCAGACTTTTCGATTTGCCAAGTCATGAAGGCCCACTTGAGGCCCACCAAATCACTCTCTACTGTAATCATCACATCTAGCACTGGCACTTGGCCCCTGATCATTCTACCCAAATGAACAAATAAACCGATGGGGGAAAGTGCTTCTTGGCAACAGCTTGAACTTAAATAGTGACAGCAGCTGGCTCAGCAGATGTTCTTCATGTGATGTAACACCTGGTAGAATTGTGACAAAATTCATACCTCTAGGTGCCTCAAACTATTTTTAAGGAATTTTCCAAGTATAAATGGTTTGAAATAAGAGTGTTAAGTATCATTAAAATGATGATAATTCCTTCCACACTTTTAGCCATTGTACAGCTCCAAATTCTAAATGATTTTAAACTTGCACTAAATTCCCAAAGGCCATCCATTCTGTCTCGCATTCTTATTAATGTTTAAATAATTTAAATAAAGCAAGTGCTATATAACTAACCATGATTTGAAATAACAGTAAATTTAATGTTTGCTTGGAAAACAATTTTCGAATAGAATTCCCCTCTAATAGTAGCTTTCACTATAGGAAACCAAACTAATGAAAAATACCAAAGGAGCTTTAGGTATGCTTATGTGTATGTCAATAAAAATATTGACAGTGTGAATGATATCAATATTGATAACTTGTATTCAAAGAAAATTTAATTCTGTATTTAAATGCTTCTGTTCATTTTTTCCTTCCATCCGCCTTTTCTTTATACATTAATATCATTAATTATGGTTGGATCTCTGGAATTTTATCATTCTGCAATTTGATTCTCCCTTCCTGGCAATTCTCCTTGCATTAAAGTTTGATTTTCCTTTTCTTAATGTGGTAAAATAATGTTTGTATTGTTTGCCTTCCACGGGTTGTACAGATTTAGCCTTTTAAACTACGATTGCCATGCCTGTATACCTGTTATAATGTCATCTCGATTAAATTTTAATTTATTCTATAAAAGTTATTCTTGTTTATTTTATTTTTCACTGTGAAAGAAATTTTCATCTTTTTTTCAGCAGTAACATTCTTAGGACTATCTTTAGCAAAAGCATTGTATTTTTACTTACAAAATTGTCTCTTATTGAAATTGTGTATAAAGGATATACATAATAAACTAATCGAGGAAAATTGATTGGCCATTTATACTTTGCTAAAACTACTTTTTAAATGTAGTGTCATTCTTAACAACATCAAAAAAGAAAAGATAACACAAACATCTACCCATCTCCTATCAGATTTACCCTTCTGTCTTCTTTGCGGTGCATTTAAAATCTCTCAGTAAAATTCAAGCCCATGAGAAACATCATTAAACATAGTGTTTTACTATTTTTTAAATGACTAAAATTTATATTCGTGCTATACATTTAACTGTGCCATTAACCATTATTGCACACTTGGTTCATATGACTTACAACTTTCTTTCCACATATTCAACAAACCTGTGGTGTTTGTCTTTCTTTGTCTTTTCACTTAGAATTCCATGTAACCCATATTTTTCTAGATTTATCCATGCTGCTTCTAAGGAAAGAATTTTTCTTCTTCTCAGGCTGATTAATATACCATATAGTCACTTAAAATATAATAACTACTTTATCAATTTGAATTATTCCCACATGTGGATTGCTATGAATAGAGTAGTAAACACAAAAGTGCAGATGTCTCTTCAATATATTTATTTCTTTAAGCTGTTGACATGAAGCATCCATCTGCAATGGATGACTATGATACAGAGAGCCCACTCCCACAAAAATGAAAGTCTATGTTGCCAAATATTTGAGCGTAATTGTTCGTAGAAGCTTCATGTGTAATTACAGAAACTGTAATCTGGGGTCTGGGGAGATTGCACAGTGGGTAAGAGTACTTAACTACCCAATCCTAAGGACCTGATTTCTATCTCCATCACCTATGTACAAAAGCTAGACATGCCATACACACTCCTGAAACCCTACAATAATAGGGGACTAGAGGATCAGTTGGGCTCCATGGTTAGTGAGCCTAGTCAATACTTTAGGCCTCCGGTCAGTGAGTGATCTTGTTTCAAGTGAGTAAGGCCAGAAGAGACTGAGCAGAAGACCAAGTATTCTCTTGTTCACACAGTGCATGTGTACCTATGTGTCCTGGGTAAACAGGAGACCCAATGTTCTTGTTTGGTTCACTCACTCTGTGTGTGTGTGTGTGTGTGTGTCTTGATTGAGCAGAAGACCCATTGTTCTCTGGTTCACATAGTATATGTGTGCACGTGTGTTTGTGTGTGTGTGTGTGTATGTATCCTGCTTGAACATAGTATATGTGTGTGCACGTGTGTGTGTGTGTGTGTGTATCCTGCTTGAACATGTGTGTGTATCCTGCTTGAACTCACTGGTTCACGCAGTGAGTATGTGTGTGTGTGTGTGTGTTTGTATGTGTGTGTGTGTGTGTACATATCACTTAAAGAGTAAATAAATAGAAACAAGAAAGCTAACAAAGTCTGGACTCTGACAAATATCTATCAACAGATAGCTATATAAGAAAAATGTCATGAATTCTTAGGATAGAATATCACTCTGCTCTTGATATATTTACTAACCAAAGGAAATCTCAAAAAAGGTTTTCTTTATTTACATTTTTTGTGAGTGCTTGAGTGTGTGTGTGTGTGTGTGTGTGTGTGTGTGTGTATGTGTGTGTGTTCCATTAGTATTCCACTTGAGGGAGTCAGTTCTCACCTTCCAGCATGTGGGTTCTGGGGATTGAACTGAGGTTCTCGGGCTTTGCAGCAAGTCTTTACTCAGTCATCTCAATGGCCCCCAAAATGGTTTATTTGAACAAAATAGTCTAGGCAATAAAGAATGTGTTACGATTCTCAGTAAGTCAATTCTATAATGCGTAGACTGATATGTAACAAAATTCCAAGTAAAAGCAGATTACTAGTTACAAAAAATAGGTGGTAAACTTACAGCGAGGAATGAGGAAGGATTCTGAAAGGCCAGAAAAAAATCATTTGGAATCATTATCTCAAAGTAGATTTGGTTTCACATTGTACATATGATGTAGTGTTAAAATCTCTATTTAAATACATGATACATTTATATGTCAATTGTGAACCAAGATAATCCTCACAAAAATGTTATTAGGTAAAAAAGTTAGTCTGTAAAGATGAAAATAAAGCAAGTCTATTTGATGCACAACCATTCAGATTTTTCAACACAGAGCTGAAAGTTCCTATAACAAAATCAACACTGTTGTGAAGATAAAGGAGGTGTGGGATGACAGCAGGATTTAGGTGTAGCAAAAAACTACAGTAAGTCTCATGAGCTTCCAGGGCCCTGTGGCTCTGATGGCTACAATGCCACATTCACTCTCTGGTGAAAGCTTGACCTGTTTCCCATTAGGATTGCCATTATCCTGCTTGCAAACACTCAGACCCAGTTCCCACCAACCCATGTTTACCCATATCCAAATGTGAAGCCCCTTGTAGGAAGGATTTTTCTTGCACTTGAGTTTAGAGATATTTTAAAATATACTCTATGATGATGGAGAGACGAAAATTTCAGTGCCTTGCCACAATAGGAAGAGGATCATCCTACACCTACCAGCCCCTCCAAGACTTGGGGATTTTTGTGGAAGAGGTTGGTGGAAGGAATGTAAGAGCTGGAGGAAGGGGTGGAATGTTAACTGGAAGTGTCCTCCAACCACTATGCCAGCAAGCTATAGTCACACCTTCTTCCCACACTCATTAAGAGTTGACAGGAAAGTCAGTTACCCCTTCCACCCAGTCACTCAATCTTAGATGCATGTGGACATGTGGAGGAGAGGCTAAGGTTATATAAGTGGATAATGCCAGGAGGCACTAAATCCCACTCCCTTTTTTTTTTCTTTTTGAGACAGGGTCACCAGCCTGGCTCCCCCCATGCCCCTTGAGAAACCTGTACACCACCAGTGCCTTCTGAGTTCCCAGGGCTGACAAAACTGACAGAATACCTTCTATTTGGGTTTTGCACCATTTATGACATTTCGGAGGGGGTGACTTACAATGGCATGAATTCTCATAGGCTTTGTCTTTCCCATATTTAAAGTGTCCATTGCACACTGTCTCCCTGTGGTTGGTGGGAGCCGTTCATGGCTCCATTTCCTGTGTCCAAAATGGAGACGACTACACCCATTTTCTCAGTGTGCTCTGCATTTCTCAGCATCTCTCAGCTCTCAGAGTAAGTGTCTAGACCTGCTCACGTGCAGTTCTAGTTTTTTGGAGGACTCCTACACAACACACCTCTCACCATTTTCTGTGGCTGTTGTGAAGTCACAGGATCTATATTTGATTGTGGATTTTCCAGTGCAGCCATAAATAGGTGTTGCCTACTCCTGTGTAAATAAACTCCCACCCTATGTTCTGTTAAGAAACAAAAGAAAATAATAGGTGTTTGGATATATAGATGAGAGGGATCTGACTAGACCACAAGTGGATGGACTTGCACTGGGGAATGTCTGTGGACACTGACTTGACACAGTGGGCCTTAACACCCAGGACAGAGTATATGGGTTCCAAGAGGGGAGGGATAGGAGAGGTCTGGTGGGGACTGGGCTGTAAGATGGTTCAGATCATTATATTCTGTATGAAATAGATCAGAATTTAATAAAAACAAATTAAAAAATAAAAAAACATTACTTTTAAACACTGAAATGCTGATTTAATGCAAAAAGTTGATGAATTCCAAAGTCCATATTTAAAATGTTTTTACATAACCAAATTCTTTTAAGAAAAAAAAATAGATGCTATTATTTGAAGACTCTACCTGACTGGGGTCCTTATGCTAAAAAAGACTTCTAAATATGATAAATGACATAATGTTATTGTAAGAGTTATTGACTGGTCAAACAGCATTAAGGAGATAAGGCCCTAACCTCATTAAAACTTGGTTATTTTAAAGATATCTACTTTGAAAATGAATATAGATGCCTGTCTGAATGTTAGAATTGCTGTTTTAAACACTTCCTTCCATCTGTATAGAACAGAGACATATTGATTGCTTCTTTTCATTTGTACCTTGATGCCTTCTCTGCAGGTGACAAGATGGCAGGGTGTCACTTTCAACACTGTTCACACTAACATCATTAACTCAAACTGAAAAACAAGAGCATGGCTCCTGGGAGAGGGGACAGCTTCATTGGAAGAGACAAGGGCAACATAGAGACAAGACTTCAATATGCTGAAAATCAGCTACAAAGCATATCAGCAAAACTATTCCCAGTAAATTAAAATTCTTACCTCTTTTGTGCTGCACATCTGTTACAAAAGAGGTCTGGAAACCTTAAGTCTTTATATTTCCCTTTTTCAAATTCTAGGAAATTTCTCTTAAAGTTTAATTGTTCATAGTTATAGGATGGTGGGAACAAAAGTAAGATAAAACAAATGAGAAATGAAGAAGGGTAAGAAGTAGCTGAGGTGGGAGGAGAGATGGTCAGAGTAGGAATTGGAGTTACACTGTATGAGCTCCATTGGGGAGCAGACTACATCATCTGGAGCTTGAATTTTTATGTCCACAAACATAATGTCTTTGTAACCTATTCTATCTATGAGTCTTCTTCTAGCTGATAGATGCTCGTATGTCATGCTTTCATTGGATATCAAAGTAACATAAGTAAAGTAAAGTAAATAAAAAATATTGTTTAGTGGCAAACATTAATAACTTTTGTCATAATTAGTGATCAGGATAATGACACAGTGGAACTTATCTCTATAAATTTGTAGTTATTGTTCATGAAAGTTTAATTCTTATCTTTTTATTGTAAGAAATATAATATGACATATATTTTCTTCCATAGTAGAGAACAATGAGTCACAGGTCATAGAAGCCATACCTCAAATTTAATGACAACACAACAAGAACAAGTACAAGGCTCTTCAAGTATTTTAAGTGAATATCAGGCCTGATCATCCCAGGGACAATGTAGGAGTTCAATATATTTTACTAATTCCTTATTTAATATTATACATTTTTTGGAAAGACAACACTTGAAATATTATTTATGTTCCTGTGTCTTCCTATGTCTTCATCTACATGGAGGCTTTCATTAAAATATGTGAAGAATACTTATAATGGCTTAAGTGTTACATTTTTGAAATAAAATGATTACATATATTTATTATGTATCTATGAAAGAAAATCATAATTATGATAGCAAGCAATATGTCATAGTTCTTCAAATAGCTCACCATCAATAGTAATAGTAACACTAAAAGTATTACTAATAACACAAACAACAAAAGGCATCTCATGTAAAAGAGGAAATATATCATAAATTAAGTCTGTTTTTCTCCTTTCCTCTTAGACTTTTTGGTACGGAACAGTATTTTGGTTCTCCAGGCTCAATCATTCTTATAATAATCATCTCCAATTTGGACAATGAGGAAATTTTAATAAGTAGATGCTAAATTGGAGATTATTAGTTTGGTTTAAGAAATAAGTAGCTATGCACTAAACTGTGGAGTAAGTCTTGGTAAACCAGGAAGTGCCACATTCAATGTCTGAATATCTCACCTGTGATGTTTTGAATGAGAATGTCCTCCATAGGCTCCAATTGAAGATTTTGTCCTCAGTTGGTGGTGCTGCTTTGGGAGGTCTTAGAAAGTGTGGTATGCTGGAGGAAACACATCACTGGGGATGGGCTTAGAGAGTTCTTAAGCCTTGATGGATGTCTAGTCTGTATCTTGTTTCCTGTGCCTGCTTGAGATGGGAGAGTTTAGCTTCTGCTCCTACTCCAGCCACCAATGCCTCCATGCCTTCTTGCCATGTGGACTCTTGCCCCTTTGGAACTGTAAGCTCAAATAAACTCTTCCTTCTCTAAGTTGCTTTGGTCAGTGCTTCTATCACAGCAACAAAAACACAACTAATACATCACCTAAAGGAATGTTTGAAGTGGCTTCAAATAGAATCCAAAAATTTCATTAAATTTACTGATTGATCTATGAGCATATGTGTATGTGTAGGAATGTGTAATATATGTATGATGTCTGTGTAT
>NW_008329335.1:2373789-2406392 GCF_000622305.1 Nannospalax galili
TATATATATATATATATATATATTTGTGTTTGTGTTCAGAAAGAGACCTCTGTCAGCCTTCTAACCCCTAAGCACACCTTTTCACTAAGGGCTTATGAGATGGTACTTTTTGCCTACTACAGTCTTAATTGTTATAGTTCATTGTATGGTTTATATAATTTCCCCCTACACAGAATTGCTATGTTCTGATAGGTAAATGTAGATGTTTGTTAGTAAAATCACCACTCCATATTTCATGCAAAGTGTTGTGTAATACAACCAATCTACCATTCTTCCCTCCTTCCCAGTCACAGTTTGGTCAAGCATTAATGTCACAAGAGAACCTTAACCAATGGGTCTGGCAAGATGATTCAGGGGTTAAGAGGACCTGGTGATATTCCAGTGGACCTTGGTTCAGTTACCTGGCAGCTTACAACCATGTGAAACTTCAGTTCCAGAAGATCTGATGCCTTCTTCTGGCCTCCTGAGCACCAGGCACACAGTGGGTGCAGATGAAATACTCATACCACATGAAATAACATAAAGAAAGTACAGTTTTTAAAGAATGCTAGCAAAGAATTCTTCCACAGACGTTAAGGGGAGAGTCTACTGAGAATTTGGCTGTAAGGTCAGTCTTGATGATATCTGTTACATATACTTAAATCTTAGACTGTAAGTTTGACTAGGCTATAGAGTTTCAGTGGTGGTTTTAAATTGCCATGGGAGTTTTAAACCACTGATGGACACCATGGTCCTGTTTTTGATGCCATTAAAAATTAGACAATATATTTCACTTCAAAGAGAGTTATTTCAAACTGTTATTTTCAAGGTTAACAGGATGCTCCTTTCCTCTCAAATTTGTAGAGTTGCTGACAAATGCCATAATATAATTATTTATAAATGCCCTATATATGTGTATATACATACACACATAGAGAGAGAGAGGGAGAGAGAGAGAGAGAGTGAGCTGGAGATAGAAAAATTATTTATATGTGTAATTCATCTATCCTTACCACACATTCATCAGTGAGAACACAGATCCGCAGCCCATTCAAATACAGTCACCGAACCTCCATATGTAGAATTTTAGAATATTATTTTCCAACCCTTTAGTTTTCCATTCTCCATTCTTCATATGTTATAATTTTGTTTTGACTTTGGCAAAGATGAGAAAATAAGCTTGCTAGTAGGCTTTGCTTTAGATCTGAACCATCAAGAGGCATTTTTTCTTTCAACCAAATACAGGTAGAATTGTTACTAACATTTTTTCTAAGGACTCCAATTATTCTATAGATTATACCCCTAAAATGCTCTTCATTTTACTGCTGAGCCCTTTAAGTGGTTCAATCATTGGAACAAATCATTAATGGTGATTTTGATAACCCATAATTTTGAACATAATGTTGAAGAACAACTTTCTGAAAGTCTTTACATAATAGATTGTGGCATAATGAAATTGTGAAGCAGTCATGGTACTTTTGAGCTAAGTATAAATATTGGAGGGTGAAGGACACAGTGCATACCTCTAAGTTTAGAAATGCATGGTTTTATTTTGAATAGGTTATATATTCATTTAATTGACGCAACCTACCCATATGTTTGTTAATTGTTGTTGGTGTTTTGGGTTTTTTTAATTTTTAAAAATTTTATGTTTATGCATGTATTTACTGCATGTAGATAAGTGCACCCATGTCATGCAATGCCCATGGAGGTCAGAAGAGGCTGTTGATTTCCCTGGGACTGGAGTTATGGACAGTTGTTAGCTGCCATGTGGGTGCTAGGATTTGAACTTGGGTCTTCTCCAAGAAAAACCAGTGTTCTTAACCGCTGAGCCATCTCTCCAGCCCCATTAGACAGCGTCTTAATATATATTCCAAAATAGGCTAGAACTCTTGATACTCTGTCTTCAGTCTCCAAATCTAGAATTATAGATATACATCACCAAACCTGACTATGTTTAGGTACTGATATGGTAATGATAAAGATATTTTTATCCTATGTCTGGGCTACGTCTTTTAATTATATCTCTGTGGAGATCAAGATGTCCTAGTTAAGTGTTGTTCCCTGGGAAGGATTTGAACTCTGTTTTCTGTGAGTTATAGAGTGATAAGAATTTACCTAAGTACTGATTTCCTTATCTGTTTATTCACGAGTTTAGAGAGTTTGGATGATTCCTGAGATGAATATAAAACCAATTTCTCCTCACAGAGTTGAAAACCCTAATATTGCTGTATGGAGCTTATCTGTGAAGACATGGGAAAGTCAGATTGCATTTTCCATCCCAGAGCCTACTCTGTACTGGGCAGTCACCAGGTTGGTCACCAGCTTGTACCGATGCTCCCAGGGATAACCTGCCACAGTGCACTCCATTAGCATAAAGATAATTGAGTCTGAAAAACAGTGCAAGGAAGACAGCTTTTCAAAGATGTGCTTCACAAGTATGATTCCCCGATCAGCCCTTCACAAACAACCTCTACTGAAAGCTAGAAAAAGAAGAAGAGGATCATGTAGTCACCAAACTGCAAAAGTAACAAGATTCAGGGCACTAGAGAAACCAAAGCTTAGAATTCAGAGTTTGTGGCACAGTGAGAGATGCTCTAGAGCATGGAATTGTGGAGGATGATGCAGGTGTGGCAAAAGAGTAAAGAGCTGTAAGTCAGGGAGAGAAGTTTCAAATTGATAACTAATAATAACTAACAGCAACAATGCAATACACAGGGCTGACATAAGATCTTGTTTTTTATCTTTTTTGTTTGTTTTCTTGTTTTATTTTTTAAATTTTAAATTTTTATTAAATTTTTATGTATTTCATACAAAAAATCATCTTTACACCCTCTTCTACTTTTGTACCCTCCCATAGCCCGTTCACTAGAGTTCACACCTTCTGTTATTTGTGTTAAGGCCTATCATGGAAAGTTAGTGTCCCCAGTTATCTCTTAGTGCAAGTTCGTCCACTAGAATCTAGTCAGTCTATCTTAGGAGAACAGCTCTTCCTCACTCTGCATTAATCAGCTGCCAATAATTCTTCAACTAAGAATGGGGCTTGCTGTTCATTTACAGAGTTCTTTTCTTGTTTTTGTCTGCTTAAGTTTGCATAGGTCTTATGTATGCTAACGTCGTTGCTGTGGGTTTGTATGAGAAGGGTCCCAGGCACCAGTAGGATTATTTTTGTATGGCCATGCACCTCCTTTCTGGCTTTTACAATCATTCTTCCCCTTCTTCCACAATGGTCCCTGAGCCCTGGGTGGGTGGATTTTAATAGACATGCCCTGTCCAAGGACCCACACTCTGTGGACTCTTATTCTTTGCATTTTGGCCATTTGTGACTTTTTGGATTCCTGGCCCTCTGTTGCATGAGGGAGCTTCATTGATGAATGTTGAAACATGCATTAGGGTTCTCTTCATCCCTTGTTCTATATTTTGTGAGCCTTATGTATAGCAGATGCATCCTAGATGTGCCACTTAGACTTGGACAATTCACAGAAAATCTCTTGTGACCAGTTATGGAACACTGTAATCTTGGTCTCTTGAAAACGCTTCTTTTATGGGTGGTAACTGTGATCCATGTCTATAAATTTAAGGATCCGTATTTTGCACATAGTAAGAAATTACATTTGTCTAGAGATGTGACAGGCTTGGGTTTCCTCTAAGATCTATGACCTCTCCATCTATGTGTATTTGGCTAGGTTTACAATACCACACGTGAGTTTCCTCATGTGTGGGCTTTAAGTCCAATGAGGTAGATATAAATTACCCCCAAGATAAAAGTCCCACTACTGCATCAATGTCGTTTACTTTGCTGGTCACTGATGTGGGTTTTTGGCCTTGAAGCTAGGGTTGAACCATGGTTTGATGTTCTCCCTTAGCTGTTTGCATAGTGCTCTCCAGCCTTCAGAGGAGGTGGCTTCCAGGTCAGTTTCAGCTCCACTGCTCCAAATCCTGTGCTCAAAGTATGTCCTGTATTCAACAATAGGGTCTGACCATCAAGTTTTGGGAGGCAATCAAGGACTGTGGCAACAGCATGTATAATTTTGGGAGTCTTTTTGACTATCCTGACTAAGAACTCAAAGGAAGGTTTCTCCCGTCTAGGACTGTTTCTTGTTATATATGTTTCAGCTCTACTCACAGATTCATGTAGAGATATGTGTAATTTTTCAGTAGGTTTTTGGTCTAATAAAATTTCGTGTTTTTTTATACTAGTTAGGCATTATTTATCTCTTCTCCATTTCCCTGTCATATCCTCCCTCCCCACACTGCTCATTTAAAGTATCCCCATTTTCCCCATTTCTCTCTTGATAATTTCTGCCTGCTGTGGTCCCACCTTTCTTCAGCTCCTTCCTCCCCTTTATTGCCATAGTTCTTTGTACAGCCTTTCTCTTTTCTTCCCATTGATCGACTCCCTTTTTACACATTTCTCCATTAGTAACACCTGTCTCCCACTATTCTCTCTCAGCTCCCAGTTTTCTTCCTTCCCTTCACCTTCCTGGATAATTTGACCTCTTCCAATTAGTACATCTTTAATTTCCTTCTCTTGCCTTACTCTGGCAAGAGTCTCAAGCACTATACTAAAAATGAGTAGAGATACTGGACAGCTTTGTCTGGTTCCTGATTTTAATGGGAATGCTTCCAGTTTTTATTTACAGGTTTTCTCCATTTAGGATGATGTTGGCTGTGGGTTTGTTGTATATAGCTTTAATTATGTTGGGGTATGTTCCCTCCATTCCAATTCCCTCTAGGAGTTTTATCATAAATGGATATTGAATTTTATCAAAGGCCTTCTCAGCATCTATTGAGATGGCTATGTGGTTTTTGTCTTTGAGTCCATTTATATGATTTATGACATTTATTGATTTATGTATATTGAACCATCCCTGCATCTCTGGAATAAAGCTGACTTGATCATGATGGATGATCTTTTTGATGTGTGTCTGTATGTGGTTTGCAAGTATTTTGTTGATAATTTTTACATGTATGTTCATTAAGGGTGTGGGTCTATAGTTTTCTTTTTTGATTGTGTCTTTACCCAGTTTTGATATTAGAGTGATGCCCGATTCATAGAAAGAATTTGGGAGATATCCCTCTGTTTCTACCTTTTTAAAATAATTTAAGTAGTATTTGATATAGTTCTTTAACTTTCTGGTAGAATTCTGCTGTGAGTCCGTCTGAGCATGGGCTTCTATCACTGTTTCAATTTCCTTATATGTTATGGGTCTGTTTAAACTGCTGATCTCTTCTTTGTTTAGCGTTGGTGGTTCCCATGATTTTAGATACACATTCATTTTCTTAGGTTTTCAAATTTAATAGCGTATAGGTTTGTAAAGTATTCCCTTATAATGTTCTGGATCTTTATGTTGTCTGTTTTGATGTTTCCCCTCTCCTTTCTTATTTTGTTATTTTGGAGTTGCTCTTTCTTTTAGTCAACTGTGCTAAGGTTCTGTCTATCTTGCTTCTCTTTTCAAGTACTAGCTCGTTTTTAAAGTATTTTATTTATTATTTTTTATTTTATTTCATGTATATGTGTGTACTGTCTGCATGTAGGTAAGTGCACCCGTGACGTGCAATGCCTGAAGAGGACCGAAGAGGCCATCAGATCCCCTGGAACTGGAGTTACAGACAGTTGTTAGCTGCCATGTGTGTGCTGGCATTTGAATCTGGGTCTTGTGCAAGAACAGCCAGTGTTCTTAACCACTGAGTTATCTCTCCAGCCCCTCAAGTACCAGCTCTTCAATTTGCTGATTCCTTGTGTTGTTTTCTTTGTTTTTATTTCATTAATTTCTGCTTTGATTTTTGTTATTTCTTCCTATCTGCTCAGTTTGGATCTCATTTGTTGTTGCCTTTTTACTATGATGTGCCTTTCTATTTGGTGATCTATGTGCTTCTTGTATTTGTATGGGAATGTCTTTAATTTGGGGAAATTTTCTTCTAAAATCCTGTTCAAGCCCTGATCCACACCATTATCCTGAGTTGCTTCTTCCTCTATGCCTATATTGTGTAATTTGGTCTTTTCATGGTGTCTTACATTTCCTGCATATTTACATTCCTGTTTTTAATTTTTTTTCATAATCTTTGCTCAAGTTGTCCAATTCATCAACTTTATCTTCCAGTCTTGATATTCTGTTTTCCATTTCACTTATTCTATTGATGAGGCTTTCTCCTGTCACTTTTAATCAGCATATTATTTCACTCCCTTCTTCATTTCAGCTTGAATATTCTTCAATATTTCTCTTTTGTGATTTTAGTCAGAAGTCTATTACTATCTTCTTATAGTTCTTTGATTTGTTTATTTGTGTGTGTGTGTGTGTGTTTAAAGTCATTGAATTCTTGAATGATGTTTATGATTATTCTTTTAAATTCTGTGTCCTGGGTTATCTCAAGGGGTTCTCTCCTGTAGAACTCCTCTATAGGACTGTTGGTGTTTGGTGGAGACATAATATTTGGGTTTTTCATGTAATTATTTTCTGTTGTGATTCTGGCATGTGAATTTCTTTTGTTGTTACTGATTCTTGTGTGAGCCTCAAGCCTTCCTTTGCTGAGTTTAAGTGTATTTCTGTTTCTATACTTGATATGCCGTTGTTGCTTTCTTATTGGGTGCGAAGAGCTGGTTGGTCTGGGATTCAGGTTCTCTCTTTTGATTTTATATTTGAGGGACCAGAAGGCTCTAATCCAGCTACTCAGGAGTTCCCACACAGGCCCAAGTCTGGTGAGAATAAGATGTGCTCAGGCTTCCTCCTAGGGTCTAGGCCCCTCTGGACAGCACACACAGCACAATTTAAGAAGCTTGCTAGGTGGTGGCTGGGCTAAGGCAATCTCAAGCAGTCTGCAAAGGTCTGGGCCCCTATTAAAGGGCAGAGAAATCCAACCCTGAAGCAGTTGGAAGGGCTGTAGGTGGTCCCAATGTAGGGGCACTGACAAGGTGTTATTTAAAAAGCTCACTGCCACATGGAGTTAAAAGTGTAGTCCACAGATCTGGGGTGCTAAGAGTAAAAGAAGCTCTATGCCCAAGGCTAGAAGGAGAAAAATATGTGGGGTCTGGGAGACTGGAGTCCCTCAGGTTATAGGGGAGTCAGGGCACCATGGCTAGGATCAGACTAACAAGGAAAAAAGGCTGGTCTAGGGAATTCAAGGAAAGTTGGGTTGGTAGACAACCAGGGTTAAAGGCTGGTCTCAGGAGTGGAAAGGCTACTTCAGGGTGGTGACAGCTTAGGAAGTCTCTAAGAAACTACTCTGAGATATTGAGCGCATATGACTGCAGGGGATCAGGACATAGTGGGCGACTCTGGACTAAAAGGGTAGTCCAGAGATCTATGGTGCTAAGAGCAAAAGCAGGCCTGTACTCAAGGCTAGAAGGAAACCAGGGTGCGGATGATGGGTTGGGGAGATTGTATTTGCTCAGGTTGTAGAGGAATCAAGATGCAGTGGGCAGGATCAGACTTATCAGGGAAGAAGGAAGGACTCCAGAATCAGACTTTTATCTTTAAGTATGCAGTAATAGACAAGGATAGTATGACAAGGTGATCAAAGACTATAAATCAGAACAAACTGGGAAAATATTGTGGACCTGCTTTGTTACTATCTAAAGGTTCCACTCATCAGCTTTTCAGAATTACAACTGTCTTTGATTTTTTTTTTTTATTCTCAGGAAATGTGCATTGGCATACCTAATGCTGTATTCTGGTTTTCTTCTGTTTATTATTGAACAAATGTGCAGCCACACACCCATGAGCTCCAGGGTTAGTGCCTCCTCTCCAGATGGAAGTGCTGCTTTGATGCCATGGACTATTCTTACTCTGTAGTTTTCTTTTTCTTGTGTATGTATAAATCACTAGGCTGATGAATTTCTTCAGTATTTATCAAGTGCCATTTCTTTCAGGAGGCGGGGTTAGCTCTTCTCACAGTGTGTGGAGTGCTTTAGTTCTCAGACTTCTGTGAGTCTGCTCTTCTGAGAATCCCTCACAGAATCACTCTCTTTCTTGTTTGATTCTTATGTGGCTTTGCCCATCTTTGGTTTTTCTTACTCACGGTTCTTCCCTGAGTTTGTCTCCTCTCTAGCTCTGTTATAATCCAGGGTTCTTTTTTTTCCCCCTGCCCTTTGTCCCCACCTGCCTGTAGCCAAACGGTATTTTTCCAAGTTTTTTTTGTCTTCCTCAATAATAATCAGGATGCTAAATTTCCAGTTTATATGATCACCATGTGGATTCTGGACCACTTTTATCATCTCTGGGATTCCTTCAGGGACATAATATACTCGAACCCTGAATGTGGGAACCAGAGTCTACATGAGATTGTATTTGAAGAAGCAGTTGAAGGGGCTTCCAGAATTGAACTTCACTTCCTCTTCACTAACTTGTATTTTTCCATGGACACAGGAGTACTGGTTGGAACATTTCTTATTTTCTCTTTCTCTCTGACATTCTCTAAAGGAAGAAACAGTTCAGATAGCTCTTTTCTCTTATGGAAGTTATATAGTCCTTCCAGTTCAGAAGTTCACAGATTAAAGAAATTAAAATCAATTTTTGTGTTAATTCATAAAAATGTTCATCATGAATAAATTTCTAACTGGTTGTCTCAATTACTATCAAAAGTGAAAAGAGACACTGTAGATGTGTAATTATGTAGCTGTGACTCTGCATTTCTTTTTTATTTCAGACCTTGGTGCACATTTCATTCAATTCTTCTCATGGAGCATTGCCTCTAGACATGCCATATCTTATCCATAGCTCAGAGGCACTTCATATGGTCTGTTTGTTTGCTTCTTGTAGTTCTGAACATCAATGCAAGGACTTTGCATGCTGGGCAAACACTATTTCTGAGCTACATTCTTAGCCCTCTTTAGTTTTGAATAATACAAAATACATATTTAATTTTGAAAGAAATTGTTTCAGTATATTATTAGTGAAATTTTTAAGCCTTGCTATCCCTAATCAGTGTCTTCATTGTGCACCCAATACTCTGGCAATTTCTTCTAGATATTGGATTTGTCAGTTCTTAAGCACATCCTCAGCACGGGCTCCTTGCTCACAGATGGTTCTTTACTTTTCTGTCTCTGTATGCCACTGTTGCACACTGTAGGGTGCCCCTCTCAACCTTCCACTTGTATAGTATTTCACAGCTTACCATCCTACTCAATTCATACAGCACCCTAATACAGTGCAAAATTAGAATTCAGAGACATCAGATATAATGTTCAAAGTCTAGTGGCAATAAAAAATAGACTGAAGTTCAGATATCGAAATTTGTTTTTAAATTATACTCCAACACTGCTATCAGTCTATCAACTCTCCAGGAAATATCCCTATAGCTGTATGATGAGATCAATGTCCTTTGGCTTTATCAGTGTTTACTCAAGGGCTAGGATATTGAAATGTGTAATAAAAACAGACATAGCTATATTTTTGAAATCAAGATAATAATACTGACCCCCTAGAGAAGTAAAGTTAATACTAAAGTGACAGTCTGCTGTCACAGGAAAGCTTCTGGGGCCCACGGGTCTCCCAATTACACTGACTTTCTTGATCTGGGTGTTTATTACACTGATATTTTCAATTCATAAAATCCAACAGGGTCACTATCCAGACTTCATGCATTTTCAATCTCTACACGATAATTTATTTTCCAGAAAGGCATAGATCATAGAATGCACTCAGCAAAATCTAACAATAAAATACATTGCAACCATGTTGATTCTGACATCATTGTTAAAAATTCTTAGATTCATATTCTATGTCACAAAAGCAGAAATGATAATTTAAAAAGTATATTTCACTATTCTATGAACATTAGAACTGTGAATTAGTACAGTTCTGTTTGTTCTAAAGTGACCTTACAGCTAGATGCATATTGCTTGCAGGCTACCTTACATAAATTCTCTAAATGAACATTTAACATCTTTACTAACCCTGGGTCACTGAAGTAGAGTACAGTACTTATTTGTTATGTTTTTTATGAGCTAATATTTTTCTATTGTTCTCATAAAACACTCGTAAGTGTTAATACTCACACATACTTTTGAAATCACCCTAAAGTGAAAAAGATCAGCCTCTAATTGAGCACACAGATATTGTCTGCTCATCAGTGTGTTTCTGTAATGCAGCTTAAGCATCCCTTATTTGAAATCTTAAACATTAAATGCTTCAAAATCTTAACCTCTTTCAGTAACATGCTGAAGCTTGAATAGATTTTGATTGTGGCTCATATCATTTCTCACAGTTTCAGATGAAAGATATTCTACCAGTAAAATCTATGCAAATAATCCAGAACTAGAAAATACACATAATCTGAAAAGTATCTACTATCATTTTTGACAATGAGTATTCAACCTGTATCAAGCTAATAGTTACTACTGTGATGCTACTGTCATCTGACTGTTTCTTCGGAAGTTTAATTCTTGTAGTTATTCAGTTTTTTAGCATGTTACATACAAAGCCATGGGCTTATTGGAACATCCTGGTTCTCCTTCATGTTCTACTATAATATTTGGATTTCACAACAGTTGATCACAATGTTTTCTGGCCTCAGCTTAATATCTCTAGTTCGACGTGATGAATATGGCTTCTTTGTATTTGAAGTAGTAAATGAGAGAGGAAAATTTAATTTCTTTTTCTGTTATACCTGTAAGACATTTCAAATTTATATGCCGTACATTTTTTAAAAATTAAATTAAACTAGCATATACAAAATACAAGAAAAGAATGCATATAAATCTTTCCAACTTCTAAGAAAGAACAACGGGTGCTTTTTTAAACTATTTATCTTTATAAAGTAAAGTGCACAGCTTTTACAAATGTTAACAAGCACTTTTAAACTTTTCTGCTACTTAAAGGAAACTATGCATGAGGGGCTTATTTATCTATGGCTTGACCCTCATCTTTCAGAAACTGAAATCTCAGGGAATTTCAAATGCACATATTAAAAAAAACACATTTCAGTAAAACATATATAGTGGTCAGCTGTCACTGTAACACATGTACACAGTGTATACACATGTACATGAAAACCCAACTTCATATTTCAAAGTTGTATTTCAAACTTTATTTAAAATAGATAAAACATAGACCTATAAATTTCTTTCAATGTGTTTTTATGTGAATAATAGAAAAAGATGTGATAGAATATTAATAGAAATTGTGAAACAGGTTTGAAAGGAAAGGATGATTTTTTTAGATGGCAAATCCATCTCCTGTAAAAGTGGTTTTGTTACTTTGTTATCTTTACGTAATTTTCTACTCCTCGTGTATGCATCCTGCATCTTAAAACCAATTCTTGTTTTATTTATTCCTCATCCATACAATTTTTTAAAGAGAATAAAAAAGAAAATGAACAAAAAGTTAAAAATGTGATATCAATAACAGTGCCCAAAGGAATAGAAAGGCAAGTGAAAGCTAAAAATGAAGAAGTGCTTCAGTAAGCACCTGACATGAGACGTCTGGGATTTTCTCCAGCCTGAACACAGCCTCCCCCACTACCATCAAAGTTCTAATCCTGCTTAGGTGTCTCAGATCCTTGTATACCCCAGACCTGCTAGTTCTCCTACCCATGTGAACTTCCTAATCTCAGCCCTCTGCCTCTATATTCATCATTCCAACTCCAGGCCTATTTGGTCTCCCAGCTTTATGTACTCCTATCCCCAAACCTGTGAGTTTCCACAGACCAGAGAGTGCCTCAGCCTGGTGAGTTCTCTAACCCAAGACCTCTGTGGCCCTGTCTCAGATCTCAGGCCTTCTTCAGTCACACAATGCCACAGATGCCTTAAACAAGTTCCCCAGCCTTTAAGTTCTGTAACCCCATCCCTCCTCACCTGCCATCTCAGCTCAGACTTTCAAGCAGCTCAGTGAATGACCCAGAGCTGTGAGTTCCCCTAGAACTATGAGTTCCTTATCCCCAGCATTCTGGTGGCAGTTCTGGATATGGAGCTCAATGCATCTGTCACCTGAGTCCAACCACACATGCAAGTTGTTTCATACCTATGAGTTGCCCAGTCCAACACATACGTTCCTATCTGTCTTTACAAATACCATTATGTACAGCTTCTGTAGCATCCTGCACACTCTAGACCTGCAACTTCCCCCAAACTGTGAGAATCCCAGCTCTACTCTCAATTGTATTCCTCGACTCCCCCACCCCCCTAGGCTTAGCTGAGGTCATGCACCCTTTGCTAGGGCTCAGCTTAGTCAATTAGAAAGATCCTCAAGAGCCCTTGCAGCCTCTGGACACCCCAAGCATAGATTGGGTTGTAAACACAGTACATCACCCTAGACAGGAACAGTCAAAATTTACAATGGCGCCTAGAGACCTATCTGCCAACTTCCTCCCCTACCAGTCATCCAGCCTACCATGCCACTAAAGGACCATGTGGAGTCTTCCCAGAACCTCATACTTAAAAGGGGCACCTATCTCTATCTGAGATATCAATGTCCCATCTGCATATCAATGTCCTTAAGACTGAACATTGAGACAAAAATCCTTGCAAAACAAATGCAAGAATAAATTGAAAGTATTATCCACAATGATCAAGTCAACCTTATCCCAGAGGAGCAAGGATGGGTGAACACAGATAAATCAATAAATGTAACCCACCACATAAGCAGAGTCAAATAGAGAAACCCCATGATCATCTCATCAGATTCAGAAAAGGTCATTGACAAAAATCCATAACTCATTCATAGTAAATGTTATGGGGAATCTAGGACTATATGGCACAATTATCAGCATAATAAAGGCAACATACAACAAACTGACAACCAATATCATGCTAAGTGGAGAAAATCTCAAAGCATTCCCATCAAAATCAGGGAAAAACAAGGATGTCTACTGTCCCCATGCATGTTCAATATAGTACTTGATGTCTTAGCCAGAGTAATAAGACAAATAAAGGATATAAACCAGATACAAGTTTGAAAACAAACCAAATTATCTTAATTTGGAGATTATACAATTCTATATATAATAGACCCTAAAGATACCACCAGAGATCCACTAGAGCTGATGAACATGTTCAGGCAGGAAAACAGCAGGATATAAAATTGACAAGCGAAACTAAGTAGCCTTCCTAGAAACCAATGACAAACATATTGAGAAAGAACTCAGGGAAGAGACCCCATTCACAATAGCTTCAAAACCAATCAATGTCCTGGTATAAATAGAATCAAGGAAGTGAAGGACTTTAATAAAACTTTAAGACATTGAAGAATGAAATTGAAAAAATATCAAAAGACGGACAGATCATCCATGCTCATGGATTGGTAGGGTTAATATTGTGAAAATATTCATCTTGTAAAAAAAAAAGTCTACTGATTCAACACAGTCAGTCCTCATTCAACTCCTCACATAAACCATGTGTGGTGGCACATGTCATCAACCCCAGGACACGCAGACCTGACTCGCCTTGATTTCACAGGGATCCACTTACCTTTCAAGCCCAGAGGTCAGAAGAGAGAATCAAATCCCTTGGAATCGTATATACAGAAGGCTGTTAGCCACCACGTGGGTGCTAGGGATTAAACCCTGGTCCCCTGTAACAGCACTCAGTGCTCTTAACTACTGAGCCATTTTTCTAGTCCCTAAGTATGCATTCTTCCTTTGAAGTAAAAGAGATAATTTATAATATTTTAAGACTTTACAATATTTTATACATGAAATAAAATTGAAATCTCATTGGGAAATACCTAGCCATAGGCAATGTACAGAGTTGAACATCAGCAAAGCTATATATGATATAATATGAAACCCCATAATTAAAATAAAAGCGATCCACTGATACAAATTATTTTTAGTATACATGCTCAGTATGTATGTAGATATGAAACAGCTATTCCCCCATAGAACAAAACATAACCTCTTCATGTAAATTTCAAATCTTTTTCTAGTAACTCAAGCAGCAGTTGGTTTGGCTGTAATTCATTTGAAGAAATAGCTACTGTCTTTTCCTCTTGCCATATGAGCTAGCAAGGTCTTCTGAAGGAGAGATGTGTGCTAGCTTTATCATAAACAGACCATGACAACAGGACAGAAGAAAGATTGTTTCCTGAATCTCCTAACATCTGAGCTGTGGCATACTTGTGTATGAATGCTACTTAACTAACTTTTTTTAAAATTATTTATTATTTTTATTTTATGTGTATGCATGTATTGCCTGCATGTAGGTAAGTGCACCCATGTTGTGCAATGACCATGGAGGTCAGAAGAGGATCTTGGATCCCCTGGGACTGGAGTTATGAACAGTTGTTAGCGGCCATGTGGGTGCTTGGATTCAAACCCAGGACTTCTGAAAGAACAACCAGTGTTCTTAACCACTGAGCCATCTCTCCAGTCCCCTACTAACGTTTTTTTTAATTAACTAAAGCTGAAAATATTTATGATTTTTTTCTAAAATATATATGCCCAACTTTATTGTAGTGGAAAACATTAAATTATTCATATATTATTTCTTAATAGGTTCTCCTTATTCTTAATTGAATTTCATTTGTTAGTATAAATCAGCTTCAACCATAAAATCAAACTACACAGATTCATCAACGTTTTAGTGAAAATGGAGACATTTGTTACATTACTTGGGTAACTTGAAAGTTTAATTAATAAAGGAATCTCCCTAGTAACTGGGAACTAATAGATACCCAATGACTTTTAATAATACTAAACTGGTACTCTCAAATGAGCAGGATCAAGGCTTCATTCCCCTCGGAGCCACTCCCAGTGAACTTGTCAGCTCATAGGAGGCCCTGTAGATTCACTAGATACCATGAGCCTCTACTGATGGGTGTGTCATTATCCATTTCCATCCACATGCACCATGCAAAAAACTGAAATCCAGTTCCAAAAAGTTATCTGCAGCTCATGAAAATCACCAGCAATATCGGCCAATGATCATTTATTACTTCTATGAGACCTTTATAATTAAAGCTGTGTCTGTCTCCGATTTGCTGCTGAGTGTGATTTAGAAGAGTAATACTGTTATAAAATGATACGGTCACAGATTTCATTATTGTCCTCATGGGAAATGATTTGTCATTCTACTACATCTTCTTAGTGGCTCTCATATGGAAGGGAGCTGGTGTGGACTTGCAGAAAGTAGGTCTGCTCCCTATGGATAATAATCAACACTAATCATAATCATCTCAACATGTTGCCTCCCTGTTACGTGCCAGGCAGTGTTCTCAACAAATTAGAATTGCTTACCTTTTCTACAAAGTTAACCATAAGTATATGGATTTTGTTGTACAGAGAAATTGAGAGAGATTAAATAAATTGCTCAGAGTAAAATAAGTAGGAAGTGTCTGAAAGAAGTTAGACTCAGGATTACCCACACAACCACAGGCTCTGACTTCAGCTGCTGCCCATTGTTTCAAGCCTAATGGTTTGTGATCTTCAAGAAGGGAATATTTTAAATTGTTATTCTTCTCAACTTCCAAAGATAACATTATGCTAAAACATAGAGACGGACACTAAATTGAATAATTGAGTATAAAAATAATATTGACTGAATGCATGTGCATAATTCATAGTAAAAATAATTAGTAGTGGGGCAGATAAGAATATCCTTAGTACAGTTGAGAGGAAAGCATTTACTCTCAGAAGCCTAGTCAGGGGTAGATTACATAATCAGTGCATGCACAGATTGGACTGAGGGCATATGGATGACTTGTCTTGGCCCAACTGTTAAAATATGCATGCACAATCTATAGACCCTAAGGTGATATCCTTAAATTATAAGGCTAATAGCAAAGTTTTTTTATTGTGAATATGCCCATAATAATCATATTGCATATGACCCCTATAAGGTGGGACTAATGGGACAGTTATACAATGGAATATTATTAGGCACTACAAATATTTGAGAAAATGTGCTAGTAATTTCAGAAAACATTTTTAAAATATATTCTTAAATTGAAAACTGAGGCTATAATAATAAATATATCACAATTATAGTTATGTATGTGTACTGAATACATTCAGACATATTAGCAAAGCTACCTCAAAGAAAATAGGAAAATATATTAAATAATTATCCTGTTTGAAGGATGACAGATATTTGCTTTCTTTTATACAATAAATTAATCAAGGGAGTATGGTTTCTTACTATTATAAAGTGAAATGTAATAAATGAATTTCTATGATTCAAAGATGCAATGGTGTCTAAATTTTAGCATGGCTTGTTTTTAGTTTGGTTTGGTTGGTTTCTTATGTTTTGGATTCTGTTTTTCAGTGCAGATCAGTTTCAGGGCCTGGTGCATGCTGGATCACGATAATCTATTTCTTCAAATCATCGGAATCTAAAAAGCTTAAGCTTTATGTTTCATATGAGCAAAACTAATGACAAAGAATATTTAAACAGAAGAAAGCAAGCAAGAAAGGATATTTAAAGTACACTGATAACTTGATATTCTCTTCTGCTTCATGAGTGTAATAATAGTTTGACTGATTATGACTGTATGTCTCTTTTCTTTTTCTTGGTTACAACTGCCACAGCATTATAAACTTAAATGTGCCATTTGTTCCAAAGAAAAATAATGTTTGTATGAAAAGAGAAATTTATCCATTAGCAGAGAATGAAATTTGGATCAAAATTTCTAAATATAAAATAAATCTAAGCAAAAGCTAAAAGAATTGCATGACATGGGCGCACTCACATACATGCAGGCAATACACCAATACACATAAAATGAAAATAATAAATAAAATATTTTTTAAAAATTATCATGTAAATTTTGTTTTTCTGGGGAAACATGTTTCCACTTTTATATAAGGTTCAGAAGAACAGAGCTCATTTTGGTTCTTCATCTGTTACCAACATGACACAATAATGCTCAATCGATGCTCATCTATTACCATTTTCACCCAATAATGCTCCAATGATATACTTAATAAATTAAATGAGCAATTATTGGAAAGTTGCTGATAGATATGTTCAGTTACACTAAATGTAAATAGTTTTATCATATCTAGACATGTATTCTAATTGTTAAGGAAATATCCTTATTGATAAATAATTTAGCTTATTTAGTGTTTAATAATAAAGTATCATAAGTCTAAAATGTTTATTAATTAAACAAACTATTGTCCCACACTTTTTCAATGAAATGTTATCATTATTTTCAAATAAAAAAGTTGTTTTCTTGAATAAAAAAATATTTTTCTTCTACTAGTCTCTGGAAGTTACCAGAAGGGCTTAGTTGCTGAGCTTTCCTTAAATTAAAAAATCTGCAAGTACCTCAATGAGGCTGTTTTTGTTCAGCTTCCCCCATATCAAAGATCAGAGGCCAATTTTCCCAAGATATTTGATCTTCTCTTTGTGCTTCTTCAAGGCTGTGGGCCTGACCATGTCCTGTCATCCACCAAACTCTGGTATTTTCACACACAGAACTCACTTATCTAATCCAGGAGTCTGGCTAACCCAGTGTGGCTCTGCCTCCTCCTGTCTCTTGTTTTTCATCTCATGTACTCAAGTGTCCTGATGTCTGCAAGGATTGTTTCCCCTGGTCCTTGCATTATAGAATATGTTGCTTAACTCTTTCACCAAAAGACGTTGTGCTCTCAATTCAGATACTGCACCTCATGATGCATTCATCATTTTTCTATTGTGAAAGGACTGATAATGCTTAATTTTCTAAACTTATTTGTGTTTTCCTTTTTTAACTTTTTTTACTGATGTTTTTGTGTGTATTTCATACAGAAATCACAATCTTAATCATTTTCATACCGCCATCACAAATGGCACACTCCCATTGCCCTCCACCCCTCGTCCCAACTCGAACCCATAGAGTCTGTCATTCCTGTTAAGGCCCACTGTGTTGTCAGTGCCCCCATCTGTTCTCCCAGTGCAAGTCCATCCCTGAGTCTGCTGTTCATTTTCCCAGTTCTAATTTGGGTTACTGTCTGACTTAGTGTGCATGGGACTTGTATACGCTGATACCTATGCCATAGAATCATATGAACAGGTTCCCAGGAGCTTGTAGGACTCTGTTTCTAGTGGTCATGCCCATCCTCCCTGGCTCTTACAACCTCTCCGCTACCTCTTCCACAATGGTCCCTGAGCCTTGGGTGAATGATATTTAATAAAGGGGTCCTGTCCAAGATCCACTATTTAGCAGACTCTTGCTCTCTATACTTTGACCATTTGTGACCTTTTGTGTTCCTGGCCCTCTGCTGAATGAGGGAGCTTCATTATTGAGAAGTGATTCCTTAGTGTCCTCTTTATCTTTATCCCTGTTCTATGTTCCATGAGCCTTAGGTGTAGAGGTTGCATTGCAGATATATCCCTTAGGCCGGGGCAATTCATAGACAATGTCTGTGTGTGACCAGCTGTGGTACTTGGTATTAGACTCAGACTGGTGCAAAGTGAGCTTCTTTGATGAGTAATGACTGGGATATTTGTCCAGGAAAGATGCTGACCCCAGGGAGATTGGGGATTGGGCCAGGCAGGGATGAAGTCTGGTCTCAGGTATGCAAAGGACAGGTGGGGGAGGGAACAGGCTTTGAGGAGTTGGGCTGGGCTGGTTACAAAGAATCAGTCTGGGCCAAGAAGGCCAATGGCATAAGGAGAGTGCCCAAACTAGGAGGAGAGATGGGATGGGAAAGCTGGGAGGGTGAACAAGGTTGTGGAAGTCAAGGTGCAGTGGCTATTTATATTTTTCCTTTAACTCCTGAAATATTTTAGAAAGTTCTTTCTCTTCTCATTCAAAGCTTTTCATGAATGTCACATTTCTTCTTATTTTTCTTAATTTGTGGAGATGTTTTTTTAATTTCATGTGTACATCTGATCTAGCTCATTTTCTTATTTCTCCAACTATATTACTGATAGATAGCATTTCATTTTTTACCCTACACCATCTTTATATTCATTAGTTTGATTTTCTCTATGCAATTCACAGGGATCTTTATTTGTTCTATGGACAGATTTTCAGTTGTCCAATTGCTAAAATTTTGTCATTGAATGGTCTGCAAACTTCGTGTGTCAAAAGCCCAGAATATCACTATTGGGCTTGATAGACCCTTGATGGTTGAGGCACGATGGGAAGTACTTAGGTCAAAGGTCATGTATCCTTTAAGGCACTTGTGATATCATGGCCTCCACTTCATTCTTTTGTTATTGCTGAGACAGGCAGTAGGCTCTTATAATCCTAGCATTTGGGAGGTTGAGACAGAAGATCATGACCAGCCAGAAGATATAATGAGTTCCAGGCCAGCCTCTGCTATATGGTGAGACTGTATCAAAAAATGATAACTATTTAAAACAAAAAATTCTTTGTATGTTGATTATGTGTAATTTTTGCTTAAAGTATCTAACAAGCAAATTTTTCATCTTGTGCTCTATATAAATAAAAGATAAGAAGTTTTGAACACGTGGTTAATCAATGCTTCCTTTATTTAGTACAGGGTTCACAAGTAATTTAGAGTTTGAAGATTTTCTGATATTTTTCTCTAGGAATTTCATTTGGAGCTGATCAAATTCCCCAGAAAAGACATTGAGATTTTACAAAGCTGGATTAAATTTTCTTAAAGTAAATAATGAAAAACATAACTTGGAACAAATTGAACTTTTATGCAGAAATATACAGCTTATTCATTACCAAGAAGATATTGCCACCAATAAGTCTCTGGGCCTTGTCTCTCTTAAGCAGAATTCCTTGTCTTTCTTCACAAAATAAATTCCCAGGACTCATGTTTGATAAAATTGAATTTCAAGATACAGTTAAAATGCTTTGTTTCTCAGCTATGCAATTTTTTTTTTGTTTTACCACATTCATAGAATTGTATAATCATTATCACTTTTTGTGAGACTTTTTGAGACAGGGTCTCCTTGTAGGCCCAGCTGGCCTGGTACTTGCTATGTAGACCAGACTGATCTCAAACTCACTGAGATTTGCCTGCTTCTGTCTCCCAAATGCTGGGATTAAAGGTGTGCACCACCACTCTTCAGCACATCCTTTCATTTCCTCCCAAATAAACCCCGTATACCTGACTCATCACCCTGACTTCTCACTAGCTATTCTGAAACCCTGTTCTCAGTATCTGTAACACAATGGCCATTTCATGAAAATGGAATGATATAACATGTGCCCTTTCACAACTCTGGCCTTTCATTTACTGTTCAAGTTTTGTCCATACTGCGATACATATAGAATGCCATCTCATTTTATTGATAACAATATTCCATTCCATGGTTGTACCAGTAAATAACATTCATTTGATGAATACTATCTCATTGGATTGATATTCTGTTAATTTGAGTAGGATGGATGAAAATCAATTATTTAACATTCAGAATTTAAGGAGGATATTTTGGTGGTGTTTTTTCATAATCAGATTTCTAACAAATAATCTTAATTCCAAAAATATGAAAAAATTTCGTGAAACTTCTAAAAGATTCTATAGAATAAAATTGCATCACATTTCTTCCTTCATCTTGTCATTATAAAATATTGCTTTCTAAGACAGACAGACAGACAAACACACACACACACACACACACACACACAAGCACAAGGCTTTCTAAATTCACATATTTAGCTAGTTGAAGTTCTAGAATTAGTGTTTCCTTCTAGCTCACTCTCCTATCTCACTTTCTTGACAATAATAATTTGTCATGTAAAATTATCTTTACTGTCCTTTACCTGTTTTCAGGAGCCTGCAACTTAAAACATCTTGTCCCAAAATTGGTTCTTACTCAAATTTTAGCTGGGGTACAATTTACTACAAAAACTTCTTATGTACATACGTAATTACAGTATAAAATGTGTACACTCACTCATTCACAGTCTTGAGAAATCATTTTAAAAAAATCTCTAAATTTCATTGATTTTATTTATCAAATACGTATTAGCTTTCTTAGCATTAATTCAAGATACTCTGTGTACATCACTGAGTTATCTATCACTCACACAAAGCCAAAATTTTCAGCAGTCAAAGTGACTGACAATCTATACAAATGTATTTTAAAACTTCTTTGATTATGGAGTACTGTTCAAACATTCATATTTTTTTTCATTATTATTATTATTATTATTATACCAAGTTGGAAATAGTGAATGGGAGCATCTTGATTCTCAGAAACGAAAACTTTGTAGATACCTAAATGAGATTAGTATGAGGAAAAAAAATAGTATATTTATTTTTTAATCTGACTGACAAAATTGCTTATAAGTTACAAGGTAAAGTTTTAGAAATATATAGTGTTTTTCGGGGCTGGAGAGATAGCTTAGTGATTAAGAGCAATGACTCTTCTTGCAGAGGACCTGGGTTTGATTCCCAGCATCCACCCACATGGCAGCTATGACCGTCCTTAACTCCAGTTCCAGGGGACTCTGAAGCCCTCTTCTGACCTCTGCAGCATTGTACGACACGGGTGCACTTACATACATGCAGTCAATATACTCATAAATATTAAATAAAAAATTTTGAAAAGCATTTAAAAATATATAATGTTTCTTTAAGAAGATGGCTAGAGATGAGGACTCACGAATCCACTTGTACTAATATCCTTTTGTAAATACATGACTTAACCTCTAAGTTTCAATTTCACCCTCCATAGAATTTATATTGATTTGCAAATAAACTCATTGCACAGCTTCCAAAACGGGAAAATTATGCTGACCTGTGCTATCATTGTGAAGGAAAGCTAGTCATTGAGCAAAGATTCCCAGCCTTAGTGCTCAACACACATACCTGTGTACATGTGCATGTGAAAACAAGCTTTCACTTGCCGCCACCTAAGACTAACAACATGGAAAAAGAGCTTCCTTGTATTAGGGCTTTTAATTTCTAACAATACCTTCATTTTCTGATGCTGTATTTCCAGCTTATGAAATTTGGGATAACAATATTTTCTACTCCAAAAGACTGTGAAATTTAAATCAATGGCTTTATGTAAATCTCTTATATTTATGCCTATTGCAATAACTAAATTAATATGCAAACATACATGTCATGTTTGTTAAGAAGGTTTAAAATAGGGCTAGAGAGGTGACTCCTGGTTAAGAGCACTGGCTGATCTTGCAGAGGACCTGGGTTTGGTTCACATGACAGCTAACAACCATTTGTAACTCTAGTTCCAGGGGATCCATACCTTCTTCTGACCTCCACGGGCATTGCATGACATGGGTGCATTTGCATACATGTGGGCAACACACTCATACATATAAAATAAAAAATAAAATATTTTTAAAAGACAGTTTTGAATAAAGGCATCCCAATTTAAATGACTCAAAATGTTTAGTGGACTTAGGAACATTCTAGGAAAAGCATCAGTTATGTAACTTACTAATTTATTACTGGGACTAAATACCAAAGTACCTTACATAGTTCATTCATTCAGAGTTGTGTGACTCTTCTTTGAGAAATGTAAACAAATATCTATTGATCCCTGATAGAGCAACAATAATGGATCAAATAAACGATTTCACCGAAGTCCAACTTTGTGGACAAGTTTGATACGTTATAGAATCCTGCATGTGAGAATGATGACTTTCAGAAAACAGTGTCATCAAAGGCTTTTCTTCAGCATGGGTGTTGCTCCACAAAAGCTGGATCACTGAAGTTCCTTGCTCAGCTTGCAAGCAAGCCCACACAAGCATCTCTACTTCCATTGCAGCTATCATTTTATTATTTATATAATCTCAGGGAGGGGCCTCCTGAGTCTTGTAAGTTTCATGAGTGTCCTAGGTTTTCTATGTTTCTTTCCAATGTTATAAGCCTCAGGAGCCCTCATCCTACCTCCAGTAGGGAATTTTCATCTGAAGTCGCACAGTGTTTCTCCATTCTTCCCCATTTATTTACTGGATAACTATGTGCTGTGAGGAGATATACTGTACTCAGAAAGTTACTTAGTTTATGCAATTTTAGGGGAAATTTAAAAGGCTGACTTTATGGATAAAGCAAATCTAATAGTGATCAATTCTAATAAATCACTTTTCACATTTTTTGCTGTCCTTTTTATACAAAACCTCTTTAACAATCCAGTTCATCTCTCTAAAAATTGAAAAGTTAATGTTAATAATTGAGAAATAACATAATAAGAATTTTAAGAAACTTCAGCTATATCATAGGACTAATAACAAGTACAATAGAGATTCAATGGGCAAACACTTCTGTAAAGTATATCAACGTGATTATCAAGAGGGCTATGTGTACATACAGCAATTTAACTGTGCATATGGGCAGATATCAGCAAAATATTTCTGTCAATACCTTGATAGAAAATAGTTTCGATTGTGTGGACTGCATAAAGTCTTGACTAGATACTCCTTTAAAAAAAAACTAATGCTTTAAAAGTGTTGAAAGATTCTTATTTCACAGTACCAGTCTCATACATAGATTGCCTTAAAAAAAAAAAAAAAAAGACCTATTTAGGTTGAAGTTAAAACCTCTTATAAAGATCTTTCTAATCAGTTAAACAAGCCTTTCCTTTTTCTGAAAGATCTCCATCAGAGAATCATCTATTCAATGTTATGTGTTCAGCATCCACAAATGACTAATGTTATGGTATGTCCTGGAAATACAATGAAACGTGCACCTAGAAGCTTATGTGGTTTGGATTTTAATGTTTCCATGAGAGGTCCATATGTGAATTCAAGCAAGTGAGATTGCTGAGAAATGGATTAAGAAGCAGTTAACAAGCAGCAGGGGGTATCTGTTGACTTATCTCATTGCTGAAGAGTTTCTGGAAAAAGTAACATTGAAATAAAGACTGAAGGATTATTAAAGAGGGAATGGTTCATGGATAAAGAAGATAAATTAGTTCCAAAGCTTGGCAGGATCAAAAGGGCTTGGCATGCCTGAGAAAAAGAAAGAAATGCCTCCTGGCTTGGGAAAAAAAAGAAGGTGGGGTTCAGGAATAGATGAGGTTGACAGTTAAAATAGACAGGTCCTGAGGGTCTCTGAAGTCATACCAGAGAGCACTGGCTGACTCACAGAGCATAGGAACATATTAAACTGTTAAACAGTGGAGAGTATTAAAATTATACAATTTGCACTTTAGAAAGACATCCAAGCAAAGAATGTGGGCTACAGAGTTTTTTGAAAACAGAATTGATAGGCCTTTGTGAATCATATGGCACACAGGGAAGAAAGAGGGTTCTCAGTCAATGTCGTTATGTAACTTTCACGTCACTTACATCAATTCAACCTGCCTTACACAGCAGTTTTTCTTTCCTTTGCTCAAGATCCTTCCACTTTCAGAAAGCTATGACTACATGCACCAGCCTCTCTGTATTCAAGTTTTTATACTCCATTCTGTGGGGACCTAAAGGCCCACCTTGCATAGGTCAGAATGGAAGTTACTGGGGGCACAGCCTGGCTTGCTTTGAAAGTCTGAAGAATACTTCCGCACTGCTGAGGAGTGCATGATCAGCACCTGACCATCTTTAAGATACACCCTCGGGGGAGAAGGGTGGATTTCCAGGTACCTAACACCTGCAATAAATGAGTCCCTGCTTGACTAGCCACCCCTTTGCGCCTGAGTGTTCCCGGTATTGGGGGCGGCGAACAGCGTGCTTACTCATCCCCAATCATCATTGCGTGGGGGTCGCTGGTTTGAACCTCCGGCACCATTCAATCAGTTTAAAAAGGCAACCTTTCTTGTACAAATTGATTAGATTTTATATTGCTCTTTTCATTTATTTTTTATTTACAGAAAACAATATATAGTGATAGATTCTCCTCTCTGAATTTTGTTACACTAATATCAAATAAAATAGAACTGGCTGTATACATGTAGTGTGTGAATTAACTTACTTATGCACAGATCTACAGAGGTTTATGTTGAGCCTGACTAGACACCTTTAATATACACTTCATTTTGGTAGGTGTATTTACTAGCTTTCCACAGACATGGATTCTGAGACATCATTATAGATTAATGTGTGGTCTAAGAAGCTTCTATGTAGAAAGTACTTGCTTAGCCGCTTCAGAATCTTTTTTGCACTTAAATAGGTCTGTCTCTATGTCTTTACAAAGCAGTTAGCATACTCCACTTTAGAGAAGACAGAGCACCACATTTGTTGGTATCTACCCACAAAGGCTTTTTTCCCAGGGCAACTTATTATTGGCATGTGCTTCATAGATATTAGGTCATGTCATTCACCTTCCTAAGACACTTCAGTGACTGGGTTCTGCTATCTGAGTCATGATAGGCAGGGCTTTCATATGTGCACCTTTACAAGTGCTTCACTTGCTGATGATCATTCCCAGGAGTGGTGTGCAGCCCTGTGACACTTCCCTCATTGCTCTGTTTCATCTCTGGATTATTACCTCAAAGGTACAGCTCATCATGGATAGTCATTGAGGTAGCAGTTTGAGGCAACTGACCACCTTGCATCCACAGTCAAAAAACAGGCAGAGGCGATTGTTAGTGCTCAGATCACTTTCTCCTTTTTTTTAAGAAAAAAAAAATTTATTTCATTTTTTAACAGAGCATAGGGTAACAGTTTATTTACAGAAGAGTGGGCACCCCATATAATTGGCTATGATGTTAAGTCCACACTCAAATATAGATCCTGTGACCTCTCAACAGTTGCACAAAATGGTGAGAGAGGTACCTCTTAGTGGTCTCAGCTTATATATACTTTGCAGCTCCCTCCACATGCACCTAATTTCAACCAGTTGCATGGGAGGGGTAACTGACTCCCCCACTCAACTTCTTGATGAGTGTGGGAAAGAGGTGTGACTCTTATTCGCAGACATAGCTGTGGGAGGACATTTCCAGTTAACACTTCACCCCTTCCTCCGGCTATTAGATTCTTTCCTCCAACCTCTCCCGAAAAAGTCCCTGATACTTGGAGGGGGTACTAGGTGTGGGATGATCTTCCTCCCTTATTTCAAGGCACTGAACTTTCAGGTCTCTCCATCTGTTTTCCATGCACTGTTGGCCAGTTTTAATGGGAGTCTGTCTGTACAAACACACACAGCAAGAAGCAAAAACATTTAAACAGTGGCTGCTATAATAATTTAACCTATGGGTATAAACACAAATGCTTGATCAGTACTGTAGCAGGTGCATCATTTCTACCTACCAAAACAATTGCAGTGGCTTCCCACTGGGGCCTATATCGTCCCCTATCACAGCAGGTTGGCCGGTCTAGAGTGCCAGATGTATGTTCCATTCCTAGGAGTGGGCATTATATCTGATCAAAAATTTGCTGATTGTACATACACTAAACACTCCACCATTGCACCTGCAGGAACATCTTGTTTGTTATGTTGATAGCACAACACACAGGGTTCATTGTTGGAGAGAATTATAGGGGAATATTCTCCCCCAGTCATCTGCGTGTTGCTTTTTGACACCATGAAAGCCACCCATCCAGGGGTAGGGACTTTCCAGCTTAGTCCAAGCTTGATTTCTCCCTGTCCAGGACTCACACATCATGCAGTATCGTCAGCAACAGGGATTTTTCCGTCCACTTCCGGTGTACAACTAACACTATTGACAATGGCTTATATTGTTTTCAGGATCACTAGTGTCCCTCAGGCCAACAATTCATAGGGGGCAAGCCACCTGTCGCACTGGAATTTTCATTCTGGAAGGGCTTTCTTCCATCCCCGTAGGGTTCTTTCCGTGCTTAAAGCTTTTTTTTTTTTAAACTATGTATCTGATTTTTTTTCTTTTTTTTTTAACTTAAAAAAATTATTGAGAATTTCATACATGCATATAAGGTGTTTATTTCTCCCTTTATTCTCACAGTTCTTTGTATAGTCCTTCTTCCCCCCTCTCCTTTATCTACCCCCTTTTAACATATTTCTCCCTTAATAACACCTTTATTCTACTACTTTTCTCTCTTGGGTTCCTTCTTTCCCTTTACCTCCCTGCTTTCTTTCCATATTCCTAGTCCCTGCAGTTGCATCAGGATATGTAGTCACTTATAAAGATTTGGGGGTAGGATCCACAGATGAGGGAGCACATATATCTTTTGTTTTTCTGAGTCCATGTTACTTTCCTTAGTATACCAGTTTCTTGATCCATCCATTTACCTGCAAATTTCATTTTTTCATCTTTCTTTACTGCTGAATTGAACTCTATTGTGTAAATATACCACATTTTCATTAACTACTCTTTATTGAGGGGCACTTATGTTGCATCCAACCTAAGAGTTTAGCTATTATGAAAAGAGCAGCAACAAACATGGTTGTACAAGTGTCTCCACAATAGGATGAGTGAATCTTAAAACTGAAGAAATCCCTGTTCTGTGAGCACCCTGTAGCTGTCTTCATGCTACAGGTAAAGATGTGGTGTCTCACTCTGGCTCCATTGATACATACCATGAGTGCTAGGCTTGTCAGTCTCAGTGATGCACTTCCTGTGGGTTTCAGAATAGTGCTGGAACTTTAGAGGGGTATAGTCAGTCTGTAGTCATTGTTAAATAATAATCCCATTCTCACCAATTCTATCTAGAGGCAAATATAGTTGTTGAAGGTTATGTAAAAGCTATTGAGGAGTTCTAGAATTTTGGAAACTGAGGTGAACACATTCCATGTTACAATTTAAAATCAGGGAAATGTGGGGCTAGAGTGATGGCTCAGCCATTGAGAGCATACTGGTTGCTCATGCAGAGGACCCAGTTTGGGTTCCCACAATCCACATAGTGGCTTACAACTTGCTCTGGCTCCAGTCCAGGGGATCCAACATCCTCTTCTGACCTCCCAGTGCATTGCATGACATGGATCCATTTACATACATGCAGGCAATACACTTCTACACATAAAATGAAAATAAACAAGATATTTTAAGAACTACTAAAAACAAAAAATAAACAAACCAGGGAAATGTAATCCTTCAAAACACATTCACTTAATTTCTGTTGCAACACTGACTCTTGCTTTTCAGCTTATTTAGTCCTTTGAAGGTCAGCCCACAACTTTTCTGAAATTTATTGTATCAAACACTTCTAATTTTTGACCTTTTCCAAAAGTCCAAGAAGCAATATTCTCAAAAAGTTTTAGTAGGAATTGATTACTACCAAAAATATCATTTCTTTTTTTTTTTTTTTTGATTATAAGTTTATGGCACTGTGATAAACAGAACTGACATTAATGCACCAGATTCCTCTCCTCTCGTTGTAGAGTTTCTTTTGGGTCATCAACCTTATTCTCATTCATGAAATCTCTGATCCCCCCTGACCAACATCAGAGACTGGACATGTCTTGACTCTGAATCTATTAGTGAACATTGTATCAGCTTCTCAACCTTGCATTATGTTTTGTTTCCTCAATGATCTTTTGCATACAAGGTGGAATCAGGTGCTTCTGAAACTTTCAGGCTCCAAATAACAATGAAGTGGACTCTTTTTGTACAGCAATCACTGGATGAAAACCATGTTTGCTGCTTGAACTGAGCTTATAAAGTAAAACAGGTTTTGCTGAGTTCTGCTTTTAAATCTGCATTTCCTTGCAGTGTAACCTTGGGCAAGTTGCCTAATATCTTCAAACATCAGTTTCTTCAAATATCAAATGATATGGAAACACCACTTAAGTTTGTTGTAAAGATTAATAAGCTAACATGGTGCCTGCCAAATGTGATAGCAGTGACATGGTAACCATTTAAAAAGTTTATAACTATGAATGTGCATAGATGGAAATGAACTACCTAAAATAGAGGAATGTAGTAAGTATAATAACTGTTGCAAAGGAATGCTTTTTTAGTTGTGTAAGTTTTCTCCTATTGCCATATGCATTACCATAACACTACCTCTATTTACCCTGAAGAATTCTACTTGCCTTTGATTGCTGTGGATAATAACTAAAATATAACATAACAGGAAATCATATTTCAAATATAGAAGTTCAGAATTAATGCTGTAAGTAATGTGCTGGATAGTTTTAGTGTAACTTGACACACCTGGGTTGAGGGAGCCTCAATTGGGGAATTTCCTCCATAGAACTGGCCTGTGGTTTGTGTCTGTAGGGCTTCTTGATTGTTGAGTGATGTGAGGGCGGCCCAGCCCACTGTGGGTGGTGCCATCCCTGGGCAACTGAGCCTGTGTTGCATAAGAATGGAAGCTGAGCAGGGGCCTGGGAGCAAGCCAGCAAGCAGCATTCCTCCATGGCCTGTGCTCTAGCTCCTGCCTCTGGGTTCCAGACCTTGGGCTCTCTGATGAACTGTGACCCAAGACATGTATGATAAAATAAACCCGTTCCTCCCCAAGTTGGTATTGGTCAGAATGTTTTGTCACAGCATTAGAGAAACAAACCAGAACAAGTCATTAGCTCTTATGTTTTAATGGTTGCTGTTGGTTTTCTGCTATGTTGGAATAATAACATTAGCTATTAATCCTCTTACAGTTTTTTTTTTTTAATTATGGGCTTCTTTACAAATTAACAAAAGGAAGAGAATAAAATGTACTCCATGTCATAATTTATTTTCCAGCATGGCAGTTCTTTTATAAACATTCTAATTTCAGCATTATCTGGACAGCAGTTTAAGAACTTTGATAATATATTCGCTCTGAACAGAATCAAGATATCCAAGCCTGAAAGATAAATTTATTCTGTATGGATTAAGATAAAATTTTCAATATGATGGATAAGAAATTTTACCTTAAGTATAAATGTTCGCTTAATCAAGTGTTTTAATATTGTAAGTTTTCTTAGATTTTAAAAAAATAAGCTTTGTTTCAGAATGTAAAATTAATTTAATTAATAAGACTCAATTTAGTAGCAATGCAGTGTTAGTCCAGCAATTTTACTGAGCCCTTCTAAGGTGGCAGGTTGAGTGGGAAGTAAATATGAGTCAGTGTTTTTATAAACCAGACACCATCTCTGAAAGAACAGTATGCTGGGTCAAATCACCACCAATGAGAATGATAGGCATAGATCAGACAAAACTAAATACCATAAACCTAATGTCAGTGTTTACTGTGTGAAAAATGTTAAATGCTATAATTATAAATATGCCATTGAGATGAACAATGTAGAAAACTTGAAGTATATGTTCATTATATACTTCAAAGAGAGTTATTTAAATAAATAATTAAAATCTCAAGCAATAATACTGTGTGTGTGTGACTTACCTGTATATTTGCCAGTATACACAGAAGTCTATTAATGCACTTAGATCTTAATGTGGACAGGTGTATGCCTATCATTTTTTTCATTTTCATATTAGTCAGTGATACCAGAAATATTTATTCAAGCTTGTATTACTTTACTATTATAAAGTACATGCTGTCCACATACCTTTAAGTTAAGTTCAGATGAACCCAAATCCAGGAAAAGCCACTGAAATATATCTCATATTCATTTAATGTAAATATTTAGTCTGTGGATTCATTAGCTAGAAGGTCAATACCTAATTCCCTACCAGGATTCCTTATAAAGCATATGTCTGCCAAAGAAATAACGATCTCATTAAACTAGTGAATGATACACTTATGAAGGAAATAGAGAATTAAATCTTGCTAAGAGCTGCATTTCAGTTTTTAAAAACATTTATTGATTTGTGTCTAAAAGCATTTCCTGGCCATGTATTTGAGGCAGACAATATCTTCTGGAAAAATCAATAACATCAAGATTTTCAAGAAAGAAATAATTTTCTATGATGGGAGATGAAAACAAAAATAACAATAATCCAATGGACTTATTTTCATAGAGGTACACATATAAACATTGGTACAAAATACAGCTGGTGCAAAATATAGCTTCAAATCAAGGACAGTAAGAAATGGTTTATTCGGAGTGGCCATGGCCTAGAAACAATGACTCAGGGTAAGCCAAATAACATGGTCCAGAATAGAAGTGGTTGACATGAACTTTAAAAATGGCCACAGAAAAGAAAGTCAAGTGTCAATGCATTTACCAACAAGTTGATATGTTACAGAGAAGTGAGTGATATTCTGCTAAAGTTTTCAAATGCTCTCTTGATGATATTCTTAGATTTTGGTTGGTAAAATCTAGTGGTATACTTAGAACAAATTCCAAAAATTTTACTTGATGGTCAACAGGATGTTATGTTAGACACAGTGGTGAGTGATAAAAGACTGTAAGGGGACTAAAAGTAGCCAGTCAGAATTTCTGTTTTTGATTTGTAGCATTTGTGTGGGAGTGTGTATACATATTCACATGTGTTAATGCTTGTGTTTATGCAGCGAGTGGTTTTTAAATATGATTAAACTACATTGTATAAAATTCTCAAGTAAAATATATTTTAAAAATTATTTATTTGGTTCTTTTCTGTTTCTAACTTTGAGACAGCCTCTTAATAACTTGCCCAACCTGGTCTCAAAATTAACATTCTCATGTTTCTACACCCTAAGTTCTAGTATTACTGTAAGCAGTTTTCAGTATCAAATCTATATTTCCTTGAAACATTGAATGGTTTTAAAGAGAAATGTTGTTTTCTTCTTAAGCTGTACGCTGGTGTATTTATACTACATGAATAAAATGAAACTGCAAATAAATATTTAATATAGAATCTGATACATCATATAATTGTTGTACTGATATTATTGTGTTGTAACAGAATATGAGTAAAACAACTATAATTACAAGATCCAGATGTGAAAATGCATGCCTCTATTTTTCTGTTAATTTTTCCTACAAGTTTCAGTTTCTTCGGATGTTATCAAAATGTTGCTACTTACTCAAACTTCTTTTGGTTACTTGGTAATTCCATAACATTCTGCTCATTCTTTATTTGCACTCCCCTTCTCACTTATTCGACTTCCCGGACACAGAGATGGGAGGCTCTTAAGTACTCTGGTTTGGGTGAGGGGCTATCCACTTCTGCTCATTCTTCAGAAATTTGTTTCTGCCTGCTTCTGCTTCCAATGTTTCTCAGGCTCAAAGCTGAAGAAGTCATTTTATGTTGTCTGATAACCTCTTGAAGATTTTCTCATTCACTCCCACATACTTTGTATCTCAGAAGCATGGATTTGGGACATTTCTGTATGTACTCAGTAAACATTCCAATAATACTGAGTTTGCTCTCAGGCCCTTGTCTCGGCTCTTTAATCAAGTTCTAGCTCCAGGATGGAATTAGTGCCTTTATAAACACCGGCCTGCCTCCCCGGGACTATTGCCTCCCCCAGATCCCATTTGCTAAGATACAATCCCAAACCTCACTTGGTCATCTGTGCTATCCTGTCATTTCTCTTGAAGTTTCTTCCTTAGGGCATAAGAAGGCATTACTTCTTTGTAGAGAAGAAAAATGGCATTTCATATTATTCTCTATTCTATTCAACTTTATTCTTTACAGATCAAATTTATACCAAGTTTTAGGTACTAAATCTAACTCTAAATAAAAATCCCAGCTTTGCAAATAAAATTTCTTTGTATTACAAGTCTATTGTCTCATTTATGAGTTTAAAAATCATAAATTTCTCTGGCTTTTTATTCAGAACTATATTTATTCTTTTTTGAGTGAAATGTAGATGGAAAGCTATTGCACCTGTCAGACTCATGGGGAAAAGTATAGCACTCACTGGCATACAGTAAGAAAGAATTTTCTGTACTAGGATAAAATTGCTACATTTTTAATAATGCAAAGATTTTGGATAGATATAAGGAAAATATAGTAGGAAGATACATAGTTAATAGATGATAAATAGATGACTGATGATAGATGATAGATAGATAGATAGATAGATAGATAGATAGATAGATAGATAGATGATAGATATATAATAGACAGATGGTAGATAGAT
>NW_008329335.1:2406437-2414791 GCF_000622305.1 Nannospalax galili
TAGATAGATAGATAGATAGATAGATAGATAGATAGATAGATAGATGATAGATGATTGATTGATAGATAGACTGATAGATGATAGATAATGAGCATACATACATAGTAAACTATACAGATGATGCATAGATTAGTATATATCTATATTGTTTTATTGTCCATTAAAACATTTCACTTAAGTGTTCAGGAAGAAAACATTTTGAAAAGTGTTTCTGTGCTTCTGAAACCAACACTGCTTTTTGACCTTCATTCATAAAAGACATCTGTAGATTCCTAACCTCTCCCATTAATGATTCACTTTTGACACTTGGTAAGTTAGTATTCACTGAGCATCCAGATCACAAAATTCTCCTCATACAGCATTCCTTATGATTAATCTATGCAAAATCTTTAATAATTTAATATGAAATTGTCCCAGGTATAGATAGACCAGTAGATTTTTGAACAAATGTAATAAAAGAATAACAGACATGACGTATAGGTAGGTAAGTAGATGACAGATAAATAGTTATATAGATAGACAAAAAGATAGACCTTTCCTCACTTGTCTTCCATTCACCTTTCTTTATAAATTATCACTTAGGTCTTAACACTGAATTTGAATTGTACCCACATCACAGAATTAGACTTTCAAATATTAGAAGAGTGATGTTAAATATTAATCTGAGAGGCAATTTCACATATTTATTTTGCATAATCGAAGTTAAAGAACACATCTAAAAGCTCCACCAAAGCTTTACTTTGGTAAGGTAGTTGAATTTATCTTGGTTTCTGCTTATAAAATAGAACAGTAGTAGGGACCATTCAGATTTGACTAAATGGCTTAGCCCATATGGTTATTCTTCCATATGGTTATGGAAGAAACAGGAAATAGAGAAGTGCATGAGTGGTTTGCCTACATCAGACTGATAAGAAAGACAGAAGGATCTCTTTGTCCTCTCGTTGGGGCTTGTAGAAAATATCAAGGAGAAGCTGGAAACTGAAAGGAGAATTTTTTTCCTGTGGAGAAATAAATTGCAAAGTCTTCAGGAACACAGCAATGTACAGAACTGAGGTGCCATAGAAAACACTTCCCCTTAGGAGACTCAAGTGTGATCAGCAAGACATGACAACACTGTGACTGGAAGGCAAGTAATACATCAGCAGACCAGCCTAGCAAGCTCAAGTTTGACGCCCTTTTCTAAGGACCACCTCTGAACCCCAAACTTCAGATTCACTATAGTTTCCAATTATATCTTCATGTAGCTACCTCCTCAGGGCTGGGATCAAAGAATACTGGTAATCCTCAACCCACCGCAGAGCACACAAAAAATCCTTCACAAGCACTGGCTGAAGTAATCACATCAACACGTCAGTTAGTAGAACATGCTGCAGTAGAGTTTGTGAGGAGGAGGCCCAAGGTGAAGGATGTCTGTGATGCATTGCAAAATGATTTAGTCTTAAAGGTTCTAAATAACTTTTATACTTTTCTTCTAATCTGTGACAAAAAATTTTCATAATTCTTAATCATTTTAGGAGACTAAGCCTTGAAGACATGGGAATATCTATTTAAAATACATTTCTTAATTTTATAGTTTTTTAAGAGTAAAGAATTTGTTCTTCAGGTAACATCAAGATAAATACTCAAAGGTCTGGTGAGGAAGTGAATGCCTTTAATCCCTGGTCTTTGGAGGCAAAGGCAGGCAGATCACTGTGATGTCAAGGCCAACCTGGTCTACCTACCTATTCCAGGCCAGCTGGGGCTGCATAGTGAGAACCTGTCTCAAAATACAAAAACAAATAACAGTAACAACAGAAGATGAATATTCAAAATAAGGGAATAGGGCCCATAGATTCACGGAAATGTTTAGAGCATTATACAACTGCGTTTATTGTCAATACTTTTACGGTTATCTAAAACTTTCACTTTTTAATTTTTTTTTTTATTTAAGAAGAAGCATTTCATTACAGCTTTAACATACTCAATAACAGTTTCCAGAGCAAAGATAGATCTCTTTCAAAAGTGGCTATAAAATTTTTAGGTTTGCTGTTGAAATAATACAGTTATACAATATTGAACTCAGTATAAGCCCTGGAAGACATAAAATTGAATGAGTTTTTAACCTTTAAAAAAATCTCCATTTTAAAATATACTATTTCTTACAGGAAGGCTCATAAATTTTGTTAATAACACTGAGATGTTGGCCCATGCATCTCTCGTCTGTATGTATCTGAATAGTACTAGTCATAATCACTTACGCTCAGATCCTTGGCACCTGCATATGTCTAAAAAGTCATCGGGTAGATTTTTGTACCTGTTTTACAGGATTTCTGCATTGGGACTGTCAAACTTCTCTTGTTTATTGAGCACCAAACCAAAGCGGAATTATATAATTAGGAAAGAAGCGAAAACTATTGGAAAGAAATGGACATCAAAAGTTAAAAAAAAATTAAATGAAAAGAAACTAAGAAAGTAAAAGACAAAGAAGAGTATGAAACACATTTAACTTGAAAAGTAGATACAAAAAATAGACTGTTAAAAACATACACTGAACGCAAAATATGGGAGAATTAAAACTGCCTCAGAGTTGAAGTCATATTCATTGTTGTTAAAGGTACCCTATGTTGAATGCACTCCCTTTTCCATCAGTAAGCACTGTGGTGTTAGTGAATGAGTTCAGTGTTCCTTATAAGCAATATGTTGATAAACTCAGTGTGCTCTAAACTATCACAGAATATACACTGACTTGTTATTTTAAAAAGCAATGCTGAAAATATGTCAGTTAAATGACCATATCACTGAACTTAACACTTTCTAGCTCTCAATTGCTCACTACTCAGATTTTTTTTTTTTTTTCTTCGCTGGAAAACTATCAACTTTGGTGTAACTTTGTCTCCTGTGACAACTTGATAGAAAGTTCAGGCAAAAATTTAAAGAGAGTAACCTTCTAGAAAATTTCCTCAATAACTTTTCACAGGTTTAAAATTTCAAAGCATTCTCTATTTTTTAACTGTTATCATATGACAGATTTATCACAGTTTGAGTACATATTTTACTTTCCAAAGTTCATTTTCTCCCACATGATAACCAGTTTAGTCAGTGTCATAACTTTCAAAATGTATATTTTTATTGACTTTTTGTGCATTTCATACAATAAATCTTAATCTTACTTAGTCCTGCTCCTCTATACACACTATCACCCCCCAACTGGATTTCATGCATTCTGTCATATATGCTAAGACCTGTAGAGTTAATTGCATGTGGCAACCCCTCACTTCCAACATCTGTAGCTATACTGCTGTGAGTTACATTAACTGATAAAAATCAGAGATTTACTTTTTCATGTACAATAGACATTTTAAGTATTTAGTCTCCATATTGGAGCAATATCATGGGCAATTTATGTTTCTTTTCTATCATCTTTGAAGAACACATTGCTATGTTTTTTTCTAGCTGATGGCACACACCTTTAATCCCAGCACTTAGGAGGCAGATGCTGGTGAAACTTTATGAGTTTGAGGCTAGCCTGGTCTACAGAAGAGTTCAGGCCAGCTAGAGCTACAGGGAGACCTTGTCTCAAACACACATACACACACACACACACACACACACACACACACACGACAAAAAATAAAACAATCTTCTCTCTTAAAAGATATAACCTAAAGTTATCTCGCATATTTTTATCTCACAGAAAATTTAAAGTCCAAAAGTGCTACATGGTTGAGATTTGGTGGTGAGCTCATCATCAGTGTCACCACTACTATTTACAGTCCGGACTTGAAGGAAACATAGTGTAAAATATTATGCTTATAAATTAACTGAACTAGCAGCTAAAATAGCCAGCAATGAAAAACTCAGAAGCATATTCCATGGTATTTTATATTATAAAGTCTCTGAGAAGAAAATAAGCTAATAAAATATTAAAAACAACTCAACTGATTTCTAGGTATTTTCAGTAATAATTTGGAGATGATTGGACAGTAGAGGCATGTTCTAGTGGTAATAACACATTCTCACCAAAATTAAAATAATTAATGAATTTTTATTCATGGGTTTTCCTTTCGTGGAAAATACTAGGACATTTCCTATAGTAAATTTATTGCTACATAAAAATTAATTAATTACCTCACCCTGCGGCCCTGTTCAGCACGGAAGAAGCCATAGCTCTCTGCATACTGATTCCCTATTGGCAATTTGGGTAACCTCTTCACAGGATGGTGTGATAAGAGTAGGAGGTAGGGATTTTCTAGGCAGTTAGGGTAAAAAGATCCCCCCAAAAAGTAGCCAGTTTCTTGGCAAAAGTCAAAATGTCCTTGGGCCGCTTAGTAACACATTCTGTTCCAAAGGCCAAAAATGTCAAAAGTATTTGGGATGTCTTACCTAATCCCTAAAAGATTTTAGGGTTACGTCTTCAGAGGGGCAAATGTTATAGTATCCAAAAGCCCCATTAAAAAAAAAGAGAAAGAGTACACGAAGTTGTCAGGAAAAAGTGACGGAAAGATATGGAAGGAGTTGGAGGGGAGGGAGAGGGCATGGATTTGATCAAAACACCTTATATGCATGTGTGAAATTCTCAATAATTTTTTAAAGTTAAAAAAGATTAAATATTTTACACTAATTTTCATATTAATTTTCTCAATATAAAATTTAAGATAGATTAGGACAATATTTCCAGTTTAAAGGATTTCCCTTGAATACAAGGAGGGTCAGTTTATGACATAAATGGAATTCAAGTTCATGTTCTTTTGGCCCTGCACACAGAAGAAAACTTACATTATTTGAAAGTGGAAGAAAGGTAAATCTGATGTACTTGATGTTATTGCTAACCTGAGACTTTAGGAAATCCATGGTAAAAGTTCACAGAACCTTGAAAATTGGTTCTTCTGATGGAAGAACTGATAGAGCAATAATCACATCAGTGACCTCACCTCAGATTGCAGCCTACAGCTTCTCCTAGCTTTATTAAAATGTTTCCCTCACTATTGCTGAAATAGAGATGGCAGGTGACTGTAGAAAATAATCCATTAGTGCAAACAGGTTTTCATTTCAAAGTATGTTAATTTTGTTTCTACGTTGTCAGGTTTAATTTGTCACTGAATCTACAATGGAGTAATTGCATCAGGTTTTAATTTCTTATAGGTGGTCAAGGTTTTCCTAGTTTTATAAAATTACGTTTAGATTCCATTGACACTGCTTAATATATTACAAGGTAACATATGTTTAGACTTGGCTCCCAAAATTCCAAATTAAATAAAATATAAATTAATCAATGATATTCCCTTTTCATATTTCTCCTTATGTTGTAAATAAATGTGTGTTGACTCCAAGCAGTTTAACCTAAAATGATACAAAGTATCCCTTTCCACAGAGCACTGGTCATTTTTTCATGTGTTGTATTTTAATTAACTATGAATAATAGTTATATTTTATAATAGATCATAATTTTCATTTTAAACATTCAAATCATATAAAATGTCTTTTTAGCTGTTAACATACACTAGTATACTCTTTCCACTGACGCTACTCTCAGATAAAACAAACTACTGTACAAGACCCGGGAAGATACATGCAAATTGACAGAGCAGGGAAATTCCATATAAATGTCAAGTTATAAAAAATATGGGTCAAAGAAGGAGAAATGATCACTACCCACATTTGTTTCTCTTTTTAAAGTATGAACCATTCCATTTTCAAATACTGGTGATTGCTGTTGATTTTGTTATGCTTCCAGTGAATTTCAAAGCAAAAAAACCCCCTGAAATTATTTTTATTTCAGCCTTCAAACATTTTTTTTGTGCTGCTGCTGAGTGTTTTAGTGATCATAAGGCATGTCAAACTTTTAAAATTGTTTTTGAGAATTTCTCCCCCCTATAACGCATCCCGTGCATCCCCCACACAATTCTTACGAATTTCTTGACTTCTTCCTGAATAATCGTGGATACATGAATGCATATGGTTATATGCACACTCACAAACCAATGAGTCCACTTTGTGGTACTCATATGTATGTATTTAGGGATGAGCAATGGGATTCAATAATCTCTCAGAAAGCTTGTCATTGGAGAAAGCTGGATCTTCCTCTTGCATCAGAGTTGATTGCCTGTAGCTGACTCGACAAAATGATTGAGGGCAATGTCACAAGATTCCTGGTCTATTTTCTCAAGTTAGCAGACACCAAGAGTTGTGCTGGTCTCAGTGATATTATAAATTTGCATATCTTTCCAATCATGAGGCTATTAGCGCACCTTTTTACTAGAACCACATTGAATTCTAGACGTTCTTACTCATTCATCTTTAGTGACAAGTTTTAAAATAGACTGCAATACGTTGTTTTAGTAGAAAATCTGAAAACCAAATATTAAAAATCTAGAATTCACCAGAGGTTGATTTTTATTACTATTCTAGCAGGTTTCTTTACCGAGTAATGCAATTTTATACAACAATTTTAAGCATAATAAATAGAACAATATTTAAGGTTTTGAAAAAAACACTACTAAATAAATTTCAGGCAAGCAATGCACCTTTTAAACATTGAGAAAGTTTTGATGACTTATGAAATGTAAACAGGATCCATTTGCCATAAATGCATTAATAAAGCATTTTGCACAGTACATTAGTTGAATTAATGCATATCAATATGGTTTTAACAGCTACATAATGGTTAATTATTATAAATGTTTGCATTTTTATAAATATGTATTTTGTTAATCCATCATTAATTAAAGCTTTAAAACTTATGGGTTACTTAGACATGAAATTAAATGAACAGATAATGATGGATATTATATATCTTTTTCTCAACCCAATTTTATATGCAACTTGTCAGATTTTTCAAGCCAGGATTAAATATATCGCTTACATTTCAAGAAAGAACATTGGTATTTTTCTACCTTTGAAATGCAAATAAATCTTATATACTATAGGTAATACTTGATTATTTTATAAAATGATTTTATCATGTTAACACCTTAATTAAAATTTACAACAGGTTACACTTTGATCAATATGATAATCATAAACATTACAGTAGCACTTGTGTCTTTACAAAGTTTATTTGCAATTAATGGAGACTTTCAACCTTAAATATAACTATAAAATCCAATTTTTATAGAGCACTTAATGTGCAATGGTGAGTTAATTCTTTTAACAGCATTATGCTTATTATCTTACTCACTTGGTCTTCCAGAAAACCTTAGCATTAGGTAGAATTTTGGCAAATATTTATGATGAAAACACTGGAACATAGCCGAGAAAGCAGACTTACACAGCAAGCCCATTTTTGAGACTCACACATAGTCCCATGACCATCCTTACCCCTTTAACTATAGAATAACAGTTAATGCAACTAATAGTCAATATTTTTGCAAAATCATAATTCTTTGTTGCTTTTTTAATTGGGTTTTTTTTTTTTTTAGGAAGTAATGCTCTCTGTAGTCCCAGAAAGCCTGAAAGTCAACATGTAGACTAGGCTGGCCTCATTCCGTAAAGATCTGCCTGCCTCTGCTTTCTCAATGCTAGGATTAAAGCCGTGTCACCACACCCAGCGTTTTTTTTATTCCTTTCTAAACACAAGAAGGCATGTAGTTTTACTGAATCAATTTTAGCAACTACTGGAAGAATCATATAAAAGTTCATATTTGTCATATAAATAAGCTTTGCTGTTGATTTCTCTTTGCCAAATAAAACAAAATAGAATTTAGGATACTAAAAATTCATTTGACAAAAATGTTGAAATATACCTACTATGGGACTTACCTTTTTTTTTATTTTATTAACAGGTTAGAATGTCTCTACCTTCATCAATTTTTTTTTCACTTTCTTTGGGATAAATCTATTAATTTTCTTCTGTTCTGGAAATACTTTATTTAGCATATTGGTTTTGTTTCTACCACCAGTAAATGAAATATGCTTATAATTACTTATTCCAGTCTTTTCAGGATCTACACTTGGATCAGTCAGTACCAGTCAAGACGAGTGTGGACTTGCATACAGCCTTTCATTTTCTTCCCACTTTATGCAGAATGAAGATCAAATTATTTCTGTGTATCAAAAATATTTGTTGTACCTTCATGTTCTCACAACGATTTGTTCTATTTTATCTTGTGCATGTATATATATTTAAGTTCATTTTTCTGGCTATTTCAATCTGGAGTATAAAAATCTATTAAATTCTACATTCTATTCATGTTTTCCATTCCATTCCTAATTTTAATACCTTACCTTGCTTTTTGGTAGGAGAGCTTCTTTTTTTTCATTAAATTGTGCTATAACTAAACCATGACCAATTAGAAAATTTGTATAATAAAGGCAGAAAAAGGTTTTAAAATATAGTTTACAATAATTATTCACATTCAAGGCTGTACATCAATACA
>NW_008329335.1:2414882-2419041 GCF_000622305.1 Nannospalax galili
ATGACTCCGAACATGAATTCAATCCAAATAATTCATATATTAGAATTTAAATAACACAGACTGAATTTGAGGTCAACAACAAGCCAACAAATAACCTTATATAAGAATAAATATACAAAAGTGTATATCCTAGTATCATTGCGTTATTTGTTTTCAAAAGTTTTAAAAAATATTTTTGTTTTACCTGTACATAAAATTTACAGCTACAGACCAGGTAAAGAGTTTACAGTGTTCTAACTGACTGCTACCCACCTGAACAATAGCAACAGACTATTGATTCATTCTACTGCATGCAGCTATGGAACAGCCGCAGCAGCTCTAAATCCTGTAACAGTTTAATCTGCCAACATCCAATCAAACTATGGTAATAATGGAGGCTTTCACCTGCACAATGACCTACTTGTAGGATGGGCTATATGGGGAAAGGGTTGTCTTTTGTAAAAATTTGTACAGTTTGTATTCTTCATAGGGAAGATATTAAAGAGAAATTTCAGGGATTCACATTGGTTAATTCATTTGCTCACCTTTGACAAAGGGCTCTTTGACGGAAAGTTTCATACTTAGACCACTTCTCCACAGACTGATTTACAACCCTGAATTCTTAGGCATGAAGCCACTAGTTCCCTTCAGAGTCTCAGAAGGCTATGAAAGTGGCCCCAGCTCCAACTTGTTCAAGGGCACTTGTCATACATTCTGCCTAAGAAAAGCTATATCCATTGGAGTTACTATCAGTTTCTGTTGAGTTTGCAGTGAAACATGGATAAAGTGTATGGCAGTATCCCTTGGAACATGGTATCTTCACCATACAGCTGCCACAGCTTCCCAAGTTTCAGTAATGAGCATCTTGTGTCTGTGGACCAGTGGGAAGGGCCTTGCGGCATCAGGAGGGCAGGGATTCTGCTTAAGCCATAGTCTATGGTAGAGTCAACTGACACTGAGTATGGTGCCCAGAAAAATCTCTGCTACATGTTTCCAGCTGTAATCAATATCCTTCCCCTCAACACAGAAAAATAAGAATAAAATCAAATTTGGGTGGGTGGTCTGGACTTGTAGATCATAACCAACCTGCAGCATTGTGGGAAAGGAAGTGAAGGGATGTTTACACCTATCCTCAACAATGCAAAATCCTGACCACTGTGCTGTTATGAAACAGTAAGCCCTGAGGAGGGGTAGAGCAAGGACACATACAACTATACTGTTGTAAAACCTCATCATCTACATGGTTTCTTTTTCAAGAAGAGATTGCTACTTTGCTTTGCTACTGATCTCAAGTGGCCCAAATGTAGTTTCTGAGTCTATAAACATAATTACGAATTACCGACTAAGCATGTGGCATGGTCAGTTCAACATTTTATCTCTGCTGACTATGCAGAAGCAGATTCAGTACCATTATATACACAAAGTACAAGATTCTGAAAATATCACTAAGCACTTGGAAGCCATAGTAAGAAGGATGAACAAGAACTAACATGCAAACATGATGAGATTCTTGCAATGAAAGTAAGGAAACTAGCTCTTGGAAATATCTGACACAAATGAATCTGCAGTAATGATCTCCCAACATTAAAAAAAAAAAACAGTCATATTCAACCTCTCTTTAGAAAACACAGCTTAGCAGGAACTGATTTGTTCAAAATCTGTAAGACACAAGGAAAGAGGATCGATTACTGGAACTCCGAGCATCTAAACATCAGACCAAGGAGGAGGAATACCTATGAAATGAACAAATTCATTAACCCAAAAATACCACTTGCAGGCATCTGAAAGGGGGGAAAAAATCAGAGTAAAAATTAAGACTTTATGTGTATTCATCATAGCAGTATTTAAATAATGAAAATCAAAAACCATCTGAATGTTGTATAAGAAAATGGTCAGATAACATAAAATTTACAGCCATCTACAATCATTTCAAACATGCTTTTGAAAAACTGCTCATGGCATAAGAAATGCTTAAAATATCAAATAAGAAAGCTAGATACAAAATGATATATGTCATATGTTCTCAGTTTGGTTTAAAAAGCAAACAAGAGTTGTGGATGTAGTTCAGGGTAGAGCACTTGACTAGTACTCCTGAGTCTCTGGACTCAGTTCCAAGCACTGAAAGAAAAGAAGTTTGGGGGAGCAGGATCTACATCAAAATGTTCACAGTGGTCTCTGATTGGTGGGCCTTTCATTGTTTTGTTTTGGTTTTCCCAGAAAACAGACATTACTTTTAAGAAAGCACGTAATTACTCAGAGCCCCTTGCTGGCACTGGGAGTCTGTCTACAAGGTTACTTCAGGCATGGACCAGAAACATTAGGGTGGCCCAAGAGGGCTGCAGGTGAAGTTGCTGCCAGTTTTGCCCTAACAGGTCACCTTTCTCAAAGCAGCTTTTACTGCCTACACCAGATCATGGTTCAGAATGGCAGCTGAGCCATGGTGCCATTCTTGGGGTGGAGAGGCTCAGAGCTCCACCAGGATGCCCACTGCCCAGATGGAGCTACAGAGAGTAAGTAGAAATGGGCCATCCAAGCTCGGCTTTCTCTGTTCCCCAAGGAGAAGCAGGGCTCAGTGGGCTATGAGACACAGCAACCACAGGCCTACTTCCCTGTCGTAGAAGCCACAGAGGATGTTCTTGAACCCATTCATCCTTGATATTCTTAGGGCACTTGGCCTCCAGAGTTACTAACAACAGGGCACATCTTCACTGAAGGTAGATCCCCCACTTACTGTTCCACATATATACTATTGTTCAGACACCCACATCCTTGTCCTACAATGTAAGGCACCTGCATACTAAGTGACAACTCTAAGGATGGTTGGAAAATACTTAGAGTGATCTAAGTCAGAGTAAGTAAACTATGTGCATGGCTCTTTAAGGGAAAAAAAGGCAAGAGAAAAGGGACAAGTAAGGACAAAGCTGACCTGGAAGAGCTCAGCACAGGGCAGTCATCTTGGCCACCCACTGCCAGCTCAGCTGAGCCCACACCTGTGGTTTTCAAGGTTAGGATGATGCTTTGTGAAGCCCAAAAGGTAGTGTCACTCACCAGGGGGAGGAGGGAACAGAAGACTCTCCCTTACAGAGCTGGCCAGGTGCTCTTATTCAAGCCAAGCCTCATCTCCACCTGTTCATCTATAGTCAAGTACCCTAAGAGATGCCTTATCTGTGCCTGTGTGGATGGGAGCATCAGGCAGTCACTCTTACACATATAGACACAGGGCACAGAATACTCTAAGGGCTAAATAGGCAGGGAGATTGAGCATGAATAGGAACTCCAAGGAGGAAACAACTAATTATGAGTCAGCCAACACAAGCAAGCCTCTTCAGAAGCTAGGAGACAGGAGGACCCATCTTCACTCATAGGCTGGGGCTGCATGCTGGGTCATGTTCACTCCCTGGGCCCTAAAGGTAGGTGAGGTCCTGATACCTGCTCCTTGATCACCAGAAACTGTTACCACATGATCTAGCAACATCTGAAGAATACCTCTGCCTCCATCCAGCACCCCTGCCCTGGCATGATGGCAGGCCTTCTGTCTGTACTCCACACCAGTTTTAAAAGAACCAACCTTACTGTTAAAAGTTTGAGAAGAAATCTTTCCTCTTATTTTGGATTGCAAGGCCCACAGATGTTTACTATAGAGTGAACTGGGGGAACCGTCTCTGTGTGGGCCTTTTGCTGGTGCCTTCCTGAAAGTCAACAGAAATAGCAAAATTGTTCTGCTTTGTGGACATGGGGGTCAGAGGTGTCGCCCGTAAGCAGCCTGTGAAGGCAGGGTACCTACTTCTCCTGGCTAAGGACCAAGGCCGCCCGGTGGGAGGGTTTCTTTATATCAATTCACAGTAATGAAAATTTGCCTTATCTGCTATGTTTAGTCTATTATTTCTGGATATTTCTCTAACTAAATTAAATAAAATGTTTATAATAGTTTGTAGTAATATATGCACACACATAATAGTCTTCATGATTTAAGAAAAATGTAATCACAGATCTCTATGGAATATGTTTATACAAGCATTGCTTCATGTTTAAGAAATTATGTCTTCTAGATTTCTCCATTACATGTGACTTCCTGTTATATTATTTGTTGATATATTCATAATATTCTAAGATTTAATATTTTAAGGTGAATATTACATTAAATATTTTTAATTAATTAAGAATATGTTTTCCAGGATTA
>NW_008329335.1:2419191-2430901 GCF_000622305.1 Nannospalax galili
TTTATATCTATATATATATAGATATATATGGAGAGAGGGTAGAGTTTGTGTCCCTAAAGCCCTCCTATGTGGAGCTCAGACGACGGGGAGTCTCACCCTTAAATAAGTATTAAGCTACCCTTACCAGAACTCCTCTGTTGCCAGTGGTTCCTCAGAGGTTTCTTATCCATTTTGCCAAATTTATGTCAGCATTCTGCCAGGCTTGAGCTCATATGGAACTTGCCCATGTTTTCAGTATTACTGTGAGCTCATATGAGTAACTGACAAGCAGTTTTGAAAATACTCTTTCCTGCTGTTCACCCACCTCCTCTGGCTCTCACTGAACCTTGGTAGGCAGAAGTTTGATACATGTGTTGTATTCTGAGATAAACAGTCTGCAACTTCATATTGTTTGCAAATTGGCCACTTGTGTCCTCTCTGTTAATCATCATCTATTTTATAAGGAATCTTCTGAGAGTTGAGAAATATATTTATCTAAGGGTATAACAGTAAGTCATTAGAAATCAGTTTAATAAAATATGTAAATTTAGTCAAGTAGTGATATTAAGCTTTCTCATGTGGCCTGTGTTCTATCTAGTCTCAGTATCCTAGGCCTAATAACAAATGGGCTCCATTCTATAAAGCAGACTATAAATCCAATTAGATAGCATTGATTAATCCTATAATATTCATGTCACTCTTGCACAAATAGGCATATCTTGTAGCTCACAGGATTCACAGCTGGGTAAGGTTCGTGATAAATTTTCTCTTCAGGTAGCTTGCGTAGTACCTACTAGAAGTATGAAAGAATTCAAGGTAATAGGGTTGAGGTTTGAAGTCAGAGCCAGCTTGATATTGCCTTAACCCTCTAGAGTTCATAGTTGTGTTGTCTTCAGCAATAGTATTATCTCAACCACATCAAAAGAGGGGGTCTGTTCCTGCGTTTGGGATTTTTCTTAGCATTCCTATGGTGCCTAGAAGTGACAGTGTCCCTCTGTTGTGAAGTAACACTTTTAAATCTCTTTTTGTAATGTATAGGTATATAATTTAAGTAGCTTCCACGGTAGTAGGACTCCATATGGCTTTTTCTAAAGGCCTTTAGCGTTTGTTATCCCTTTCCACACTCCCTTCTCTGCCCTGCCCCCCATTACCCATCCCATTTAACACCTTCTTACACTATTATTCCCTTTCTCCCTTTATAACACTGTTTTGGCCTTTTTGCCCAGGGAAATTCCCACCCCTACCCCAAAGCATCCATTAATATTCGACATGTCTGTATTTTGAAGTTGAAAAATGCATATATAAGATTTCGAAGAGCCCCACTACGACAAAGAACATTCACTATTGGTCTTTTGAGTCTAAATTGCTTCTCTCAGGATTATTGTTTCCAGTTGCTTCCTTTGAATAAATGCACCCATGCGTGTGTATAAATGCACCCATGTCATACAAATCCAACAGGGGTCAGCAGAGGGTGTTGGATTCCCCTAGAACTAGAGTTACTGATGGTTGATAGTTGCCATGTGGGTGTTGGGAATGGAACCAGGGTCCTCTACAAGTGCTCTTAATCACCCAGACATCTCTCCAGCCCCTTCTGGGAATGTCTTAATTTTTTTTCAGAGCTAAATACTATTCCATTGTGTACATATTTCACAACTTTATTATACATTTATCAGTTTATAAATACAGTTTCAAATTCCTGGCTATTATGAACACAGTAGCATTGAACATTGCTGAACAATTATTTCTGTAATAGGGTAAAGTGTCTTTTGGTATATGTCCAAGATGGGCATGGCTGGATCATATGTTAGCTCAATTGTGAGCTTTTCGTGGAATTCCCACACTGATTTCCATACTGGCTGCACCAGCCTGCAATCCCACTAGCAGTTAATAAGAGTTCCACTTTCTCTACAACCTCCCGGCTTTTGTCCTTGCTTGTTTGTTTGTTTGTTTTTTAACTGCAGAAATATCTTTATTCCTTTCCATCTCTGCCAAAAATAAAATTCTTGATGTCTCAATAGTTCTTAAGCATAAGAAAGTAGGGGCACAAAGTGTGCACTTTTAGGCCTGAGAACCTTGAGTAATGTAGACATACATACAAGTCAGGGGAAATCCTATTCTCCCACTAACCTGGGACACCTGTTACATCTTTGCAGACACTGTGCTAGGCTCTCTCATACACTGATGAAAAGATATGCTTCTTGCCATTGAGTAGTCCATCAAATTTATTCTCACTCTAGAGTTTTTATTCTCCTGTTACCTCTTGATATAAATTTTTCAAAGGCAAACCTGATTCTGATGGTTTTTTCATTCCTGTTCTGACCTATGTAGCACAAGAGTACAACTACTTATGCTTAAGATTCCTTCTGTGAGTGTTGCTGAGTGAGCTGTGTGCTGTAGCTTATAAATGCTACAAATAGTTTATAAAAGGGAATGACCAATAAAATCTTCTTAAAGAAGGTACATTGCAAATGAAATTCAACAACACATTAAAAAGATCATATACCATAATCAGACATATGAATATGGTTAAACATATGCAAATCAATAAACACAATACAGCACATAAATAGAAGCACAGACAAAAATCACATGATCATCTCAGTAGATGGAAAAAAGCCCTTCATGCTAAAGTCCTCAAAGAAACTAGAATAGAAAGAATGTACCTCAGCATATTAAAAGCTACATGCCTATTGTAAACATTATGTTAAATGAGGAAAAACTAAGAGCATTTCTTCTGAAATCAGGTGTAAGAGTGTCCACTCTTTCCAGTCTTAATATATTACTTAGAGTCTTACTCAAAACTAAAAATCAAGATAAAGAACTAAATAAGGATACAAATAATGTTGGAAAAAATAATTTGTCCCTATTTGTAAATGCTTTTATAACTATACTTTAAAAAAGTTCTAAAGACTCAACCAATAAAAGGATATAAAAATCATCTTCAAAAATCATTAACTTATTTATATACCAATAGCAAACATGCTGAGAAAGAACTCAAGAAAATGTTCCCATTCATAGTAGCCTTAAAAGAGTAAAATACATATTCTGAAATCTCAAATTAGTTTTAAATTACATTTCTTGATGTCTAAGGATACTGAATATTTTAAAAATTTCTTAGCAAAATTTTTGTTCAGTTGCATATCCCATTCCCTTTTTAACTTTAAAAATAATTGCTGAGAATGTCATATGTGCATATACGGTATTTTGATCAAACCCATACCACTCTATCCCCTCCAATTTTTCCCATAGCTTCCCATCACTTATTCCTGAATTTCATGCACTCTTTTTTTTTTAATATGGAGCTTTTTGCTACTCTAACATTCCCCCATCTGAAAAGGTAAAGGTAAAATCTTTTAGGGATTAAACAAGAGCTGCATATACTTTTGACATTTTTGCCATTGGAACAGAGTACGTTTCTAAGAGTCCCAAGGACATTTTCACTGTTAGCCATGAAGCTGGCTACTTTTCTTTAGGTTCTTTTTACCCTAACTGCCAGCCAATTCCTACCTCCTATTCTTATCACACCATTCCCTAAAGAGGTTACCCAAATTGCCCATAGAGAATCTGGATGCAGACCACTCTGGCTTCTTCCATGCTGAGCTGGAATGTAGGGTGAGGCAATTGGGGTACATCTTCAGTGGATCTATCTAAAAGACTCCCAAATTGCAGAATTCTTAACTTTGGGAGTAAAGAAAGTCCTTGACGTGTGCCTAGGAGATGTGAAGTCAAAATAAAGGCAAAAGTAGTTAGCATTACAAGTTCTAGACAGGGAACCAGAAAAACATCAAAACATGGCAAATTTAAAATGTTATATCAGAATCCATTGGATTTTCTTGATGAGAGTTTCCAAAAGCATCCCTCCACTGGGGTCCTCCTCATTTTTCTTTTGTCTGCAAGGCTGGACTCGAGAGGGATAGACTCAGGGTTTGTTTTCAGGCACTCTGATAGCTGTTGGAGTGGCTAGAGTCAGTGTCAGATCACTCACAAAAGCTTCTAGATAGAGGGATAAAACAAATTTACCCGTCATTTTACAATAGTGGGTTGTATCCCTTAGCTACAGGTGGGCACTACATATTGCAACCAAGATTTGAAGTCTTACATCTGAGCAGCACTTTGTGATTAGAAACAAAATCATCAATGAGAAATAATTATCTAAGCGATATCTTATATGGACTTGTCTCCGGATTGGCTAGTTCCTCCAATGGGCGGGGCCAGCTTCAAAGTGTGGACTATGGGGTGTGCCTGGGAGCACCTTGGAATGGAAGCTTTGATCCCAGCAAGAGAATCTCCAAGCCCTGGGGAAGCTGGGAGCCTTGCAGAGCCATGGGAAGCCATGCGCAGCACCTGAAAGACAGAGTGGACTGACTTTTAATGGACCTGGGTCAATTGCTGGCCCCAGCAATTGTGGGCATGGCATGGTCTGATAAGACAGACTCTGAGGAGTGGCTCAGGGCTAGGCACTGGGTACTCATTCCTTTGTAAGTTAATAAATACACATAAAATATATTACATGGTTTGTCTGATCACATAGACGAAGAACGACCCAGAGAGAATTCAGGCCACAAGACTTAAGTCTAATGTCTGGGAAGTGCAATTCCTTGAACGCTTAAAGAAATATACCAATCACTTTAATCTTTGATTGTACTTTCCTTTGGGTGTTTAGGACCACATAGTTGGCACAAAGAAACCAATTTATTTTCACTCTTAAAGTCGTTTGAGGATCTGTTCCTCAAGGGACAACTGGGCTTCTTTTACCAGTTTCAGCTACGTAAAGATCAGTCAAAGGTCGTGCTTGACCGTGATTGACTTCACTTGGCAACATGGAGGAAATATTTCCTCTGTGTCTGCCCTCTTCTTTGTAGACTGGGGACTGGTTAGTCCATCTCAACAAGAGGACAAGTGATTCACCACAGTTACAGGACATTTTGAGAGATGCTCCATAGCCCACTGGAACTTAGTAGATAGGGCAAGAAGCAAAACTGTCCTTTGAGTCCCTCTGAAAAGATTAGCATAGGCCTCAAAGTATGACTTTTAAACATCCAAGAATTTTAGTTCCACCAGTCTGGTACTTTTAATTACCATGTACTATATAGATAAGCCTTGGAGAAAAATAAAAAATTCTCAGATAAACCTTGACTAGATATATATTTTGTTCCTTCAATTAGTAGACTAAACTATGACTAAAAATTGAAAGATTATGTGTATATTATTTTTGTCTCATCCACTATATAGCATAACAAACCTATGAAGTTTCTTCACTTGCTTAGGCTTTCTTTTTTTTTTTTTTCGATTTTGGAAAATATCTCCATTCCCATATCCTTTTAACATCTTTACATTCTCATTTTCTTTTTTTAAATTATAAGACATAATAACATTAACAAATAAATTGTTCATTTGCTGTAAGAATTTTTTTCCTGGGGATACTAAACAATGTTTATCCCCTTCTATGTTTCTCATGTCAAACTAATGTTTGATTAAAGTTTTCCTAGGAAACCAATGAATTTACTCAGCTTACTTACTGCTAGAATGAATGAAATGGAAAACACAATATCAACACTGGTGGATAAAGTTGAAGAATTGGACCACTCAAGCAAAGACTATGAAAAATTAAGAAAAAAACACAAGAATGGAATATGCAAGAGATGAGGGACACCATGAAAAGAACAAATTTATGTATCATAGGCATAGAGTAAGGAGAAGAATTTCAAGATAATGATATTTACCAGATCTTATACAGAATCATAGAAGTAAATTTCCCAAATTTAAGGAAAGACATCACCATACAAATACAGGGAGGACATAGAACACAAAATAGGAAAGAAACTCTCCACGACATATCAGAGTAAAATCACTAAGTGTACAGAACAAAGAGAATACTGAAAGCAGAAAACACAAAACAAGTCACATATAAAGGAAAGCCCATCATAATTACAGCTGACTTTCATTGCAAACTATGAAAGCTAGAAGAGCCTGGATGAAGGTATTTCCAGTTCTTAAAGACAATAGATGCCAGCCCAGAATACTTTACCCAGCATAAATGTCTATTATATTTGAGGGGGAAGGAAAAATCTTCCATGATACAAATAGATTGAAAGAACAGATGTCCAAGAAACAAGCCCCTCAAAGAATATTTGAAGCAATACAAAGAATGGAGAAAGGAACAATTATACCCCAAAGACAATGAAAGAAAATAAATAATGCTGTAATTGAGGAAACACAAAATCAGACAAAGAATGCAAACAGCAATCAAAATGATGGCAACCAATACACGTCTTTCAATAATAACTTCAAATATCAGTGGACTGAACTCCCCAGTCAAAAGACGCAGGCTAAGTTAATGGATTAAGAAACAAAATCCATCTTTCTGCTGTCTGTAAGAAACCCATCTCACCTTCAAGGATAGACACTACCTTAAGAAGAAAGGATGGAAAACAATATTCCAAGCAAATGGCACCAAGAAACAAGCAGGGGTTGCAATTCTAATATCTGACAAAATACACTTCAAAGTAAAACTAATCAGAAGAGATAAGGAAAGACACTATATTTTGACCAAAGGAACAATTAACCAAGAAGATATTAAATCATGAACACATATGCACAAAACTCTTTTGTACACAAATTCATAAAAACAACACTACAGGACTTTAAGACCCAGATTAATACCAACTCCTAACAGTAGGAGACTTCAACACCCAGCTGTCTCCATTAGACAGGTCAACTGGACAATGAATAAACAGATATGTCTGGATTAAATAATACCATACTTCAAATGGACCTAACATATATCTGAATATTCCACCCAAGCACCAAAAAATTCACTTTATACTCAGCACCCCATGGAACTTTTTCAATAATAGTAAGGATGTCCACTATATCCACTCCTTTTCAACATAGTACTTGAAACTCCTGTTAGAGCAGTAAGTCATGAGAAGGAAATTAAAGAAGTACTAACTGGAAAAGAAGAGGTAAAAAAAATTCCTTTTTGGAGATGATCTGATGTTATATCTAAGAGATCCCAAAAGTTTCACCATAATATGCCTAGAACTGACCAGTACTTCCAGTACAGTGGCAGGTTATAAAATCAGTGTACTGGGATCAGTAACCTTTCTATATACCATTAACAAGCAATTAACAAGGCAATGTTCCCATTCACAATAGCTGCAAAAAATAAAAAAATAAAATAAAATATCTTGAACTAAACCTGACCAAAGAACTCTACAATGAAAATTTTAAGTCATTAAAGAAAGAGATTGAGGAAGACACCAGGAAATGGAAGGACCTCCCATTCTCATGGACTGGAAGAATTAATATTGTGAAAATGACCATCCTACAAAAATCAATATATAGATTCAATGCAATCTCAATCAAAATCCCCATGACATACTTCACATAATTAGAAAAAAACATCCTTAAACTCATATGGAAGCACAAAAGACCCCAGACAGCCAAAGGAACCCTGAGCACAAAGAGCAATGCCAGGGGATTACTATACCAGATCTCATAGCATACTATAGAGCTATAGTCATAAAAACAGCATAATACTGGCACAAAAATAGACACATAGACCGATGGAATATCATTAAAAATACAAACCTGAGTACATGCAATTTCAGCCACCTGATATTTGACAAAAGTGCCAAGAATACACAATGGAGGAAAGAGAGCATCTTCAACAACTGGTGCTGGCAAACTGGATCTCCACTTGTAGAAGAATGAAACTGGATCCTTCTCTTACACCTTGCTCAAAAGTCAACTCCAAATGGGTCAAAGACCTCAGTATGAAACTGGAAACCCTGAAACTATTAGAAGAAAAAATTGGCAGTAACCTATAAGACATAGGTGTAAGAAAGGATTTTCTAAATTGGGTAGAATTTGCTCAGGAACTAAGGTCAACAATCAACAAGTGGGACCTCATTAAACCAAAAAGCTTCTATACAGCAAAAGAAACAGTAAAACAGTGAAGAGAAAACTCATAGAGTAGGAAAAAACTTCATCAATGACACATCTGACAGAGCTCTAACATCCAGAATATATAAAGAACAACAACAAAAAAAAAACCAAAAAAAAAACAAACAAACAAAAAAAAGAATTGAGAAAGAAAATGACCCAATTAAAAGATGGACTACAAATCTAAACAGAGTTCTCAAAGGAATACAGATGACTAAGAAACGTTTAAAAAAGTGTTCAACATCATTAGCAATTAGTGAAATGCAAATTAAAACCAACCTAAGGTATCACCTTACCCCAATCAAACTGGCTAGGATCAAGAGAACAAATGATACCAAATGCTGGAAGGATGTGGAGAAAGGGGAATGCTCATTCACTGCAGGTGGGATTGCAAACTCATGCAACTCCATGGAAAACAATGTGGATAACTCATAAAACACTAAGAGTGAACCTGCCATATGACCCAGCTATATCACTCCTTGGCATATACCCAACAGACTCATCCTATTGTAGAGACACCTATGTAGCCGTATTTGTTGTTGCTCTTTTCACAAAAGCTAAGAGATGGAAGCAACCTAAGTGTCCCTCCACTGACAGTGGTTAACAAAGATGTGGTATATTTGCACAATGGAGTTCTATTCAGCAGTAAAGAAGTTCAAATAATGAAATTTGCAGGTAAATAGATGGATCTAGAAACTCTTATACTAAGTGAAATAAGAGACTCAAAAAAAACGAAAGACATATTTTCTCCCTCGTTTGTGGATCCTAGCACCAAATCCTTTAAAATTCCATGTTCTTTTAATAAGAAATAACTACCATGTCAGGATTTCTTTTAATAAGAAATAACTACCATGGTCAGGACTTCAGCTGTGTCTGCTTGCTAAACATCATCACTATTGGGCTTGTGGACGGTTGTACTCATTCATTAATGGAGGGGCAAGCAGGCTTGTTGGACCCTCACAGGAGTATCCAGCAACTCTTCCCAGTATGTAATTTGGCACTAATGACACATGGTCTCCTGGATTTTGGGAGGACTAAAGTAGATAATCTGCGGATGGCTTTCCAGTGTGCATAACCTCAGGTTACTCATACTCCTCAGCAACCCCTCAGTCATCTCTGTAAGCAAGGTTGTTTGTTTTTCTTTAAAATTTAGCCATTCTGACCCTGGTAGGATGAAATCTCAAAGTAGTTTTAATTTGCATTTCCCTCATTCCTAAAGTTGTTGTACATGTTTTAAGTATTTCTCAGTCATTTGTTTCATCTTTAGAGAACTCTCTGTTCACCTTCTTGCCCCTATTTTTGATTGGGCTGTTTATTTGTTTGATATTTCTTATTTTAAGTTCTTTTTATATTCTAGGTACAAACCCTCTGTCAGAGGTATAGCCAGTAAAACTTTTATCTCAATCTGTAGTTAGCTTCTTCACTCAAATGATAGTGTCCTTTTCTGTACAGAAGCTTTTTATTTAATGATGCCCCATTTGTTGTGTTGGATCTAATGCTTTGCAATATAGGAGACCTGATCAGAAAGTGTTTTCCTGTGCTTATAAGTTCCAGGGTATTTCCTGCCTTCCCCTCTATGTGATTCAGCATATGAGGTCTAGAGCTACGTGATTTATATAGAATTGAGTTTTATGCATGGTGAGACAGGAATTTAGTTTCATTCTTTTACATGTCATTATCGTTTCAACAGTACCATTTGTTGAACATGCTGTCTTTTCTCCAACATGCACTTTTGTTTTCTTTGTCAAAAATCAGGTAGCAATAAATGTGTAGATTTAAATCTGGATCCTCAATTCTATTCCAGTGATCGATGTGTCTTTTTTTAATGCCAGTACCATGCCACTTTTATTATTAAAACTGTTGTGCAATTTGAGATCAGGGATTGTCATGCTTCCAGCTGTTATTTCATTGTTCAGAATTATTTTGGCTCTCCTGGGTTTTTTCAAGTTCTATGAACAATTGTGTTGGATTTTTAATGTGTATTGTAATGTATTTGAAGATTGCATTTGATAGGATGGATTTTTATATAACATTAATCCTACCAATACATGAGCATATTAGTTCTTTCCTTCTTCTGGTATCTTTTTCATTTTCTGTCTTTGGTATCCTAAAGTTTTTATTGTACAAGACTTTTAACTTCCTGTATTAGGTTTATTCCAAGATATATTTTAGGGTTTGCGGCTATCATGAATGGGATCATTTCTCAGATTTCTTTCTTGGTAAGTTTATTGTTGGTATATAGGAAGGTTACTTGTTTGAGGATGTTAATTTTATATTGTGCTACTTTGCTGAATGTATTAATCATCTCTAGGAGTTTTCTGGTGAAGTCTTGAGTGTCTTTTATATATAGAATCATATCATCTGAAAATAAAGACACATTGACTTTCCTTTCCAGCTTGTACCCCATTCATGTCCTTCATTTGTCTTAACGCACAAGCTAGGATTTCAAGTACATTATTGAACAGGAATGAGGGAAGTGGACATCCTTGTCTTCTCCCTGATTGTAATAGGAATGCTTTCAATTTTTCTCCATTTATAATGATGGTGGCTACAGTCTTGTGGTACGTTGCCTTTATTATATTGAAATATATCACCCGAATCTCTAGATTCTCCATGACTTTTATCATGAATGGATGTTGGATTTAGTCAGAGGCCTTTTCTGTACCTAATGAGATGATCATATGATTTCTTTCCATGAGTCTGTTTATGTGGTATATTATATTCATTGATTTACATATGTGGAACCATCCTTGCTTCCCTAGGATAAGGCCAACTTGATAAATAATCTAAATAATCTATTTTATGCGTTTTCCCATTCAATTGCAAGTATTTTATTGAAAAATATTGCATCTATGTTCATAAGAGAGATTGGTATATAAGTTTGATTTTTACAAGTATTCTCTGTAGAAATTATTTCATGGCCATAAATTCCTTAAATCTGTTTTTATGATGGAAAGTTTTTACTTTCTTTTTCAATTACAATTGATAGTGTTGCTGTTTCCCTAACTTGTCACATTATGGCTGAAAAGTGCTTGGTGCTCAGTTAGGGGGTTACTTTATGTTGTTGTACAAAATGGGTATAAGAAATGGTCTCCGTTCTGTTAAAGAAAGGTACAATTTCTGAGTTTCAGACCCCATGTTGACTTCTCTAGGTTCTGGAACGCAGGGTAGGCTGGGTCGTTTCCAGATGAAAATGTTGACTGAAAGGTCAGACTGGGAAAGCTCCCTCACCTTGGATGCAAGAACCCTACTAAACTGAGCAGATCTGAATGCAAGGCAGGCCTGAAACAGCTCCCAGGTAGAACTGGGATAGCTCAGGAAAGGCCAAGGATCCAGACAGAGCTGAGATGATGGAGTACAGGGAGATGGGGAAAGGGAGACATATGAAGACCACGGGTCTGGGAAACCTCCAGGATCTCTCAAGATCCCCAAAGGTCCTATAAAAGCAGAAAATGTCAGCGCAAGGAAGGATGTGAAAGGGAGTGCACCAAGGACATGTAGGGAAAGTCCCAGGAGAGTCCAAAGCCCTGGAAGAGCTGAGAACATGGAGTACAGGTTCACTTTTTTTTTTGATAGATGGACTGGTTTTGCTAGGAATTTTGTACCTATGTTTATTTTTGAGATTCATTTGTAATTTAATATTGCTTCCTGCCTTATGATTTTTTATTTGTTTCAATTTACCATTGTACAGAGACTGATGTCCCTTTTCTCTCGATCCCTGGAAAAACTTGCAAATGTAGAAATAATGTGATATAAATTCTTAAAATAATCCACCTACTATGCT
>NW_008329335.1:2430960-2431117 GCF_000622305.1 Nannospalax galili
ATATATATATATATATATAAAATCAGTCTGGCCAGAAACTCACAGAGATCCTGTCTTGTTGGTTAGAAGCATGTGTCTACACACCAAGCTATAAACTTGTATTTTAAGTGAACTTTTTGAGTTGCTGCTATAAATGCTATAAAATTTTCAGAATTTC
>NW_008329335.1:2431228-2488389 GCF_000622305.1 Nannospalax galili
AAGAATTTATTTTGCCAAGAAAAGAATACATTACATCTAAACTTTAATATTCCTTTTTGTTTTGGAGTTTTTAATTGACAAAACTACACTTATTTAAGGGGCATTTTGTGGCATATAATATATTTGTATATTATGTAGTATTATAACTTTTGCTACTTACCAGGAATCCTCAGCTCTGTTCCTGTCAGGCCCTGACTCAGCCCTTGCTGCCCCAACCTCTAACCCAGTCCCTACCCTCATGTCCCAGCTTGGTCCATGTCCCAGCCCTTTCCGTATTCTATTCTAGTTCTGTCCCCATGAGTTTTGTCTCAGGGACTCAGACAAGTGGATTATTCTCTGGTTTGTCTTCAAGGAGTAAAAAACTAAACGCCAAAACAACCAACAACAATGGGCTATCACCTCAAAGCAGAACCTCATTCCATACTATGTGGCCCTTAGAAAAATGTGGGATTATACAATTTGATGCACCATAAGTAGAATTCTAAATCATTATGTTACAAAAAAATAAATGAAGCCGAGAAAGACAAGTGAAATATGATCTTGTTCATTTAGGCAATTTGAAAAATCAAATCTCATATAAGTGGCATAGTTACAAAGACAGGCACTTGTAGAGGTGGAGGAAGTGATGCGAAAGTTGATAATCAGGGAAAGTTGCTAATCACTGCTAGTCATAGTTACAGAAGAGTGGGAAGCTCTGAAATACAAAGTAAAGTGACTAAAGATAATAAACACTGTAAATAAGGAAAACAATAAGAAAGAATTTCAATATTTCTGTCATAATGAAATCAATTGTTTGAGAAAATACAAGTGTTAAATCTTTTTTGACCAAAAGCAATGGGCGTTTTAGCAGGTGGGGAGAGCATCAAGGAGATGTGAGTAAGGAGGCCATGTGGAAGAAAACAGTGTTCACCTCCCAGCAAAGAGGAAACAGAACAACTACAAAAGTCATAATGTAACCCTAAGGGACCCTCCAAGGGACCTACTGCTTTCAACCAGCCTCCAGCCGCCAAAGGACACCAATTACTCTACCATGAGTGCATGGGGGACATTTCATGTTCAAGTCACAAGAACAATTATGAATGACTTCCTAATAGAAAGTTGTCCTGCTGGAGTCCCAGACTCATGATGCAAGGCCCGATATCTGGCACAGCATTTGGGCAGGGCAGGTGGATTAGAGCTGCTATGATGGACCAGAGTTGAGGTTGGAGCATGAGTTGAGGTGTGTTTGGTACTTAACCATGACTATATTATCACACAATATAAAATAATATATTGCAGTAGTGTTACCTTTTCCAAAATGTTAAATGAAATGAGGGCTATATCTTTGCATTATTACTTTAGAAATACCTAAATTAAGAGAAGCTGCCTCTTAAACTGATGAAGATCTCATGAATGTCAAGCGTGGTTCTGTATTGATGTAATGCTTTTGATCACCTGGAAAATGAAGGGAAACTATGTTGTATGCAGAAAGAAGGTGAGTTAATAACTAGAGAGCAAGAATACATCATCAAAGAATGAGTTGTTCAAATTTTTAAAAACTACTATCTTCAGTTGAAGGATAATTCATGAAATGACTACATGTGACACAACTTCTGAATAGTTTAGAGAATCATCACATGAATATGTCTGTCTGCCGTTTTCCCAAGATCTGATGTGTTTTGATCTGCTCCACTAGCTGAGAATCAGCAAGAGGATGTGCACAGCAATGAGCAGTCAATATAAATCAGGTATGTGCAAGTGTAAGACTTACTTTTTGCTGCTTTAAGCCATTAAAATTGTTTGGTCATTTATATAGTATATCTTAAAATAACTTGAATTAAAAATGGAAAGAGTAACCAAAAACTTTGATGCAAAAAAAGAATTTCCCGAGTCCAGCTCAGTTAATAACAGAGCGTAGATAGTGACGTTAAGGTGCATGCCTCGATTCTCTTGCCATTTCACTCTAGACGTTCATTGATTTGATCTGAGAAAGGCAATTAAGGGTTAAATTTTCATGAGAGGACTATTCAGATGCATGCTTTCTTCCATGCAACTCCAAATAGTTTTAATTATTTCCTTTATCTTTTAAAATCTCATATGAACTTTACTCAGGTATTCTCAAGCCTATATTGTTTTTTGCTGAGAAGGAATTATTAATAACACATTCATGCATCCCAAACAAAAGGTAATTAGTAGAATATTTATGGAAGCCTAAAAAGGATTATCTATGAATGAGGTTTTAGTGTAAATTTAAAAATACACATTCTTACATATACACTTTATGCTTCAAACCACTCTTCATTAAGGTATGATAAAATTATAATGCTTGGATTTGTCAGGTATTTACATTGGTTAAAATAATGTGTCAATGATCAATGTCACCTACTATATACAGAAAGTATTATATATAGTATGTTTATGATATACCTCAGCTTATTCTCATAATTTATAAGTGATTTAATAATTTCTCAATAAGCACATGGCACATTATTATTTTTCTTTTATCTATGGATCATTTCACAGTAAAAATTGTGAACATTTATTCTTCAAAGATTTTCAATTAGTTTGAGCATTTGTATATCTTTGGTTAGCTACCTTGAAGAATCACTTTGTTCAGTATGTTCTATCAAACTGTTTCCTGTCTCTAACGGAGTGTGATGTTTTGTTTGATTTTTCAGATTTTTTTATTCTTCTCTCTTTTTCTTCAGGTGTATTTCAGCCACTCTCAATTTTCTTTTAACATTCAAATATTTAAGTTTATTTTTGAAATTATGATTTGGAGATTATTGTATATATTTAACCTGTGATAATTATAAAATTCTTTAATTGTGGATATTTTAATAACAGTTATATTACTAAAATAAATTTATCCTCAAGTGCTCCTGTCATTACTTTCAAGCATAAATATTTTCCAGTTTCTAAAAAAAATTGTTTATTCAGGAATTTTGAATTTTTTGAAGATAGTTTAATGACTTTGTGATAAATTTTAATTGTAACTTTCATGTATAATGCTAATTCTAATGCAAATTAGATCATTTTGGCTGTATTTTTCATTATGTGCATTTATAAATAGAAATAAGTTTATTCATAAACAAAAATTAATTTATGTCCAGTTTAGTTCATTATATTTCAACTCCTTGTGAATTTGCAAGAAAAACTAATAGTAGAGTTGAAATCATGAAGTAAAAATATGGGAAGTATAATAAATAATCACTACTTTCCATTATTGCATAAAATTTAATGACTGGCTGGGCGTGGTGGTACACACCATTAATCCCAGCACTCTGGAGGCAGAGGTAAGTGGATCTCTATGAGACAGAGGCCAGCAGCCTGTTCTATATCTTCAGTACTGAGTTCCAGGACAGTTGTAACTACAGGGAGAACCTGTGTCTCCCAAAAAAGAGAGAGAAAATTTACTTTACTAATCAATCATACCTAATACATGGCAGCAACCTTAAAGATACAATGTATTAAAACATTTTTTGCATTCCATCCTTTATATTTTAATAATGTTTTATTACACATTTTGGTTTAAAATAATAACTCTACATATCAAAGCACATGATTATTGAAATCTTTGCAAAGAATTAAACATGTCACAAAATATTTAAGCTCTAACAAACAAATTGTTTACATGAATAATATTAGCAGTTATTTCTTAAATTACTGCAATTCTACTTAAAACACAAAAACTAGATTCAAAGCTAAGTTTGAGAAAGTAAGACCATATCAAACGTTTTTATAGATTCATTTGCTCCCTAAGCACATTTTGTCTGATAAATAGGTTTACATTCATGAAAAGTATATTAAAACTCAATACTGTTATTTCCAATTTGAGGAAATGCTGTCATTAAAGACCAAAGAGGAAACTTCAGATGAGGTATCACAATTACATAAGAATGATTCTTCCGTTGTGGTTACTGGTCTTATGGGAGCCCATTGAACTTGAACTATTGGGCACTGTAAATATCGATTTTTCTGACCTCAGTACACACCAGAAAGACTATTTATGAATGTAACAGAAAGCTGTGGTCAGAGAGTTACGGGATTGCTCTGTGACTCAAGGAAATATATCAAATTTCAAGAAAATCCATAACAAACTCTCACTTCAAAGTGGCCTTCTGTGTGGATAAACATGTGAGTAAAATCAAAATACAGATAACATGTATATTTTTTAACAATAAGAATAAATGATCTAGACAACTAAAGTAAATTCTTAAACATGTTCTTATGTTTTGTATTTGTGACTCTCTTGTTGAGGGAAGAGAGGAAATAAGTGTTGAAGCAGGATTCCAATTATCTGGTTTAGAATGAAGAACTGCAGAATATGGGGACAAATCAAGGTTTTTGATTTTGCATAAAAATAACCATCCTGCAATTAAATTATGTATGAAGAAGCCATGAAATTTAAAAATGCTATATTAAAGAAAATTTCATTTACTTTTAAAGAATTTTCCTTACTCAAAGGACTCTAGCATGATCACAGGTATATTGATATGATAGTTAGTCTTGCTGGTTGAATGTCATTATATCAAAAAAGCTGATCTTCACATTATCATTACGCATTTGTATTTATAAAAGTGTTATGCTAATTAAATGTGGGAGATTTCCTAACTTTCACAACTTTCTATCTCATTCTAGGTTTTGCAATGCAGTTTTTATTCAACTTCTGTGAACTATAAAATATGTTGTCATTTCCTTAGTTAACGTCTGATCTCTTTTCCCAAAATACTTCACAAAACAATGTAAAGGAAGACAGATTTATTTTGGTTCATGGTTTTAGAGGGTTCATTCACCTACAGATCCTTGACCCGATACAGTTGGGGGAATCATCATAAAGAGGAATGTCATGAAAACATGTGCTGGGTGAGAACTACTCACACCCACGAGACAGGAAGCTGTTCTTACATGTAAAGAATTGTATACTCATAAAAGCCAGGTTCCTGCAACATGTTTCTCCCATTTGGCTAAATATTCTATAGACTTCTGTCAGTGCTACTGTGTATGGCCCTAACCATGGAAAATCTGAACAATAGTAGTTATGACAGGCTTCCCAAAATGATTTGAGCACCATTGCATTTCCAACACATTCTGTCTTTCCTTATTGAAACCACAGCTAGAGAATATTTCGTATGCTTAATCCTCAAACCCAAAACATATAGGACAGAATTGGAGCCTACCTGGAGCAGGGCTGGAGAGGACCTAGAAAGGAGCTGCAGTGAGATAGGAGCAGAGTTTCAGAGGGTGGCTGGAGCAGGGTAGGGCAGGAGTGATGCAGAGGTGGGGCATATTCCATTACCTCCTATTACATAATACATTATTTAGTCCTGTTTCCCCTTGCTAAAGCACTGAAAGGTTAGTGGATATTCCTTGTTGTTTGGTATACATTCTCTGAAAAGTTAGAATGGAACAAGAGACCTATGCTGAGAAATGCGGTGCACACTGGGAAAAGGTGTAGAACCATGGCCATATTGAACACACGGAACAGAGCACAAACCTCAGTGAAGCATTGTAGGAAAAGCTGGTAGAGAATGTGGGGCAGTTTTGAGGGTTTTCCTCAGGCCAGCTGTGAAGACCCTAACCTGGATATGGTCCCCTGCTGATTGAGGGGGCAAGAGGTGCAGAGTCACAACACACAGACCCCGGGGGTTGGGTAGAAGCAAGCACTAGGCGAGGTGCTGCTGGCTTGTTTAATGCAGGAGGGGGCAGGCCTTATATTTCCCTTTTCTCCACCCCCAAGTCCCTTTAGTCAGCATATTGTTTTCTAACTGGTCCATGCCATACAGTCTGTCAGCAGTCACTGGGCTCACGAGCAGGGTAGGGAGGCATGGGCTCCTTTTGGCGGGCTATTTGCGGACCAAGAAGTGAAGTGAATTCTCACTGAATCCCAGGGCTCTGAGTCTGCACCATCTTTAGAGGCCTCCTGCTACATTTCCATCCTTTTTCTTAAAAATGACTGTCCAGCAAGAGTCTGTAGGCAGCTCTGCCTTGGGATGACCCCAGGACCATGGACTGTGCCTGTCTTAGGTTGTCCTATTCAGGCATGAACCTCACCCATCATTGGAACATGGGCGTACACATCCATGTCCTGGCTTATGTTGATTCAGCCCAACAGGATCTTACCCATCACTGACTACCAGCCCTCCAAGGGGTATCATCTGGGGGATCAGTCGAGATGGGGAATTATTTGTAGGAGGCCTCATACATTTGTGCAAGCCAAGTCTGTTGGGCTGCATAAAGTGGGTCGAAATCATCTTCATGTATTGTTCTGAGGGCCTGATATACCAAGTGATTGAATTATTTCTGACTATGGGAACAAAGAAAAAGGCATTTAAGAAGTAGAAAGAAAAGAATAATTATGCCTGTCAGGATTAGGTAAGTGACAATCCAAGACGGGTCAAACAGTGCTTTTAGATTAGACCAGATATTCTCTAAGAACCCTGAATTGATGTCCAACATGGGGGCACGGCTATAACTTAGAGCAATAATTTGATTAGTTAGTAATATAGAGTAATTAAGAAATTTTGGGTTCCAGTGGCCGTGAATATATTGCGTGTTATAGGCACTCTTCAATAATATTCTGTACTTTATAGGGGGTGAGACAAAGTGACCTAAGGCTAGGGTCACAAGCTAGCTGAGCCATGTCTTTGGTAATTGCCAGCTCTTCACTTAAGAGAACAATTTGTTGTAACAAATTAATTGCCTGGTGAAGATGCTGATTGATAAGGGACTGAATGTGAAATGTAGAGGAGGTTTGGGACACAGCTTCATTGAGTGTCTCCACAGCAGTGGAGGATTGGGTGATAGCTACTGCAGCGGTGGCGGCCGACCCGAATGCAAGGATGATAGCTGAGTGAGATGAGAGTGGCAGTGGCCCCAAAATCCCGTTTTAAGCAGGGGTCTTGTGACAAGGCTGTCCGCTCTATAAGGGTGACAGCATGGAAGTGGGTTGCATTGGTGACTGGAACCCAAAGGGCCATGGGTTCACGCATAAAGAGAACTATGTGAGCTGGATGGTTCCAGCAGGCTGCCAGTACACAGGTGGTGTTGGTATCGGAGCAGTTGCATTGTCCCTGAGGGTCAGAGGTAACATTGGCTAGCAATAAGGCAAATGGGGGCTGCACGTAAATGGGGGTAGGGGGCCAGGATGTCATGTGATCAATGGATGTAAGGGTTTTGTTTTCAGCACAAGTAGAGGGATTGGTGTTAGTGTAAGTGCCATTGGAAAGCTGAAGGCCCTGCTGTGCCAGTAACGGCCTCATGTCCATGCAAGCATGCAGACCACAGAGGTCCCAGTTACCGAGAATTGATTCTCTGTTGGTATGGGAGATCTTAATGCCACAGGGATAGGTGGGGGCCAGTTGTCTCCAAGATCCAAGGGGGTGATTAAAGGGGGAGCGGCTGAAGCGGCAAGAGGGAGGGATGGCACAGTTGGGCTTAGGGTGGCATCTCTGCCATGGTATAGGAAGAGTGAGGAAAAAGGGTACAAGGGGGCATGTGCGTGGGCAGTTGGGGAACAGTGGGAGTAGAATGGCAGGGCAAAATGGAGGTGGAGGTATGGTGGTCCCCTCCGCCTCCCCTGTTATTATTGTCTCCAGTGCAGTGAGGACTGAGGTTGCATCAGTGTTGTTGAAGGTAGGGGAAAGGCCTTGGAGTTTAAGCATGTAACCCGAGGAGGCACTGCCAGTATAATCTTGGATGGTCAGGTTGAACAGCCCAATGCATGAGGATACATTGTTGGTAGTGAAGCATAGAGAGTTATTTAGGGGTCAGGAGCCATTGAGTGATTCCCAGGAAGTAACTGGGTCCATGGTGTGTAGGCCAAGCATAGAATTAGTTGAATACAGGGTGGGGTAGGCTGGGGAATGAAATGATAAGGGCAAGAGTATAGGTGAGGAGGGGACCAAGGCCCAGAGATCATGGGTTGTGGCAGGGGTGGGGAAGAGCAAACCAATTATCCAGATAGCAGCAAGGTCTCTGCATCCTAAGGGTCCTGTTGGTCAGTTGCTGGTCTCACATCTCTCGCTGGAACCCATACAGGCTTTGTGTCTGTCTGAGGAAACACACAAGCATAGCCTCACCCTCTTGTTAACAAGGGGACGGGTGGTTGCCATTGACATGTTACAGGGTCCTTCCATCTCATTAGTGGCAGGGGTGTAGGCCTAGGTATGGTAGCCCAGTGTTTGTAAGCCAGGCTCAACCCATTTTCATCAAAGGACAAGAAATTAATGCTGAATAGAGCTTCAATTAGAGCCAGGTGCAGTTCCCTTTTAGACTCAGGGTTAGCAAATTTTTGTAATGTTTCTTTGAGGGTCCTATTTGCCCATTCCACAATGGCTTGTCCCTGTGGATTATAAGGGATGCCAAGGGAGTGGCTAATTTTCCATGTTGACAGGAATGATTGGAATTGTAGAGAGGTGTAAGCTGGCCCATTATCAGTTTTTAGGGTCCATGGCACTCCCATTACCAGCATTGTTGATTTGACTGCCTTAATTGTGTGTGAGGTCTTTTCACCAGTTTGAGCGATGACAAAAAGAAAGGTGTCAACAATGACATAGACACACTTAAGATTACCAAAGGAGTTAAAATGGGTGACATCCATTTGCCAGAGGGCATTGGGTAGGAGACCACACGGGTTAACCCCATATCGATTGAGGGGGCCTAAGGGAGCAAGGGGTGCACATGTAATGCAAGACCTTCTCAGATGTTTGCATCCAGAGATGGGTAGGTTGGGTAGAAAGCAGTGCAGACTGTGAGGAGAAAGGTGAAATTGTTGGTGTAAGGCTCTGGCTTCTTCTAGTAGAGGAATCTCTATAGACATAATAAGTTTATCTGCTTTGTCATTTCCCTTTGCCAAGATCCCAGGGAGCTTGGTGTGTGATCTTATGTGGGAGATGTGCCAGGGCCATTGTCTATTATCTAACATAATCTGGAGAGCTCTCATCATTCTAGTGATGGGATCCTTGTGGCCTTTTACTCTAGCAAAGGGAAGACATCTGAGGGCCTGAACCGCATACTGGCTGTTAGAGAATATATTGAATGGCTCAGTCTGGCAGACTTGGAAGATTTTTAACTAGGCCAGGAGCACCCCCAACTGGACAGAGCCTGGATTGGCTTGTATATAACAGGTGTCATTCTTTCCCATGCACTGAATGACAACATCATAACGGGACTTATTGGCATCTGAGAAGGCTAGCGTTGCTAAAGGTATGGGGCTTTTGCAGGGGGAAGCATGTAGCTGAGTGGTGATTTCCAAACAGGCCAGGCTGGCCAGTCGTTTATCTGGGGGTGCATGGTTATTCAACTCCCTAGTGAACCTGGACATCATTAGTTGGAATGCCAGAGAGTCTGCACATAATGTTTTGGAATGCTTAAGAGGACAGGGCAGTATAATTTTGTCAGGTTCCTTTCCGAATATGCACCTGGCTGTTTGTCGGGCCTTAATTGCTAACTTGAAGGCAATATCATACTTAGAGATAAGCCTAATTAGGTCCAAGGTAGCCAGGTGGATCCACACCAGGGGGTCTTGCTGTCATAGCGCCCCCAAGACACCATTTTTAGTCCAGAGGATTAAGGCCAGTAATGGCTCTGCTGGGTCATGACGTTGGAGTGACACAGACCAGAGTATATGATCTATCTTATTAAGAAGATCATTAGCTGACAGGGTGAAAGGGATCTTGAAGTTGGTGAATTATGGCCTTCCAGCAGGGAGAACAAGGCCCGGAATTCCAAGTCAGGGACTGGTATAAATTGTTTGAGCCAGTTTATAGTCCCACAGAGTTCTTGGAGCTCTGTCAAGGTATATACAGTTTTTTGCAAGATGGAAGGGCTAAGTGGTTTAATTACAGTATCTATGTGGTAGCCAAGGAATGAGAAAGGTTGGATGTACTGTAACTTTTCTCATGCAATGTGGAGACCCAGACATTCTAAATTGCAAGCAGACTGGGTATTGCAGCCTGTAATGTATTGTGAGATTTGTGTGCTAGCAGTATGTCTTCCATACAGTGGATGACAATTAGGTCCTTGGGGATGTTGGTTAAGGCCTTATTAACATATAATTGACAGATTCTGGGGCTATTTTTCATACACTGTGGTAGTACCTTCCATTAGTATCTCTTGGCTGTTCTTTGAAAGTTGGGCTCCCATACTGTGAAGGCAAAGTGAGGTCTATCTTGTTCTGCTAGGTGGATTTGTAAGAAAAAGTCTTGGATATCAAGTACTATGATATGATGGGATGGGGGGATAGCTGTAGGGTGTGGTAAGCCCACTTGTAGCTAGCCCATCTTTTCCATATGGGCATTGAGTGCTCTAAGATCTTGGAGGAGTCTGTATTTCCCAGATTTCTTTTTAATAACAAATATTGGGGTATTATGTTTAGTGAGAGAGGGCTTGATGTGGCCAAGCCTCAATTGTTCAGCTACCAAATTTTTGAGGGCAGATAATTTAAGTTCTATTATAGGCCACTGGTCAACCCAAATGACATTATTAGAGAGCCAGGTGATGGGGATCGGCTCAGAGGCCAAGACTGTAGTCAATCCCGGGTGGGCAGAGGCCGTTAGGATTGGGGGTGTTGGGCAAGGTGTTGTCCTTTCCCTGATAGTCCCAAGTTATTGTGGAGCATGATATCATCATAAAAGGCACAGTCATCCATGGTAAGGACCGCACCCACATCCTCTAGGACATCTCAGCCCCATAAGTTACGGGGAATGTCTGCTACTATGGAGTTAACTATGCCCTAGTTCCAATCCAAGTCCTTCCAATATCCTGGACATGTGACCAGCTTGGTACCTTGTGTGCCACCAACTCCTTTTATTGGCGGGCCTTGATGGTGTTTCCAATGAGGGAATTTAAGGGATTCAGTTTCTGATATAATGGTGACATCAGCCCCTGTGTCTACTAGTTCCTTTACGGCAGTTCCATCTAGGAACAGGGTCATTAGTGGGGAGTGGTTGAGGATTGAGGGAGGCCATAATATCTGTCTTGTTTCCCCTCTTGTGGGCGGGGCTGAGGGGTGCCCTGCATGGAGTTTAAAGGAGCCAAGCCTGGTTGAGGCTATGACCTACAGTCTTTAGCCCAATGGAACCTTCTTTTGCACTTGGGGCAGCGAGTCTTGGGGTAGGCTGTACCTCTTGGGCAGTGGCTACTAAAGTGGCCAAGCCCCCCACAGTTCCAGCAGCCTTCCCATGCACCAAAGTGGGTGGGTTTTCCTTGAGAAAAAGAGTCTCCAAGGAGGCAGTCAAAGCCTCCATCATAGGGCCTGCCCTAGGGTCTAAGTCTCTAGAAACAAGTACCCATTTGTGAATGTTATCATTGCAGACAGGCATGATAGCATTATGAGTAGGGATGTTTAGTCCCTCCCAAGTTAATTGTTTGATAAGCACCTCTCTAGGGTGGGTCCAGACTCCACCCTCCACTCTACTGCCTAGGTGACAGGGGTAAGGAAGTCCTAGTCCTTGAAGGACTGCCCTGACTGTTGAATCAAATTAGGGAAAAAGACTTGTGGGTCACGTGGGGGAGCAACATTTAAGGGCCTTAAAGGCCAAGTCAGAAACTTGTTGAAAATAGGCATGGAGGCCAATAATAGACTGGGAGATGAGGTCAGTATATTATCCACATCCCGTGAGCATGTGCAACGTAATGTTGAGGCCATATTGGAGATTTAGATATGCCTGGTTTTCAGTCTGATCATCATAGGCTGTGTGGCAGTTTAGAAAGACTGAGGGTTCTAAGACTGCCTTTAGTAAGCTATACCAATCATAGTGGGTTTGTAAGTGTAAGGACCACTGGTGAAGAACCTGTTCGAAATATGGGGAGTCAGGGCCTGATTGCTCAGCTGCCTTGCCGATAAGAACGAAGTCAGCAAGTGGGGTGGGCAGCCATGGACACTGCGCCGCATCGGGGCCAACTTAAGTGAGAAATGTGGACAAAGGTGGGTGAGGCTTTAAGGAGGGCTGTCTAGGAGGGAGGGGCATGGTAGCAGGGGAAGGGGTGGGATGGTTATGGGGGGAGAGTAAATCTTCCATGGGTAATGGGGAGGGGGAATTTCTGGGCATGGTAGCTCTAGGAGAGTATCCTGAGATACAGGCAAAGGGGCTCCTTCTTTACTGGAAGTGGGTGCAGAGGCTGCATCCACCTCCAGGTCTGGGGGGTCTGGGAGGTCCGGGGTCTAGGTAATAGCCATATCTACACTAGATTGCTCCCAGCAGTGTTTGTTGTGGGCCAAGATGACTTCCTCATGAGAGGAGGATTTAAGGCTAGCAATAAGTGCTAGGAGGATTGGTACAAACAATGCTGTGTGAGTGATCCCTGTCCTGCCCTCCCTTTTTCAGGCCAGGAAGAGGACCCGCATCCACATGTCAGGGTCCCACATGTTTTCAGGGGAGACCCATGGAGCCAAATTAGTGGCTTTATCCCAAAAGTGTTCAATATCTTTTGGTTTCACTTTCAACCCTATGGTTTTAAGGAGAACCTTGAGTGCTGCCGTTTGTGGTTCCCTGAATTGTGGTGGTAAATTGCCCATTGTGGGAGGGTCTTGTGAAGGGGAATTTGCCACAAAAGTAGAAAACAAGGGTGACTACCAAGAGGGCACAAAGGAAGCAAAGCAGCACTGTGAGCCACTCGGATGTAAACTGCCCTGACATGTAAAGGTGTATCGGATCCAAATGTCTTGTGCTCAGTGAGGGACTTCTGGAGGCCATGACACCTCCAGCCACATGCTTTCACGATGTCTCTGGGACAGGCAACAGGGTGACCAGAAGCCTGGGCTCTGAGTTCGGGGTGAATCAGCCCTTATGTGAACTCACCGGGACGAGCCAAGAAGGGGGAGGTGCCAACGTGGGCTTCGGGACCACATGGCAGAGTGTGCCTTCCTGACCTAACAAACTAGTCCAACAATAAAGATGACAGACAGGGTGGAGGGGACAGAGGAGGGGGCTACTCGCTTACCCTAGAGCAGCCAAAGAAATAGACAAAACCAGGGGCCTACTTACCGAACGAACCGAGGTTCTGTGTGTTACCAACACGGTGGGCAGGAGTCCCTGTTCAGGTGCCAGGTGTTGCGGGTTCTCCTCAGGCCAGCTGTGAAGACCCTAACCTGGATTGGGTCCCTTGCCGATTGGGTTGGGGGTCAAGAGGCACAGAGTCAAAACACACCCTGGGAGTCGGTTAGAAGCAAGCACTAGGTGAGGTGCTGCAGGCTCGTTTAATGAGGGGGCAGGCCTTATATTTCCCTTTTCTCTGCCCCCAAGTCCCTTCAGTCAGCGTGTCATTTTCTGATTGGTCTGCACCACGCAGTCTGTCAGCAGTCACTGGGCTCGTGAGCAGGATACAGAGGCGTGGGCTCTTTTTGGCGGGCTATTTGCGGACCAAGAAGTGAAGTGAGTTCTCCCTGAATCCCAGGGCTCTGAGTCCATGCCATCTTTGGAGGCCTCCTGCTACAGGGCAGGAACACTGATGATATGCAAGTTTCAAATATGGGGAAGAAAAAGCCTATGGGAATTCATGCCTTTGTAAGTAACCCTTTCCCAATGTCATAAACTATGCAAAACCCAAATAGAATGTATTCTGTCAGTTTTGTCAGCCCTGGGACCTCAGAGGGCACTGGAGGGTGGATCTCCCAAGAAGGGGAAGGGGAAAATTTTGTGCAACACTTGCCATATTGGTTCAAAAGTATCTAGATCAAGATGATGTACCTCTCAAACCAATGAGAGATCCTAAAGATCACATGAACCTTGAGCCTGATTCTGTGTTGATTTGATTTGATCCAGTTGGAGAATGAAGATATATTTTGAAATCAAAACAAGGTAATTAAATAATATGGTGGCAAAAAGAAACTGTTACAGACTATATTAGTTTTCAAATTTACTGCTCTTCTTTCCTGTTGAAGGACAAATCATGAACTTGCCTTCATCAATTACTAAAAGTGACACATGTAATTTCTAAACAGTTACAGACTTTGCTTTTTGTGCTCTTTGCTTTAGTCCCAGTGCTGTTCAGTCAGGATCTGCTCTACCAGCTGAAGCTCTCCATGAGCTTGTTTATGTCAGCATTACTAGTCACCTGAAGTCAGGTGTGTCCATTGTAAAAATCAATATCTGAGGTTTAAACCATTAATTACACTAGTCATTTATTAATTGCAGAATAATTTTTAGGCTTTAAAGCCGGAGTTGGACCATTGATTGATTTTTCTCTCTTAGAAGTTTGCATAGTGTCCTTCAAAACTGTGAGAGCTAGACTTCAGCGAGGAGGTTTACAGGTCACCTCCAGCACTATTTTTCTAAGTTCTGTGTTCAAAATATGTCCTGTCTTGAGCAATAGGGTCTTACTATCAAATTCTGAGAGGTAATCAAAGGCTATGGCAACAAAACAACTTCAAAGATACTAAGAACTGATAGCCACAACCTATCATGCTAGAAAGAAATTATATTCCTGGTCGGCCTCAAATGGAAGACAGATAATGACGTAAAGTTACATGCATCACTTCTCTGTCATTTTATTCCATATGTTTTCCAAATCTTTTAATATATCTCATTTACTTTTGTGAAACTAAACTGAAACACACATATTCGTAAGCTAATATTATTACAGAGAAAAGTTATCTAAATTCCTAATTTATGCAACTTAAAATAATACTTAGTACAGTAGTTACAGTAGATTAAAAGAAATTCTGTATAATAAGCCAGGTTTTGATAGAATCCTGAAAATATATATCCATGCAAAATGCATTGCTTTAAAAATATAGTCCTTTAATGTATGTTAAAATTTATGCTACCTGGCCAGATATGGTGTCATACTCCTTTAATCCTATCACTCAGGAGGCTGAGGCAGGCAGCTCTCTGTGACACTGAGGCCAGCCTGGTCTACATAGTGAGTTCCAGGACAGCTGGGGCTACTGGAAGGCCCTGTCTCATAAAACAAGAAACAGAAACAAAGAAAAATCATACTACCTGGATATTTTTAAGGCATTCCATGAGCTAATATATACATGCCTATGACAAGTATTATATAACACAAGTCAGCATTATTGATTGTAATACGTGAGGGCAAACTATTTGATCAAATAATTCCTCAATAACATCATACATTAGTATACTACTCTAAATTGTTGGATTATTTCTCAGTAAAAAAAATGAAAATGTAGTTACTAAAAAATTTTAATGATCATTTCTAAAAACATTTTTGAGAAAGTAACATGTATTTGATACCTGTTAGATCCTGAGTATTTGAAGTCTATAAGACACAAGGTGAACAAGTGTGAGAAACAGAAGCCAGAGTGGTGTTTATAAAGGGACTAGTGTCTGTAAACTATGCTGATTAGATTGGAAAGATCTAGGACCTTTATTTTGAAGTTTTTACATAAAATGATGAACAGAGTTTAATGATTCAGAGAATGCTTACTTTACTAAAAAACATGTAGTTAGCTATCACTTGATAATATATATTTTTTGTTTTATTTATTATTTGTGGTATGTGAGTGTGTGTGTGTGTGTGTGTGTATGTGTATCAGAGGACAACTTAGTGGAATCAAATCTACTTTTTCACCTTTATGTGAGTTTCAGAGTTCATATTCAGGTCATCAGGTTTGCACCCACTGAGCCAACTCTGCCCCTCCCCTTGTTAGTTTTGTGAACATATTCAAAACAGATAATTAGAACTATTTTAGCAAGATTTGTTATTGGATAAAATAGGGAATAGATAGAGAATGATTAATTGTCCATAATATATCAAGGTATAAACAAGTTATTCAAATAAAGATATAATGTCTGAGTTTAAAGAGAAAAGAATGAAATTGTGAAAGAAGTCAGATTTTAGAATTAGTATTAATTATGTAAAACTATGTTGATACAAGTCAATGCCCATAAAGTGCCTATGAAGAATGTTCTGGGGACTGAGTATAAAGCCAATGAAGAGAATTCCATGACAGATTAAAAATAAACTGGGATAAAACTTGAAGAATGAGGGGAAAATAATGCCACATGTAAGAGAACAGGGTTGTTTTTGTTGCTGTTGCTTTGTTTTGTTTTGTTTTTGAGACAGGGTCTCCCTGTAACCTCAGCTGACCTGGAACTTACTGTGTAGACCAGGCTAGGCTAGCCTCCATCTCATAAAGATTTGCTTGCCTCTGCCTCCCAAGTACTGGGATTAAAGGCATGTGCCTCCACAAATGTCTAGAACAAATAATTTTGACAAGTGACACATGAGCAGAGTCAATTCGCTGATCTTACAGAAAATAAAAAGAAGGTGTGTTACAAAATATTTAGTGAGCATGAAGCAGTCCAAGGGAAGTGGATCAAATCAACTGAACATGAAGCCCCATAGTACTGAAAATGATTGGACTATCAGTTATTCCCTGTGTCACTGCCCATGTGTATACAATCAGAAAATGATTTAATATTGGATCCAATTTAATAAGTACAAAGTCCATAACTACATTTATGTACTTAAGTACATAGTTGCATAGGCATAGTGTATGTTTATTAAAATAATATATGATTTTTTTGGTCTTTTTGAGACAGGGTTTCCCTGTAGCCCCAGCTGGCCTAGAACTCACTATATAGAGAAGGTTGGCTTTGAACTCACAAAGATCTGCCTGCCTCTGCCTCCGGAGTGCTGGGATTAAAGGAATGCACCGTCATGTCCGGCCTCAAATAATGTATGGTTTGATTTTTTAACTAAATAGAATTATTTCAATTCAATTATATGGATCTGGAGACACAGTTCAACAGTGGAAAGCACTTGCTAATCCCAGTGTCAGTTTTAAGAACTCCAGTGCCAAAAGATCCTAAGTTCTCTTCTGGCCTCTGAGGGCACCCATACATATCATAGATCAGAGAGAGAGAGAGACAGAGAGAGAGAGAGAGAGACAGAGAGAGAGAGAGACAGAGAGAGAGACAGAGAGACACAGAGAGAGACACACACACAGAGAATCTCTTAAAACTCAATAATATTATTATTTTGCCTCCTCACATCCATTTCCTTTAACAGATTCTCCTTGTAGCAATTCCTCTATTTTTAAAATATTTTATCTATTACTTTTATTTCATGTGTATGAATGTGTTGCCTGCATTTATGTAAGTGCACCAGTCTCATGCAGTGTCTGTGGACATTAGAAGAAGACATTGGATCCCCCGGAACTGGAGTTCCTAATTGGTTGTTAGTGACCATGTGGGTGCTGGAACCTAACCTTGGTCTCTGTAACAACAGCCAGTGTTCATAACCTCTGAGACATCTCTCCAGATCCACTCCCCTATTTTTAAATAATATATTTATGTTGCTGTTTGTGCCTTTACCCACTTCATAAATAATGTTAGTTTTCCCCCTTATATCCTCAATTAAATTTACTTTATTTTTTGTGTGAAGTATAATTAAAATGTTAAATTTCATTATCTTGTAACTTAGTTTGCTTAGATTCTTATAACACTGGTTGTCTCCATGTCTTATCCCACTACTTAAATATAATATTCTTGACTATAAACATGCAGTTTCAAAGTATGGGTATTATTATCCCCATGATATTTTTTTTTGTCTATTTGCTACTCAAAATATCTTGTGTACTATCACACTATCAAGTTAAAACCACTCAATTAGGGAAATTAACTTCCTCTGCTCTTTGGTTTTATACTAATTTTATAACTTGAAATCAGTACATTGGTCATGCTATTATGGGCATCAAAATATTTTTTATGTAAACCTTGACAATGACACTCTCTAAGTTCTTGGATATTTTTATCATCATTATTGGCTTCTAATAACTCTTTTTAGCCTTTTCTTACTGTCTGTGTTCCCTAAGCATGCATTTATAGTTTCCAAATCTGGAAATCATCCTCTGCATTGTCTTCTCACTTTTTTCTGATCTTTAAATCTGTGCCCCAGTGTCAGGCTGTTCTTTCTCACAATGGTTTTCTTGTTTAAGTCCCCTTTTTATGTTGTTTATTCTCTTGCTTTGCTAACACAACAGTCTAAGATAGGATAAATGACAAAAAAAGTATACTAATCAACAGAGGTTTCATTCCATGTTGATAGCTATTTTGCTAGGCAGAGAAGACTGTTAGTAGGAAGTTAAAAGAGTGTGAATGCATTGTCTTTCTCAATCCATTGCTGTTCCTAAAATTTTTGAACTAGTCTAATTTATCTTCTGAGGCTTAAAAAAAATTCTCACTTGTTTTGTTTGTTCACACTGAACAGTTTATGTTCTTTCTTTTAACCGTGTGTCCTCATACTTCCTAACACGATGGATATTTACTTTTGTCTACAAAGGTTACTGAGACTAGTGGGTTTCTCAGCTTGGGAAAATTCATAAATTAATGTTTGAAGAATATATCCTCATGTCTTCTGCATCATTTCTTTCTCAAATTTCACTTGGTTCAATGATATTTGTGACCATCCTTTATTTATAGTTACAATATTCACCTGAAACTTCCTGATTTTAACCTTATTCTTGTGGGACATTTCTCCTTGATATTTTCAAATTATTTTATGGTCAATTCTATATTCCTGTTAAACATTAAACATAACTCTTTCATATGGTCTATTTGCTTTTCCATGTAATCATATTAATTGTTTCATTTTGATTTTTGTTTAAACATTTTATTGATTGAGAATTTCACACAATGCATTTTAACTATATTGAGGTACCCTCCCTATTTCCACTGTTCAATGACTCCATACTCTTTATCACTATGATGTTTTTAAGGCCTCAGAGTCTAAACTGTGTATCAAAGTGTTTGGATATGAGTCCATAGCCTGGAGTTTGGTCGCCTACCAGGCATCACACCCTTAAAGAAAACTAATTTGGGCAGGAGAAATGGCTCAGCAGTTAAGAGCACTGGCCCCTTTTCTAGAGAATCCAGATTCGGTTCTGTTTCCAGCACCCAAATGGTGGCTAATAACTATCTCAACTCCAGTTCCAGGGGATCCAATGCACTCTCCTGATCTCTGCAGGCACTGCACAACACTTACGTGCAGTCCCAAATAAATATTTTAAAAACCACCAGCTATTGTTCTAAGATGATGGATAAATTTGTTTTCTCCCCCTATTTAGAAGCATTTGAGAGGCAACTGACACTGATTCTAACTACTGCAACAGCTATCAACATACCTGAAAGCAAATCCTGAACCCATCACTCTAGAGTCCAGCCTTGGAAGACAAAAGAAAAATGAGGAAGAACCCAATAGAGGGATGTTTTTGGAAGCCCTTGTCAAGAAATTCCAATGGACTCTCATGAACATTTGAAAATCACCCTGTTCTGACTTTTTTCTAGTTCCCTGTCTAAAACTTGTAATGCTAGTTACTTTTGCCTTTACTTCTCCTTCACATCTCCTATTCACGATCCAAGGACTTTCTTTTCCCCTTAGAGACAAGGGTTATACAATTTGGGAGTCTTTTAGATAGAGCCACTGAAGGGTACTCCAATTGCCTCACCCTGAGTCCCTGTTCAACATTGAAGAAGCCAGTGCAGTCTGCATCCCTATTCCCTATTGGCAATTTGGATAACACCTTCAGAGGATGGTGTGATAAGAGTAGGAGGTAGGAATTGGCTAGGTAGTTAGGGAAAAAAAAAAGAAAAGAAAGAAAAAGAAAAAAACAAAACAAAACAAAAACTAATTCCCTCTTTCTCAGAAACTATCAATTGCCAAGATTTCTTCAAATATGATTGCAGCTTTTTTCCTATGTCACTTCCTGTTTTCTTGGATTTTATCTGTATTAAACTCACACTGATCTTGTGCAGGATGTCACAATTGTTGTGAATTCATGCGTGCATGGGCTCTGGTGTCTGGAAAAGAAGATATCCTTGTAATCATCTACCATGTTTGGGTCTTACAATCTTTCCACTCCTCTTAATGATTCTTGAAACTTGCTATGAGAGGGTGTGGTATAGGCATTCTGTTTAGCACTGAACACTCCACAGTCTCTTATTCTTTACATTCATGTTAAAAGCTGTGGTAAGAGTTGAGAAATGCATTAATATATGGGTAGGACAAAATTTCATTAAGAGTTGGTGTAATACTATGACTTTTAGTAGAATAATGGTAGTACATTCTCTCTTTCAGCCTGTGATCTGACTAGACACAGGTTATTGTCCCTGATAAAAGTGCCAGGTATGGGCTCCAGCATGTGAAGCTGGCTTTAAGTCCTATCAGAGAATTGTTGAATACTCCCATAACATCTGTGCCACTGCTGTACTTGGACATATATTGCCAGGCCAGATGTTATTGGAGCTTGTAGGGTTCACAGGTGTGAAAGGTTGATAATTACTTTAATTTTCTAATAGCATACATAGTAATTACTTTTATTTTCTATTAGCATGCATATTCTACTCAGCACCATAAAAGCAGCAAATAGAAATGAAGCTTTGAGATTATACCAGCCTGATTTCACTTTGTTCCATGACTCATGTGTATAATGTCTTCACCAATATAATCTTACCATCAATTCTGGCAGCTAACCAAGAGCAATGACAACAGCCAGTATTGTTTAGGGATATATCAGACCTCCCTAATCAACAATACCACAAAAAGAGTGTCCATTTCAGGCACTGGGTTTTTTATTGTCTAGCCCATGGTGTCTAGTAGGAGCATTGTCTCTCAATTACATCATTAAAAAATTTTATACTCTCTATATATTTTTAATTTTTTTAATCATTGAATTTTTGTGATTTTCATACAGTATACTTTGATGGCATTCAGATTCTTCTCTGCCCTTTCCTACTACTCCCCACTGTCCCCCTGCCCACTTTAAAGTATTCACACACACACACACACACACACACACACAGACATGTATGATACCATATGGGGTTATAGTGTATCCTCTAATGTCCTTCAATATGGATTCATACACTGGGCCCACCAAGAGTCCCAACTCTGTAAGACAGTGCTGTTCCCCTCCCAACAGCCATATATTGCCAAAGGTTACTTTTGTTGGGTAGGAATTCCTTATCCACTTCCTCAGGTCTAAACTGGAATTCGGTCTGATTTGAGCTTACATAGATTGGTGCATGCTATCAACACTGCTGTGATTTCATATGAGTAACTGACTAGCTGTCTGGAAAACTCTGTTTCCTGTGGTCATTCACCCCCTTCTGGCTCTTAAAATCTTTACTCATCCTCCACAAGGATCCCTGAGACTTGGAAGGGAGAGGTTTAAAATAGCTGTCCTATTTACAGTGATAAGTATTCTGTGGCCTCTTGTTCTCTGAACATTGGTTAATTGTTAATCACCATCTGATGCATAAAGAAACTTCTCTGGTGAGAGTTAAGAGATGCGTTCATCCTAAGTGTAGAGGGTGCATTGAAAATGTGTCAATTAGGGCTAAACATCTCTCACACACGTATTCTCTGTGCTTGACCAGTTCTGGAATTCTGTAATAGTCCCCATCTGTTGTGAAAAGAAGGTTCTTTGATAAGGGGTGAAAGATGAAGTTATCTATAAATACAGGGATGCATAATTAGAATGAAGTAAGAAATTATTCTGGTCTAGGGATGTGGAAAATGTTTTTCTCCAGTATTTATTGCCTCTCTATCTATGTGTATTTATATAGTATCTTCTGATACCATGAAACTAGTCTTCAGGGAGGAGGCTTCCTGGTCAATTCCAGTTTGATTGCTCCAAGTCTTGCATTCAAAATATGGAATGCCTTCAGTAAAGGGTCTTACCATCAAATTCTGAGTGGCAGTCAGGGGTATGACCATGGCCTGTGTTATTTTGGGAGTCTCTTGTACTACGCTGCCAACAACTCAAAAGAATATTTCCCCAGCCTTTAAAAAAACTATATACATGTACTAGTATATTTAGTTCATGCAATGTTTTCAGTCAGACATTGAACTAATTCATTCATTCCCCCCCTGTTTTTTCATGCCTTCTAAGCATTATCTATCTGTCCTCTCACTCCCCTATTTAACCTTTCCTACTCCCTCTGTAGTTAATGTACCCTTCCCTTTACCCCATTGGGAAATGTTATTAAGCGGGGACACTTAATAACACCTGACTCCTTATATCCCCCACTCTCAAGCTCCTTCTTCCCCTTTATCTTCATAGGTCATTTCCATTTTCCTTTCTCCTGCAGTTACATGAGGATGTATACTCACATTTAGGGATTCAGAGCTAAGATCCACAAATGAATGAGAACATTTATATTACTTGTTTTTCTGAGTCTATGTTACTTCACTTAGTTTATATATCAGTTACTAGTTCCATCTATTTACCTGGAAATTTCATGATTTAGTTTTTCTTTACTGCTGAGTAGAACTCCATTGTGTAAATATGCCATAATTTCTTTACCCATTCATCAATTGAGGGACATTCAGTTGTTTCCATTTCTTAGCTATTGTGAAAAGAGCAGCAATGAAAATGGATGGACAAGTATTTCTGTAGAAGCATGTGTCCATAGAGTACATGCTAAGGACTGTTAGGACCAGAACATATGATATATTTATTTATAATTTTTTAAGTGTTCTCCATATTGCTTTCCACAGTGATCACACTAGCTTGCAATCCCACCGACAGTGACTCAGGTTTCCCCTTTCTCTGCATTCTCTTCAGCATTCAGTCATTTATTATATTAATCTTAGCCATTCTGACTAGGGTTAGATGAAATATTAAATTAGTTTGGATATTCATTTCCCTAATTACTAAGAATGCTGAATTCTTTTAAAGGTATTTCTTAGACATTGTCATTTTTCTTTTGTGTGTTTGATACTCAGATCCATAGTCCAATTTTTATTTGGGTCATTTGCTTTCTTGTTCCTTTATTTTTTGAGTTCTTTGTATATTCTTTGTATTAATCATTTGTCAGAGATTTTCTCCAATTCTGTAGGCTTCCTCTTCGTTGGATTGGTTGTTTCCTTTGCTGTACAGAAGATTTTTAGTTTAATGAAGTCTCATTTGTCCATTATTTATCTGAATTCCTGAGCAACTGATGGCTGATTTAGTCCTTTCCTATGCCTATATCTTGTAAGATCCTGCCTATGTTTTCTTCTAACAGTTTTAGCATTTAAGGCTTTACATTGAGGTTTTTGAACCATATGTGTATTTTTTAAACTTCTATAACATTAGGTTTCCTCATGATATTTTCAAAAGGTGTTAGTGTTAGTTATGCCCCCCTATATGTATTAGGTTTTTTTCTGTGTGTGAAAAAAAAAACTGTGGCCAAGAAAACTTATAGAAAGAAGAGTTTATTGTGCTTATGGATCCATAGGGCTAAGAGTCAGTCATGGCTGGGAGGCATGGTGGCAGAGGAGGTTGGAGCACGACCTGAGCACTAACATCTTCAAACAGGCACACGAAGCAGAGAGAGACAACCTAGAATTGGGCAAAACTCACTCCATTGAGGTGCTTCTTCCAGCAAGGCAGCATGTCCTAAACCTCCCAAAACAGTGCCACCAACTGAGGCCAAGTATTCAAATACTTAGAGCCTATGAAATTAATCATTACTCAAACACCACCACCATATTCCTTCCTCTACCTTCTATCCCCCACCCAATTTAACCCTTTCAATTTTATCATTCCCCTTTCTCACTTTATATCACGGCATTCAGTCTGCCCTCACATTAGCCTCCTGCCCAATTCTCCCTTACCAGTTTATGGAATTCTATAAATTTTCCAATTAAAACACACGTATCTGTATATGACCAAGAATAAGCAATATTTGTTTTTCTGGGATGAGTTACCTCACTCAGAATGATTCCTTCTGGTTCCATCTATTTATCTGTAAATTTAAGTATTTTTTTCTTGATAGTTGAATAATATTTCAATGTATAAACATACCAAAATTTCCATTCTTCAGCTGATGGGCATCAAGATTATTTCCACTTTCTGGATATTGTGAATAGAACTGAAATGGACATGGATAAAAATTAACTCTGTAGTAGGGTTCAGAGTCCTTTGGAATCTCCACAATGATTACCATGATGGCTGTGTCCACTCCCATGATCAGTATATACATGTTTTCCTTTTCAACATACTCACCAGCATTTGTCATCACCATGACTTTAATTATGAAGGTATGTTGGATACTGTCAAAGGCTTTTTCAGCATCAAATGAGATGGGTGTGCTTTTTGTCATTTATTCTATGTAGTGCATCACATTTATTGATTTATGAATGTTGAACTATCCCAGAAAAACTGGGATGAAGCCAACATGATCATGGTTCATTTGGTTTTCCAATATTTTATTGAGAATTTCTGTACCTGAGTTCATCAGAGAGATTGGCCTATAATTTACTTTGCTGGCTTTTTTGTCTGGTTTTACTATCAGAATAGTACTGGTTTTATAAATGGAATTTAGAAGGGCTCCTTCCTTTTCTATTTTATGCAATCATTTGAGGAGCATTTTCATTAGCTCTTTCAATTTTTTAAAAAACTATTGTTATTATTTCATGTACATGAGTTTTTACCTGCATATATGTAACTGTGCCCATGCATGTGCATGCAATGCCTACAAAGGTCAGAAAAGGACATCGGATCTCTGGAACGGGTGTCACGGATAATTGTGTGCCAACATGTAAGTGTTGGTAACTGAATTCAGGTGCTCAGTAAGAATAGCCGCACTCTTAACTTCTGAGTCATCTCTCCAGCCCCATGATATTGGTTCTTATTTGAAAGTGTGGTAAACTCTGTGTTTCATCCACCTGCTCCTGGATTTTCTTAGTTAGGAGATTTTGAATTACTGCTTCTCTCATTGGTTGCTATGGATTTATTTAATTTTTTTCCATCTCATCTTGGTTTAATTTGTGTAGGTAATGCATATCTAGAAATTCATACATTGCTTTTTGATTTTACAGTTCTGTGGAATGTAAGTTTTTAAGTATGTTCTTATGATTATATGAATTTCCTCAATATCTGTAGTAATACATCCCTTTACATCTTTTATTGTGTTAACTTATTGTGAAAGGCTGGCAGGGTTCTATAGGTGGTCCTTGGGTGGCACGGGTTGGGGTCACAGTGGGAGTGACAAGAGCTCCTTTTTGGCCAGTGTAAAGATGAACACTGACTTCAGGCAGAGGTTGTTGGGTGGAGGCCAGTTGGAGGTTCTATCAAAGGTCAGTTTGGCAGGATACCTCCTCATCCCTGCACAGCATGATGGATGTTTCTGTGGGAGGGGGCTGCTATCTGGCAGGGAGAATGGTTTGGGAGGTGACTTTTGGGACAGAGGGTAGCAGTGAGCCATGCACACATGGTCCTGTTCATGGTGCAGAGGGTGGTGTTCCTCTCTGTCTTAAGGCAGGGCTCTGGGGCTGCCTATCTTCCTGTGGGTCAATGTTTGCACAGAGTCACATACGCCGTGCTGAAAATGGCACAGAAGGAGGGTTTGCAGTGTGTGTTAAAGATGGGACTACCTACCTCTATGTCTAGATTCTCTTGAAGAGTCATGCACTTCTTGAAGGAGCACAGAAGGAAGGATAATTATCTGTGCTCTGAGTGGCTTTCTGGGGGCTGCATATCTACCTGGATTTCCAGGTTCAGGTTTCCTATGGAGCTACTCCTGTAGTTCAGGTGGAGACAAGAATGGAGGGGTGGATATCTGGGCTTGGGCCAGAGATCTGGCAGTATGTATCTACCCAGGGTTCCAGATTAGGTGAAGCTATGAAGGTGGTCTTCTTGACAGCATGGAGGGAGGAGTCAATGTCTGTTCCTATTTTTGTGAAGCTATACTTATTATTGTATTATTACAAAATTGATTTAGATGTTCTTTAAAAATTACCTTGATTTCTAAATTAGCAACCCTACATAAAGGGAATTTTAAGTTGAATTCAAATTTGAGTTTTTCAAATTAAAAATTTTTGTGAAAAGTTGGAGAAACTTTAGTCCTAAGGAGACAGTAAAGAACCATGTTTACCTTGTAAGCAATGTGCATGGCTTATACTCAGGAGGATACTTTGGGTCTGGAAAACCTGGGGATACTGTGGCCCCAAAGTCTGAACTAGTCAACTTAGTTCACTGGCATGTTAACTGACTTGCTTCTCTTGAGACACTGCATTCAGTTTGCCTAGTGGAACGCAAGAGCAGTTAAATGCCTGAAATAGAGTTGGCCAATCAACCATTGGACCTATTGATTTTTGCTGTTTGCTGTGTGCTGTTCTTTACTTGACATGTCAAACATTGACCCTGCCCTCCACAAAACAAATCTGCTACTGGTTGGCCTAGATCTGCTAGTTACCTTAACCTGTCACTATCTTCATTAGCAACTCTTCTTCAATTTCTTTTTAAAATATCTAAAATGTGATCTGTTTTCTTCTTGGTCTTGAATTTTTCTTCAGTATTGTGGATTTAAATGTTTTATATTCTTAATTACTTTTAGAGAAAAGAAAGTTAAAAAATATCTGCTTAGTTTCTCACTTGTTTCAGAAATAGGCATGTTAAATTAACGACATGTCAAAATTAACAAGAAAACTACCTTGGTGAGGTAAAAGTAGGTGAAAGGTAAAAGGTGATGAAAGATATGGTTAACTTATAGACAAAACTGATGGAGAACACCTGGAACCATTACACTCCCTCAGAAGGTATTTTGTTAGTAAGGATAGTTTCATAGTTCTAGATTTTTCCTGGAATAAGTAGAACAAATATTAGGAAAAGAATATTTATTTATCTTATTTTAAGCATTTTATCCTGTCTCCCTGAAACCATCAAAACTGATTGCTCAATCATAGTTTTCCTGGCTTCTTTTTGTTGCACTACTTTTCTGTCAATGTGGAATAAATATGCAAGTTGAAGATGACGTTAAGTATTAACTCCCAAATATGCAATGCAGCAGGAATCCAGAGCGTTCTGAGGGTGAACCTGAAAGAAATAGTTCCAGTTCCGCATAAACCAGGCTGTTTTGTGATGGGCTTCTTTTAGTTCTCCTACTGGATTTCTTTTCCTGTCTGCCCCACATTGTTGTCTACCCTTTGCCCCTAATCTTCCCATGCTGTTCTTTAATGAAGATGCTCAAACACCAGCCCAGTATTTTAGACTGTAAAATGGGAGCTCTAATATATATGTTCAAATCATTTGGATTTTTCTTTTGTCTTTGTTTTTGTTTTTTGCTTATTTTAGAAGAAATCATCTTTATTTTGTTCGATATATATTTTTACTGAATTTCTGTGCATTTCATACATCTTAATCATATTTAGAGCCCCTCCCCTATTTGCATCACCCTTAGCCTTTCCCACAGGATTTCATGCATTTTGTCATATATGTTAAGGCCTATCAAATCAAATTTGTGTCCACAGATATCCCTCGGTGTGAGTTCATCCACTGCAACCTGGTCAATACATTAAATAAGACCATCTCTCACTCATCCAGCAGTGATCACCTGCCAGTAGTTCCTTGGTTAAAGTTGGGGCATCTTTCCCACTTCCCCAGCTCTGTGCTGGGTTTTGTCTGGGTTGAGTTTGCATGGGTCTTCTGCTTGCTGTCACTATTGCTGTAACTTCATACAAGCATGTTGCCAGAAGCCTAGAGAACTCTGTTCCTTGTAGTCTTCCACCACCCTTGGCTCTTAGAATACTTCTACCCCTCCTTTCATAATGGTCCCTGAGCCATAGGTGGATAAGGTTTGATGTAGGATTCCTAACCAGGGACACACACTCAGCAGTTAGTATCTACAGTTTGGTAAGTTGTGGCCTTTTGGTGTCAACGCCCTCTGTTGCAGGAGGAAGCTTCACTGATGAGAGTTGGGAGATGCATTAGTATTCTCTCAACATACTGTTCCACTATGTTCCATGAACCTTAGTTGTAGAAGTTCCATTGTAGATGTTTCACTTAAGAGCTGGTCATCTCACAGACATTCTTTGTGGTTGACCAGTTGTTGAATTCTTTAATAGTCTCCATCTTTGCAAAATGAAGCTTCCTTGATGTGTGGTGACAAGTATATTTGTCAGGGTATTCTGAAGGTCTCAGGATGATCAGGAGGCAGCAAATGGAGGGTTGAAGAAGCTAGGCAGAGTAGGTGTGGGCCATGGAGCAGAAGGGAGCTGATCTGGGTGCATGGGGATCAAGACACAGTGGGTAGGGTCTGGTTTAGGAGGCTCCAGAAGTCTCAGAGGGGAAGAGCAGGAAGGAGCCTAAGCCCAAGTTGAGAGTGGGGACAGCATGGCTGTTCTGGGCTTCTCAAACAGGGTCTACAAAGCGCTGGCTGGCCAGTAACTTGCTATGTCAACCAGGCTGGCCTCAACCACTTTGGCATCCACCTGTCTCTGCTTCCTTAATGCTGTGACTAAAGCCATGAACCATCATGCCAGGAACGGATTTTTTCCCTGTTTTGTTTTGTTTAAATAAACCAATCACCATCTTCTAAGATGAAGTCCACAATGATTTCAAAGTTCTTCCAGTGATTCTAAATTGTACTGCGGGTAGAGAACCACTCCTGATAGACCTCAAAAGGAAAAACATATTTAATTTTTCCTTTGAAATTTCAGGTCCTGGTACAGTGACTAATAAAGACTGTTTAAGGCAGCACAGTGATAAAATACCAGACTGTGATGTTTCATTAATCAAAATTAATTTACTTCAAACTTCAAATATTTCAATATACTAATTAATAATTATATATAATCAAGCAATCCAGGTTCATGCTTGGAAAGTACAATGAAAAGTTTTTAAATAATGGTCCACAGAAGGTAAATATAGAGAAATTACTAAATGAGAACAAGATACCTATTTTAGATTGGCGTATTGCTCTATAGAGAACTAGTTACCCACAAAATAAAACATATGCATACACAGTAAGATCTAAATTATATGTTATATTATAGTATTTTGAATTCTCACTAATCAGGAAGCTAAAAAATTAAATACTCTGTGAAACATGATATAAAAGAGTCTGGTAGAGCATGCTGTCAAAACAGGATTAGTTATAGATCCACATTACATTGTCAAAAATAAAAATAGAAATAGAAGAGACACAGAAGGGAACAAATACCAAACAAAGTAGATCTCATCGTGAATTTAAAGCTGGAGATAAACACTGCAGGTACACAATGGTTTAGTAAGGAAACCATTAGCCAAAAGCTTTGGATTTCTATTGCTTGACACTTACAGAAAGGAAAAATACACATGGATAAACTGATGGATTGATAGCTTTATTTTACACAGCAAAACAGGTCTCCAGAAATAGATTCTAATTCAAAAGAATAGAATCTTATTTTGTTTTGTTGTTGCTGTCAGTAGCTATCCCCCCAAACAGCAGGATAATACAGATTTTTCTAAGACAGTTTAACTGATAAAGAAAGTATTTGGCATCTATCTCTGAGTGAATGGAAATTGCAGAATGGCTTATAAAATATATTTGTCATATATTAAATCACAGATTATATTTTAGTGAAAATCAAATATTCCTTGGTAAAATCCCTATGAATTATTTGAAAATTCAAGACAAATGACTTAAAAACAATTAGCTGTTTGCAAAACAAAATACCATGGATGTGATTCTTTGTTTTAAAGGAAAGTAATAGTTGTAATCTTCCATGTCTTACTAAAGACAGTTAATGGAATGAAGCACATTCTGCCCTTAAAATATGAAAAAAAATAATTTTTTACAAGCTACCTTTAGAAAATGGCAGAGTGGCTTCCTCTGGTTAAGGGACAGATCCTTACAACTGTTGTACAGCTAGGCATCATGTGCTTGAAGATGTCTGTGCAATTAATTGTATACATTTATTTTTAGCAGTGCAAGGATATGTGAGATATGAAATACATCAAAGAAAATCTGCATTGAATAAGGCTAACCAGGAAAGAAGGATTTGGGGTGAGTCAATTACATTAGGGGAAAGAGGTTGTTCCTCAACTCTGCTAAAACACAGAGGGAGGATATCACTGCATTGAGGTGCTAGTGAGTTAGGAAGGGGGTCATTGTGATTTGGCCAGCTGTGAGTATATCTTGCCAAATACCTGAGCTAGTATTTTATTCTTCAGTAGAGCCTTGCACATAGGGGCTCTACTTTTCTGAAGATTACATTTTAATGCAGTAGCTCCGAGGTCCTTTAGAAACAGATTCTTTTGTTGTGAACCAACATAAAGTTGGTAAAAGATTTACGTCTTGAAGGAGCAAAGAATAACACAACAGAAGGGTTTCTGCTATAAATGGCCCAATATAAAGAGAGGCAAAAATCCTCATGTCAGGAAAAATATGTTAAAGCTTAGTTGGGAAAGCCTTAAGACATTCTATGTCCTGAATAAAGCAAAATAATAAGCCTTCCTGGTGGCAAGGCCGTGTCACAAGGATTATTTCCATGGGACAGGTATGGGGAACTGCTTATGTTCAAACCTCGGCTTTGTTACTTCCTACGACAGCATGTTTTACCAAGTGACAAATTTGTTTTATTTAATAAAGGATCTTGTAAGTTATATTGACTATAGAATACTAAGATGCAGGCACTAAAAAGATGAATAAGCATTTGAGAGCACTTCCTGCTTTTCCAGAAAGCTCTGAACTCAGTTACCAGCACCCACATGGTGGCTCAAAACTGCTTATAACTCCATTTTAAGAGGGACCAGATGCCTTCCTTTGTCTTTTGTGGACTCCTACATACATATGGTACATATATACTCAGGGAAGGTAACACATATCCATGAAATAAAGAAAAAAAAATTTAAAAAGAAAAGGAATATAAAATGCATGCTCAGTAAGAAAGACTTGAAAAATAATTTTAGAATATTTTTCAAATAAATTAAATATTTAATAAGTTCCCAGGAATGGAGGATGGAAGGACAGTCATGAAATAGAAGAAAACTGGAGGCAAACAGAAAGACCAGATCCCTGGAAAGAGTAAGGAACCAAAATAAGGTGGCAGTTGAGAATTACTGATGAGAGGAAACACAGAGGATCTTGAAAATCAGGTCAGTAAATCCATTGAGAGTAAATTGCATGCAGGCTTGGAAAAATGCTTCTCCTAGTTTCTGCCTGGCATGGACAGTGAAATTCAGGAATGCACAACAGTCTTGTAAAAGGTACTGTGGCACCCATATTATGTGACAGATTGAAAAGTGAGAGAACTCAGCAGAAGCACTGAACTTGGAAGCACAGAGGACTTCCCACTGAAACACCCCTTTCCTGACTTCCTCAGAAAGGCTGAAAATGATATCAGTCAATACAAAAACAGCTCTTACCTCAAAAGTAGTAAGAGGTAGTTTATTCTGGAACAAAGTAGGCGTTAACTATGGCCCAAGATTATAGGTTCAGGTTACTCCAAATGCCACTTTCCAACTTACTAACAGGAAAGTATTTCTAGTAACAGGGCAATGAAGGTCATAAATCAAGGCAATTTTTTCTTTTGATTGTTAGAAACATCAGGTAGGTAGGCAAAGATAGGGACTCTCTGTTAAAGACTTCAGATATTGACTGATGTCTTTTGTTTTGTTTTGTTTTGTCTTTATTTTATGTGTATGTGGGTATTTCCTGCATGTGTGTAGGTGTGCCCATGTCATTCAATGTCTGTGTAAGTCAGAAGAAAGCATCAGATCCCCTGGAACTGGAGCTACAGATAGTTGTTAACCACCATGTGGGTGCTGGAAATCAAACCCGAGTTCTCTGCAAGAACAGTCAGTGCTCTTACCCACTGAGCCATCTCTCCAACCCCTGACTGATGTCATTCTTATCTTGGTTTGGTGGAATTTAAGGGTTCATTCCAAAGGGACTACATAACAAATATAATGATGTAAGGTCATACAAATAGTTGGGAAAAAAATGGCTATTAAGGGGCTTAAGTAAACACAAAGTAATTTGTGTTTACACTTGTAACATTCTAGATGGTCTACAGAATCACACAAATTCTAATCAGTTAAGTAACTTGTAGAATGTTTAAATTAAATGCACCTTTGTGTCTCAGGGAAGCTCATAGTTTCAACTATTAGCCAAACATCACATTTTGTGACCATGGAGGCTAAATACCATTTTGTGTCCCATGATCCTATAAAAGTTCATTCCATAGATGTGATAAAGGTGAGCCTGAGTAGATAGGAAAGTAGTTATTAGGGGAGAAAGATATTTGGTGAAGCTATTAAGGAATACTCTGAATCATATACAGCAGTCATTATAATATTATAATATAGTTTTCTCTCTTACTTTACATCATTTATGTGTTACATACAATAGTAATATTAAAGAACGAGATTAAGGGACACACCAGGAGATGGAAGGACCTCCCATGCTCATGAATAGAAAGAATTTATATTGTGAAAATGGCCATCCTACCAAAAGCAATATGTAGATTCAATACAATCCCAATCAAAATCCCCATAACATACATCACAGAATTAGAAAAAAAATCCTCAACTTGTGGACGCACAAAAGACCCTACATAGCCAAAGCAACCCTGAGCACAAAAAGCAATGCTGGGGGGATTACTATACCATATCTCAAAGTATACTACAGTGCTATAGTAATTAAAACAGTATGGTCCTGGCATAAAAATAGACACATAGATCAATGGAAGATCATTGAAGTCCCAAACCAGAGTACATGCAATTTCAGACACCTGATACATGACAAAGGTGCCAAGAACACACAATAAAGGAAAGACAGCATCTTTTACAAATGATGCTGGCAAAACTGGATCTCCACCTGTAAAAGAATCAAACAAGATCCATATTTTTCAACTTGCACAAAAGTCAACTCCAAATGGATCAAAGGCCTCAGTGTGACACTATTAGAAAAAAAATTGGCAGTAACTTACAAGATATAGGTGTAAGGAAGGATTTTCTAAATTGCACAGAAGTTACTTATGAATTAAGGTCAACAACCAACAAGTGGGACCTCATTAAGCTAAAAAATCTCTACAGCAAAAGAAGCAATCAAAAAACTGAAGAGAAAACCCACAGAATTGGAAAAAAATCTTCACCATTGACATATCTGACAGAGGTTTAACATCCAGAATATATAAAGAACTAAAAAAACAAAGAAGTGAGAAACAAAATGACCCAATGAAAAGATGGGCTAAAGATCTAAACAGAGAGCTCTCAATGGAATAAATAAATATGGCTAAGAAACATCTTAGAAAGTGTTCAACATCCTTAGTAATTAGTGAAATGCAAATTAAAACCACTGTTTTAATTCACCTTGCCCCAGATCGACTGGCTAGGATCAAGAGAACAAATGATACCAAATACTGAGGAGGATGTGAAGAGGAACCATTCTCTGCTGGTGGGATTGCAAACTCATGCAACCCCTACAGAAAACTGTGGAGAACTCTTAAAAAACTAAAAACGAACCTACGATATGACACGCGTATACCCAAAGGACTTGTCCCATTGTAGAGACACTTGTACAACCATGTTTGTTGCTGCTCTTTTCACAACAGCTAAGAGATGGAAGCAACCTAAGTGCACCTCAACTGATTAATGGTTAACAAAAATGTGGTATATTTACACAATGGAGTTCTATTCAGTAGTAAAGAAAGATGAAAAAATGAAAATTGCAGGTAAATGGATGGATCTAGAAACTGTTATACTAAGTGAACCAACACAGGCTCAGAAAAAAAAAAAAAAAAAAAAAAAAAAAAAAACATATGTTCTCCCTCATTTGTGGATCCTAGCACCAAACCCTTTAAACTTCCGTGTTCTCTTAATAATATGATGCTGTACAGCAGTTTCTTCTGTGTGAAATAACTACCATCATCATGACTTCAGCCGTGCCTGCTTGCTAAACATGGTCACAATTAGGCTTTTTGACGGTTGTGCTCCTTCATTAAAGGAGAGGCAAGCAGGGTCATTGGACCCTCACCCAAGTATCCAGCCACTCTTCCCAGCCAACTTTATGTAATTTGGTTCTAATCACACATGGTCTCCTGGATTTGGAGATGACTAAAGTATACAATCTTGGGACGGCTAAGAAGAGAAGGCTTGATCCATGCTGGGTGAAGGCTTTCCAGTGTGCATATCCTTGGGCCACTCATACACTTCAGTAACCCCTCAGTCATCTTTGTAAGTAAGCTCAGTAAATCATTGGTTCCCCAGGAAAACTTTAATCAAACAGTCGTTTGACACTAGAACCTTAGAAGGGGATAAACATTGTTTATTATCTTCAGGTGAAGAATTCTCACAAGGGTGGAAAATTTGTTAACGTTATTATGTCTCATAACTATTTAAAAAGAAAATGAGAATGTAAAAGTTGTTAAAAGGATATGGGAACGGAGATATTTTCTAAAATCAACAGAAAAAAAAATGGGAAAGCCTAAGCAAGTGATGAAGGTCTGTGTAAGTTTGTTATGATAGATAAAGGATGAGAGAAAAATAATATACACATAATCTAAAACATTTTAAGGTCATAGTTTAGTCAACTAGTTCAATGAACAAAATATATGTCTAGTCAAGGTTTATCTGAGAATGTTTGGTTTTGGCCCAAGCTTTATCTACATAGCACATGGCAATTAAAAGTACCCAAGGGAAAAATAACAAACTAATTCCATACTACAAGCTTCACCTTTTATCTTTATCCTTTCACCAGACCTTCTGATATCTTAAAATATTGATTGATATGTACTAATTCTACTTTGGTTTACTGAGAACTGCACTCTTAGTTCTATGTATTCAAAATAACTGAATTACAGGAGCAAAAAGCTCCTTTAGAGAAAAATGGCTCAGAGACTAACATCTCTGGCCTGGATAATGACCCAAAATTCCAGTTCTGCTGGTCATAGGACCACCTCTTTGAAGGGGGCTCACCTTAAATTATGCTAAAGAGGATGGGAGGAACTCCTAGAACATTAAAGGAGATGGTGAACTTTACTGCTGGGAATCCCTCCCCCTTAACATAGCCCTTGTGGATTGGGTCACAGAAGTGTCTGTCTCTCTGGAAGTCTTGTGGACTTTAAGCATAACCTCTTATTTTCTTTACATCTATTTTCTAAGCATGTTTTCCCTAACATTTTGGGCTAACCCAACAGTTTAGATTTCTTTACCTTTTGCTCTAAAGCTCCCTTCCTTTCCCTGTCATGTAGCTGTTAGTCTGAAACCCACACAGCTTTATGCCTTTTTTCCCTACTCCCCTCTGTCCTCCTCCAAAGGGCAGCTGCTAAGTTTTACAGCTTGCCTGACATGAAGATTTTTCCTTAAATTTGAATAAAATTGTCCTGAAACTTCTGTTTGTGTTCATTCTGAAGTTCTTTTAAAAATAAGACTAAGAACCTTGACAAGGGGATCTCATTTTTACGTGTATCAACTGTTTTCATGTAATTCTATTTATGTGAGACAAAACTCAAACTGCCCATTTCATTTATAAAATATAAATAAGTAGGAAAATCTGTGACCAGTTCATATTATATTTTAAAGTTATTATGGAATGTACCACCTCTAGCTAAGTGAGACAACCCACTATTGTGCTAAAATGATGGCTAAATTTGTTTTCTCCCCCTATCAAGAAGCCTTTTCAAAGGGAACTGACACTGATTCTAGTCACTCCAACAGCTACCAAAATGCCAAAAACAAATCCTGAGTCCATCACTCTCATGTCCATCCTGTATCTAAAGTTTAAGTAAGAGTACACTATGACTTAAATAAATATGGAAATCAATGAGGGAAATATGCATTTTAAGTAATCAAAGATCAAATTGTTAGCTGGATTAATTATATGCCCTTCTGTCTACATGTATGTATATCCTATGACATAGGTGATGTTTGTAGGAATTTATGCATAATTTTTACTTAATAATCTTTATACCCCTTCTCCATCGGCACCCTTCCGTATCCCCCACATGGATTTCATACATTCTGTCATTTATATTAAGACCTACTGAGAGAAGTAATTGTCCCCAGATATCCCTCAGTTCAAGTTCATCTACTGGGGTCTAGTCAGTCTAACTAGGGTCTCTCCCTTAAAGAAGTTCAATCTTCCTCACCCAGCAGAAATCAGCTGCCCAATAGTTCTTTGGTTAAGATTGGGGCCTGCTGGCCTTTTTCACAGATCTGTGCTGGAGTTTGAATGAGTCTTGTGTATGCTGTCACCATTGCTGTAAGTTCATATGAGCAAGAGCCAGAGGAGGAGGTGCATGACCATATGGAGTATTTATTAAGTTGGTATTTTACCATGTTTTATTTTAGGAAATTTAAATAGAAATTCATTCTGCATATTAAATCATACAATATAATATTCTTCCTTTAAATTCTGTTTTAAAAACTCATTTTTCCTCATGTAACAAATATTATAAGTGACAAGTCAGAAATAAAATGTTAGACAGTAATAAATTAAGATTAATAGGTGTTTTAGTTATAATGAAGTATTCTCCCTTATAACCAAGAAAAGTGGGACTATAAGGAGTTTTTGTTTTTTTTTTTTTTTTGTAAAATTGACCATTTCCCTCCTATTGACAAAATGTTAGTATTGTTTAATTTTTTTTATCCCAGATGACTGTAGTAAAGGAAACCTTAAGTATTCATTAAGCTGAAACATGGCCTCTAAAATTATAAAACATCATGGGTATTATTGTATTGGAGATTGATGTCCTTTCTATAATTTGTAGAAGAATAATTAACCTCAATTTTGGGGTTTTCTAAAAAAATTGAATGAACTTAAAATTAGTTTAAGAAAATTAGAATTCTGTATATTTGTAGGGCTATTCCAAGTTTTTAATATTTTTCTTCATAACATTTTAAAAATTGTTTGCTTATTTTAATATTATGTATATGAATGTTTTACCTGCACACATGTAATTGCACCGTGTGCATGCAGTGCCTACAGGTGCTGGAAGAGGGCATTGAATCCCCTGGAACTGGAGGTACAGATGGTTATTAGGCACCATCTAGTGCTGGGAACTGTACCCAGGTACTCTGCAAGAGCAGTCAATGTTCTTGCCCACCCCCCCGAGACATCTCTCCAGCCACTATCATAATATATTTAACAGCAATCGAAACATAGTAATCCATGGGCTGGACACATTTAATGCTATTTCTATACTATCCATAGGAGGAAGTTTGGTTTTGGTTCTTAAAAAGGGCTCCAGAATGAGGCTCCATTCCTTGTTTTCCTCGAAAGCAGACTTTTTAATCATAATTTTATTGAACACTGAGAAAATTGTTTTCCAAAGGAAGGAAAAAATCCTGGGCTGACTTAAATCTGAAGAGTTATTTCAGGTTGTTGAGGAAGACTGGGTAAGCAAATAGTGATGATAAATCATGATAATGAAAAGATATAATACCATCCTCATTCATGATTCACTAAGACCAACATGAGCATTTTATCATTGAGGAATGTACCAAGTAAAATTCCAAGTACCTTAGACAATTCTTAAAATACTTAACTGTAAAATAATTTAATAGGCCATTTTATTAGAAATGTTAATTGTTCAGTTACTTGGACACAAGTCATCAGTCCAGGTTTTCAGGGGAACATGAAGGTAGTTCTCAGGAGTTTGCACAAGTTTGAGGTGGTGAATAACAATCCAAATTTGTTGACTCAGATTTTGAAATGAAAAAGTTTAGAAACAACTGAATCCTTTTCTTCCATGTTCAAGGGCAGCTGTTGTGTTATATTGCTTTCTAATTAATAAATATATTAAAAAGTCTTATTCTTTTAAATAGGGAACCAGGTACCAGTTTTGTTATAATATTGGATTTTGTTCTTAAGCATTGTTAATAGAATTTAACTTAGTTATACCCATTTAATTTTTCAGTAACTTTCATGAACATTTTACTTTTTCTTCTACTTTTATATTTATCTTTCCTTTCCCTTTTGGAACAATCTTAACCTCAGTACAAAAATCATATTTTACCATACATAGCTGTTCTGGTTTGTTTCTCCATTGCTGTGACAAAATACTCTGACCAATACCAACTTGGGGAGGAAAGGCTTTATTTTATCTTACATCTCCCGGGTCACAGTTCATCAGGGAGCCCAAGGTAGGAACTCAGGGCAGGAACCTGGAAGCAGGAGCTGGAGCACAGGCCATGGAGGAATGCTGCTTGCTGGCTTGCTCCCCTGGGCCCTGCTCATCCTGCTTTTCTTATGCAACACAGGCCCACCTGCCCAGGGATAGCACCACCCACAGTGGGCCGGTCCCTCCCACATCACTCATCAAGAAGATGCCCCTCAGACATGGCCATAGGCCAGTCCAATAGAGGCAATTCCCTAGTTGAGGCTCCCTCAACTCAGCTGTGTCATTGACACTAAAGCTATCCAGCACAATTGCCCTTGTCAACTGGACACACAAACATCACTATGAAACCATAACTTCCCAATTTTTGTCCCCAAGATATGATGTTAATATTACAACATAAGACAGTACAACCTTAAAAACCCCACAGTCCTTAAAAATCCAAACACTTAAAAGTCCATCATCTTATTTAAAAGTCTCTTATCTTAACTGTGGGTGGGCATCTGCCAAATCCAAAACAAGTACTGTCTTATTCCAAAGGGAAGAATCAGGCACACCTAAGCAAAACCAAAGTCCAGCAAAGTAGCTCCAGGCTGGACATCTGGGATTCACTCACGATTTTCTGGGTTCCAAAGGGTTCTGGCAGCTCCACTTCTCTGACTCTGCCATCCACAGCACATACAACTTGTCTCACAGACCCAGGCCAGCTCCATTCCTCACCTACTGTGGTCCTTGGTGGTCATCCCACGGTCCTGGCATTGCCAAAAAGCTGGGGTCTCCACTGAAACTAAGGCGACACCTTCACCAATGGCTTCTTCTTGCCTCTCTGGGTGCAAAGCCTCAGACTCTCTCCATGACCCCTTCAATCCTGGGATCTTAACTGCAACTGAAGCTGCACTTTCACCTATGGCCTTTCCTGGCCTCTCAGAATGCCAAGCCTCAGCTGCTCTGTGACCCCTTCACGCTTTCAACACCAGAACCATGCAGGAGACTCTTACACATTACCAAGTCCTGCTTCCAGCTTGAAATAGAGGCACATGTTCCCTCTGTGTGCTGACCCTGAGGAAATACCTCCCAGAAGACTTCACCACAGTGATGCTGGTCTCTTGTTACTTACAGCTGACTTTTCAGCCCCAGCTAACCAGCATCAATTGTCCCAGTAAAGCAAAGGTTTTACTTCCGGTTCTGGTCTCTTCTTAATCACAGCTGATTCTTCAGCCCCAGCCAACCAGAACCCACAGATTCTCAATCCAAAATCTCACAAGAACAGCCCTGATAATCTCTGCTTTCCTTTGAAGCTTCATAAGCCAGGCCTCAATCATCTACAACTTTTTCAGCATAACTGTTCATACAAAAAAGCATATCCTTTTCATTTAAAGTTTTTACTAAAATGATATTCAATTTTTAATATTTTATTATTTTTATTTTATGTGTATGAGTGTACTGCTTGAATGTGTGTAAGTACACCCCTGTCACACAATGCCCGCAGGGTTCAGAAGAGGGCATCGGATTACCTGGAACTGGAATTATGGACAGTTGCCATGTGGGTGCTGGGAATCCATCCCTGGATCTCTGCAAGAGGAGGCAGTACTCTTAATCACTGAGCCATCTCTCCAGGCCCCTAAAATGATAGTTTATATTTACAACTTTTATATTCATTTTATTTATTTGATGCATACTTTGTATAATTATTACTATTTGAAATTTTGAAAATACTTCTTTATTAATACAGTAACAACATTCCAAATGAAACTCCAGGGAGCTGAATCTGAAGCAACTAAGACATGCACATTATGTGTTAAATATCTAAAATGTGTAAGTACAGGAAAAATGCTGACCATCGTGAAGACATTTTCATTTATTCCTAGGGGCAAAATTATATTAACCAATGAGTCAAATACTGAATTCTTATCATAAAAGGATTAAGAAACTACCTTTGTAAAATGGATCTTTGCCTTCTACAGAAGGAAATCAAAAGTATTAAACTTTTACAGATATATGTCTCTTTTTTTTTAATTTTGTAGTAACCATGTTAATTATTTATCACATATTTTTACCTATTTTTTTCCTTTAAAGCAGAAGGAAGAGATGAATAATTTCCCCAAATACACTCTAAAAAGGAATGGTATTATGATGTAATGAACGTGGTTACTACAAAATTGAAAAAAAAAAAACACACACAAAATGAAAAACTTTAGGATCTAGTATCCACAAGATGCCTTTTCTAAATCTCTGACCATGGTGTGTAGGCAATAGCATCTTGGTTTCAAATTACCATTTTTCTTCTTCAGTTTCAATTCTCTAGAGGTATACAGTGTCTATGTTTAAGATAAGAACCTTGAAAACCTGTTTCTTAAAATATAGTCTCAGTCAAAAATTATCCTAGAAATATTTACATTTACAAGAAATAATTTAGCACATAATAACTTTAAAATATAATATGAACTGGTCATAGATTTTCCTACTTATTTATATTTTATAAATGGAATGGGCAGTTTGAGTTTTGTCTCACATAAATAGAATTACATGAAAACAGTTGATACACGTAAAAATGAGATCCCCTTGTCAAGGTTCTTAGTCTTATTTTTAAAAGAACTTCAGAATGAACACAAACAGAAGTTTCAGGACAATTTTATTCAAATTTAAGGAAAAATCTTCATGTCAGGCAAGCTGTAAAACTTAGCAGCTGCCCTTTGGAGGAGGACAGAGGGGAGTAGGGAAAAAAGGCATAAAGCTGTGTGGGTTTCAGACTAACAGCTACATGACAGGGAAAGGAAGGGAGCTTTAGAGCAAAAGGTAAAGAAATCTAAACTGTTGGGTTAGCCCAAAATGTTAGGGAAAACATGCTTAGAAAATAGATGTAAAGAAAATAAGAGGTTATGCTTAAAGTCCACAAGACTTCCAGAGAGACAGACACTTCTGTGACCCAATCCACAAGGGCTATGTTAAGGGGGAGGGATTCCCAGCAGTAAAGTTCACCATCTCCTTTAATGTTCTAGGAGTTCCTCCCATCCTCTTTAGCATAATTTAAGGTGAGCCCCCTTCAAAGAGGTGGTCCTATGACCAGCAGAACTGGAATTTTGGGTCATTATCCAGGCCAGAGATGTTAGTCTCTGAGCCATTTTTCTCTAAAGGAGCTTTTTGCTCCTGTAATTCAGTTATTTTGAATACATAGAACTAAGAGTGCAGTTCTCAGTAAACCAAAGTAGAATTAGTACATATCAATCAATATTTTAAGATATCAGAAGGTCTGGTGAAAGGATAAAGATAAAAGGTGAAGCTTGTAGTATGGAATTAGTTTGTTATTTTTCCCTTGGGAGTATTTTAATATACCATGGGACCTCTTTTCCCTCCATCTCTTATCAAATATATATATATGCTGTAAATACAACCAAATAAACATAGCTGGAGAGGTCATAGATCCTAGAGAAATCCACAAGGCTATCATATCCCTTGACAAATGTAACTTCTTACTATGTGATAAATATGGATCCTTATAATTACAAAGAAGTATGCCAGTCACTACTCATCAAAGAAGTTTCTTTTGGGGTAGAAGGAGGCTATTACAGAGTTCCACAACTGGTCACGCACAGAGATAGAGTGTCCGTGAATGATCAATCCTAAGAAACACATCTACAATGGAACCTTTACACCTAAGACTCATGGAACATAATGTAACAAAGGATAGTAAGAATATTAATGTATCTGTTAACTCTTATCAAGGAAGCTCTCCCATGCAACAAAGGACAATGAACCCAAGGCTCAGGGACCACTGTGGAAGAGGGGGCATAAAGACTGTAAGAGCCAGGGAAGGAGGTGAATTACCATATGGACTTAGAATCTTACAGGTTCCTGGGACCTTCCTCCTATGAACTTAGAACAATCTTGAAAGTATACACAAGACCAATGCAAACTCAAGCAGACAAAAAAACAGCATAGAACTGTGGAAACAGCAGGCCCTAACCTTAGCCAAAGAACTATTGGGTAACTGATGACTACTGTGCGAGGAAGAGCTAATCTTCTTTAAGGGAGTGACTCTAGATAGGCTGAATAGAACCCAGTGGATGAACTTGCACTGAGGGATGTCAAGGAACAAGATCTTGACTGAATAGACTTTAACAAAAATGACAGAATGCATGAAATCCACTGAAGGAGGAACTATGGGAGGGTGCCTATGGTGAAGGGGGTATAAAGAGGATGTTGTGTATGAAAGACACAAAAATTCAACAAAAAATATTATTTTAAAAGGGACCATGTTAATCTTTTCTTTTGATAGAGAATCTTGTCAGATAAAGAAGACATAGGACCAGAGAAGGATATGTGAAAGTAATGGGTTAAGTATACATTTTTCAGGATTTATTGTCAGTTTTACCAAAAATTCTGATTTTTAATTAATTTCCTATTTATTTACCATCTTTTAAATTAAATGTAGTTTTAGAAGCATTGTTTTTTTTTAGTAAGTTACCAATTTATTATTTCTTTAGATGTTTTTAAATATCTATTAATTCTGGATGTTCATCTTTAGTTCTACTACATACGACTTCTTGTCTAGAAAAATAGTAAAAGATTCTTCCCATTGAAGCACAAAGGTGCATTATCTATACCAATATTTCCCTGTTTTCCAAATATTTATAAGTAAATTTAACATAGTTACTGAACATAAAATCAGCTGAAGTACCAAATGGCAGTTTTTCTCCAAACAATTCCTCCTTCACTGAGACATCAGAGAAGTAGCAGGAGAAAAAGGTAGAGTGCTAGCAAATGAACAGCTCAAGAGTGTGAACAAAAGAAAACAAAAACAAATGGTTGCAAACCACAGTGCTTTCAAAGCAAATGAATAATACACCTTAAACAAACCAAAAAAGGTATTCAAATAACTAGAATCCTAACACCCAGTTAACATAAACCAATGGCCCTTTGTCCAAACCAAGGAGATCTAAGCTCAGCTGAAAGAACTTACCAACATCCAGCTAGGAAGGCAACACCAGATGGTAGGTATAAAGTGGTCCTTGCTGGTCCCTGGCACCAAGCTGATTCACTCCTCCAATGAATGAAGATCATCTTTGAGAAAAAAGATGCTGATAGAAAAAATACATCTTTAAGCCTGGCATGGATATATACCTTAATATCCTCACACTCTGGAGGTAGAGGCAGACTGTGTGAGATTAAGGCTCCTGGTCTCTATACTGAGTTCTAGGATAGGTAGGACTAGAAAAAAAAAAAGGAAAAACATCTCTCATTTCAATAATAGTTTATTCTGAAGCAAAATATGAGAATCCATGACCCAGAAACAAAAATATGGGGTCATCCCAGATACTATGTCCTGATGAGGTGACAATTTCATGAGAATATTAAAGTAATAGAAAAGAGGTCAGAGATCAAAGCACTTTCTGAATACATTTGTGGAAATATCAGATGAGTGATGGCCTAGAGGGCAAATTTCTTTTATAGCCCTCAGATGCTGTTTATATTCTTAGCTCTGAGCTTATAGATATTAGAGTCTTGTTTGTACATCACAGTATGTTTTACCTAATAGTCAAAAGGACTTAGGTAATATTGAAAAGTTGAAAATAAATATCTAGTTATGGAACTAAACATAGCCCAAGTTAATGTGTCTCCAGACATATGAAGCACAACTCTCCCCAATCACAGAATTTTTAATCAACCAGTCTTATAAGATGTTTACCCCTGGTGTGTGTTTTAGTCTGAAATCTTCAGTTCACACAGCCATCACATGGGAAGTGAAGACAGTGCAGTGAATAGAGCCTGAAAAGCACCTCTACAGTGTTGACTCTGAGTATAGGGAGATACTGAGAATGGCCTTCCAGGTTGGATCAATGTGTGTATTTAGAAAGGTAGCAACAGATTCCCAGTACCCAAACTAATGATAATATATTATTATCATTTTTATTACAAGTGTGTAAAGGGGAAACAAATTCAACATACTAATAAAACAGCCGAGAAAGATTGTGAATCTAAGTTACACGGGTAAAGTAAGAAAAGCACTTTTTATACATTTCTATAAATAACTCCTAGCACTATTTAAATTCCAATAGTACAACATGAGTGATACATGAAAAACTTTTGTATGTATAAATTGAGAATGAATTCCACAACTGAAATAATGTAAGAAAAAATAGGTATCATACTCTCATTTTTGAGTAATTATATAATGATGGTTTTCAACTGATAACTTGCTTGAAGGATTTATAGCCATAATATTGCTGTGTTCCTACAGATATAAATGCTACTAGGTGAAGGTTGCTCATTGGTTTTTGTCTCACTGAAAGAAAGCATTAAGCCAAGACACATAGTTTTAGAGTTTATTTAGGAAAACTTCTTCCTCCAGAGAAAAGGTAGGATTGGAGTGCCTGAACCACAGGGCGCAGCATATTATATTCCCTGTTGTGTAAACTAAAGAAAATTTTAAAAATACATACCATACGATGAGGATGGAAATCATGTTGGACCAGATCATAGTTTTAGGGTTTTTCTTCCATTCTACATTTCAAATACCCAAAGTGGATGGGACAGGTTAAAACCACAAGGAAAATTACAGCCTATTATTTATTATCTATAAGGTCCTCTGACATGCAAGCTTTGTTGGTACACATGTGTTGCCATTTTAAAAGTGTTCTGGCACCTTTGTTTCTAAGAACAGATCCATAATATTGGCAATTGATAGCTGCTGAGGGAGGGAGAGTCAGTTTTCATTAAAGGTGTGATGCCTGCTTGGGAGACCATGCCCCTATGGACTCACACACAAGAGCATTTGGGTAATACAAAGTAGACTCGATATGCCTTTTAAAAAGAAATAATAACAGAGGACTGAATATGAGGGTGATAAGATGGGGATAGGTTCTGAATATGAATAAAATATATTTATTAAGTTCTCAAAAAATCAATAAAAATATTTAAAAGACCCTCAGCTTCAAGGACATAAATAACAAAGGGTGACCGTCAGTCAAGAGAGAAACATCAAGATACAGCTGCGGTTTCCTTGGTATCCTTCTATTAACTCCTTACTACCCAGTGTTATAAATCTAGCTCAGACACTTGGTAAATCCCTTGCTTTTGAATACATTCTGGACTTAGAATCCATTTGCAGTATTTCATGAAATAAATGAGAAGCACAGTACCGATATATAAGAAGCATTATGGCTGCATATACATGCAATTTTGTATTCACACAATTATTAGAAAGAATTGGGTTTAATAGCTGGTAGAGTTGATGTGCAGAATAATGGAAATGCTTATCAGGCAAATGAATAAAACTAGGCATGTTGTCTTATTGGACAGAAGCTAATAATGTGACTATTTTAGGGACAGTAAAGATAATTCTATATTTTCTCCAAAGAAAGTACAGGTTGTGGTGCTTCTACTCTTTCATATTGGAAAAACTCAGTTTTAGACCTCCTAAAGTTTGAGGGAAAAGACAAAAACAAAAATGCCTTCACTTAAAAGAGGGTTCATATGAACAATTTTTACCCTTTTGCAACAATAGAAGCAAATAAAAACACCATTATTTTACCACAAAAATTAAATTACTATTGTGACTACTTACAAAGCAACCAGTTCAGAAAAGATGAGGTATTATTTCCACAAAGGCTCAAATTATTGCAAAACCAGTGTGCTGGTTTCATCTGGCTGAATTCCTGACAATTCTGTGTACATAAAATAGTAAGTTTTACATTTCCAAATTCTAGTAATTTTAGTTTAATGATATTCATGTAACATACTGAACATGATGCCCATATTTTAAATATTCACAGAAAAGGCTTATGGTTACACCAGCAAGTGTTTTCTATATTTACTACCAAACTTGTGGATATAAGAGGCATTATTAATTTCTACACTGGAAATTCAAATGATAAGCTATAATGTAAATATCTTGTGCATAAAATTGATAGAGAGGTGTATACTCACAAGCACAGACTTTATGACTCACCCCACAGTGAAGTCCAGACTCGGTCAAGACATATTCAATGATTCTCTCTTTCAGGGATTCACAGATATTTCTGTTTTTGAGGAAATCATGTGCATTAAGCTTACAAGCAATAGTTTAAAAAGAGCAAGCTAGAGAAAGAGAATTTAGGAATGCAAGAAGGCAGAGACATACACAATTATGAACTAGATATCTCTTTCTGGAAAGAAAGCAAAGTTATTCAAGGGGTGAGTAAGTAAGTGTGGATCAGAACACAAGCTAAAGAGACTCCCAAATACGTGATGTTCAGAAATGGCAAAAGGAAAATTAAAAGTGAAAAAGAGAAAACAGCTTCTTTTGCATAAATTTCATACTCATTTAAAACACCTACTGGCTATATTTTCCAGACTGAGGCTTTTGGGGAATTCGGAGCTATGAAACTCTTATGCTGACCACAAGGAGGGCCTGACTCAGGACAGTAAACCATCTTAAGGAAGAAATTCAATAAAAACAAGAAAAATATAACAAACAGGAAATGTAAACCCCTAAGGCATATAGTATCAACTACTGTTAAACAGGTCTATGTTGAATGGTAAACAACCAAATTGAGCTGAATAGGTCATCTTGACCTAACTATTCCAAAATGAAATAATAGTTCCTTGTCAAGTTATTCTAATGAAAACAATAACACAATGTTACACTGTGCAACAGTCTTCATATTTAGTATCAAACCCACCAAGAAAACTTGGAAAGCATGATTCCCTGTCAAGAAGCCTGAATTCACCCTGAGTCTGTATCTCTAGTCTGTAATAAATGTTTCTCGAAATATCTTCCCGGGTCACACACTGGCTTCTTCTCTGAGGATAAGAAGAGAATCCATAGAAGGCCCTGTCTTTATTCTCCTTCTCTATGACTTCCCCAGGCTTCACCATCTGCAACTATCCCATTTATGGCTGAATCTGAACCCAAGAAACATGAGCTAGTGCCAATAAGTTTCAAAATCTTTCTTCCTACTTCTGGTCCTGTCAGTAGTAAAGCAGCTAGAATCCTCTGCTGTTTCTGAAGTTTCTTTTCTCTATTTGTGGGATAGTCATTCTGATTCATATCTAAATATACACTTTAAGCATCTCTTTCAAGCTATATTCTTTGAAAAGAGTACAATGAAGAAAGGGACATTGTGGTTCAGTGGTGTTTCACTCAGGGACCATATTTTTCCTTTATTTTCCCCCTTACTCCTTTCTCCATAAGAACATGCTAACACCTTTAGATTGCATCATTCACTCAGCATTTAATACTTGTATGGTATTATGCCAGACAAAATATTACAATTAAACATGCATCTTCCTGGAAAAGCACATAAGTATGGGCCTCAAGGAGAGAACAACCTAAAGATCCTATATAATAGCAAATTAATGTTGACAGCATTGTGGAAATTGCTAAGAGAAAGCCCGTGGAAACTTTACGTGCAAGTAAATGGAATTCATAAGTCAAATGGAGCCTAAGATGGTGAGAAGTTCTAGAATCATATCTCACAGACTGTTTAGATCGCCCTCCCCACTGTCATCCTCAACCACTTCTATATCTCATTTTCTCTCTCCCACAGGACCCCTCCAACCCTCCTGCAGTCCCTATACCTGTACCCACCCTTGTTCCTTCTCTCCTCTCCTTCTGTCCTTTTTCTCTTTCTCTTTTCCCCCATTTCCTCTCCTTTCATCTTCTCTCTCCTTCACTCTCTCTCTCTCATCATGTCTTCTCTCCCTTCTCCCCTATACCCCCCCTTCCTCGTTTCTCTTCCTTCTACATTAAGGCTGGATGTGTCCTTGAACATTCCTTCCTTTCCTTTCTCTTGTCTCTCTGCTCCTCCCACAGCTCTGCCCTCCCCCTTGCCTCCATCCTTCCCTTCTTCTTCCCCTTCTATCCCCTCTCCTGAATCACCTCCATGCTCACCCCTCACCTTCCTGTCTCTTCTCTGTCTTCTCTGTCCTCTCTCCTCTTCCTGCTCTCCTGCATCTCCCATCGCTCTTCAAGCCCTGTTGCCTATCCTTGTCCTGTCTCCCTGCTCTGTTCATTCTCTCCTCTTTCCTCCCCCTCTCCTCCTTCCCCAGCTCCATGCCCTTCTTCCCTTCCACTTGTTCTCATGCCCTTTTTGTCTTCTGTGGTTTCTCATTGTCCACTCCCACCATTTCCTCCTGCCACTTCTCTCCCCTCTTACCTTTTACATTCATCCCCTTGATCTTTCTCATTAACTTTACCCCCCCAATCCACTCTCAGCTTCCCCTCTATCTCCTTCCCTAACTCCTGTCCCCTTCCGTCTCCCCTCTTTGCTGCCTCTTTGCACTTCTAGGAGCTCTCTTCTTTCTCCCCTCCTCTCTCTCTGTTCCTCAGTTTCCTCACTCTCTCTTTTCTCCCTAGTCATTTCTCTCCCTTCTCTCACTCACCCATCTCATCTCTCTACCTTCTACTTTCTCTACTCACCTCTTCCCCTCCTGCCTCTTCCCTACTCTCCCATCACCCTCTGCTCTCTTTGCTCCCTCTTCCTTCATCCTCTCTGCCTTTCTCTCTCTCATCCCCCTTTCCCCTTGTCTACTCCAACCCCTCACCCCTAGCTCCTTTCTCATATCTCCATCTTTCTACTATCTTCCCTTCCCATCTCTCCTCCCAACCCCTCTGCTCTCCTCCTTTCTCCCTTCCTCTCATCTGTCTCCTTCCCTACTCTGCCTCTGCTTTCATTCCTCTCCCCCTTTTCCATTCACCTTTCTCCTCCTCGTCCTCCCTCCCCTTTCCCCATCCTTCCTCCCCATTCCCCATCCTCCCTCCCCTTTCCCCATCCTCTCTCCCCTTTCCCCGTCCTCCCTCCCCTTTCCCCTGTCCTCCCTCCTCTTTCCCCTGTCCTCCCTTCCCTTTCCCCATCCTCCCTCCCCTTCTCCATCCTCCCTACCCTTCTCCATCCTCCCTCCCCTTTCCCCCATCCTCCCTCCCCTTTTCCCACCCCCTTTCTCCTTTCTACTCTCTCCCCTTTCCTCCCAGCCTTCACATAAACCCCTTTACATTCCCCTTATCCCTATATTCTCTGTCTTCTCCCCTCTCTCCTTTCCTTTCACCACTGTTCTCCAACTCTACCTCCAGTTCCATCTCTTCTTTCCCCCCTACCATCCCCTCTCTGTCCTCACTTCTCCCTTCTATGAAGTCTCTCCGCCTTCACCTTGACTCTTCCTCTGTGCTTTCTCCACTCTAACCCTTTCTACCCTCTCTCCTAACCCTTCTGCTCCCTTTCCATTCCTACACCTTCTCTCACACTAAAGAGGTGAAGATCCAATAGAAATAGATTACTGTTTAAAAGATAATGGAAAGTACTATATGAGAAAAGTGCATGAAACTTTGAATTCAAGCATAAATCAAATAGTTTTATCTATAGGATGTTAAGAAAGATTTTATAGATTGAATCTAGAGATAGAGATAGTGATACTGTACTTAACCAAGGGAAGAGTAAGAGACAATGTCTGGAGGAAATTAGTGTGACTCACTAATGGAAAGTGGAATTAGTTGTAATATGGACTGAAAAGATAATTGAAAAAAGGTAGAACCTCCTCATGACAAAGTCCATGTGCTTCATTCAACAAACAACAGGGAAAGAAGTCCTACAATAAAATCTGTATGAGCTGAGTATATTGTCTGTCAGAGTACAGAGTACAGAGCATGCGTATAAGTCTGGACTCAATCCACAGAACTATATAAACCAGGAATAGAGGCACACCCCTGCCATCAGAAATCAGAAACTGGAGGCAGGGGTACCACATGTTCAGGGTCATCCTTGATCACACAGAGAATTATAGGCCAGTGATTTAGTGTTTTAGTGATTTCAGCACTTGAGATAAGGAGATAAATAGTATTGTCTCTTACAGGGTGTAGTCTTCTAATGGAAATGGAACTGGTAAAAATACAATACTAAGTTTGCCTGAGAGGTTATTAAGAGAGAACTGTACAGGAACATAAGAGCAGGGTAAAGGAAGAAGTTGCAAGCATTAAAAGCTAAATTTGAATGGGGCTGATGAGATGGCTCAGTGGTTAAGAGCACTGACTGCTCCTGCAGAGGACCTCGGTTCAATTCCCAGCACTCACATGGTGGCCATGAACCATTCTTAACTCCAGTTCCAAGGGAATCCAAAGCCCTCTTCTGACCTCCGTGGCATTACACGACATGGGTGCACTCACATATATGCAGGCAATATACTCATACACATAAAATAAAAATAATAAATGAAAAAAAAATTTAAGCTACATTTCGTTTTAGTCTCTCAGCTAATCAGATTCATGGTTTGGAATTAGCTATTTTGAGGATAATTTCAAGAAGTGCCTTTAGTAATATTTAGGCTTGATAGACTGAGTTTTGAAGAAAATTCTTCCAATTTAATATCAATTCATAAACATGAAGCAGACACTGGAAGGCAAATAATATGTACTATGAGAAGAATGTGACTCCTTCCACTCAGGCTGACGTGAGATTTATGTGACAATGAAGACAGAAGTAACTTGGACAAAGGTTGCAAACAGATAATTTAAGAAGCAATGCATTTCTTCTAATTGTATATGTTGCCCTCTAATTCAAAGTAGTTTCAGATTTTTACATATTCAATGAAGACCTTTTGTAGACAAAATATTTTTAGCAGATTATTAGTGGGTTATCTCAGAAGCTTGAGAGAAACTCACCAGAGAATACGACAATTGAGACAGTGGGAAGTAGAGACAGGCATCAGAGATTTAAGGGGTTCCCATTTCTTCTCATGGTTGGATGGTGAATTTCCCTTTAGTGATGAATAATTGACTGTTCTCTCAAATATCCAACAAAGTACAAAACTTTCAAAGATTTTTGGAACAAGTTTTTATTGTGTATTTTTCTTGTCTGCATAAGATATATGTAAATTTTAGATTTCTTTAAGGATACCTACTTAAAAATATACTGTTTAGTTCCTCATGTGAGATATATCCTGTACTTTATATTTTATAAATTAAAAATCAAAGAACAATCCTAAAGAATATTGACAATAGCTAACTGGTCAGTATTTGATGGATGATCATGTGAATGCAGATGATCTGATTTCCTAACCCATCTCCACAGTGTAGACACATGCATGCACAAGGAAGCATCTCCTGAATTTCACTGTCTACATATGCATATGTATCATAAACATTTATGGGTTGTAATGATTTTTGCCTTTTACTACTTCCCTTTATCAAACTTAGGGGCATAAGTATTTCAATACTATTAAATCATATTTAGTCTGTGTTAAAACATAGTTAAATATTGCATAAATTGTAGAAAATATACATAGAGGTTTGTATAGCCAAATTCACTGCTGGAAGGCATAAGTGGCATCCAGTTCCCTCCTCCCACTGTCCTACAACAACCCAAGGCAAGAATTCTCCAGAACCAAAACTGCCCTTTGGAAAATCCTAATGAGTGTATTGGACTTGATAACTGAGCTTGGGGTACTGGTTTACTTACAGAAGACTAGGCATCCCCCCCGCCCCATTCATGGCTGTGCTGGAAAGCTCACACCAAAACATAAATCCTGTGTCTTCCTAACAGCCACACAAAATTGCAAGAGACCTGTCTAGTGGCTTTCTCTGCTTATATATCCTTAGCCCCTCCCTTCATGCAGTTAAGGTCAGCTGATTGGGTGGGAGAGGTAATGGGCTCTTCCTTGCTTGACTTCTTCCATAGAGTATGGGAAGGATGTGGGACTCTAGCGTTCTGTCATAATGGTCAAAGGAACTTCCAAGTTACAAGTTTGATCTGAATACACTGAATAACAGGGAAAGCAAGATTTAGATAGCCCGAATAAAACTATGTTGGGGGGGGTATAAACTTAAATTCTTACTGAATAGACTATGAGGGATATAATTTTTCATGACAATGAAACAGACATTAATTTCTTCATTGGAACTTACACATAGAGCAAGCCTGGACATTGATCACCCCTGAAAGTCAATGTACGGAAAGGCAAATTAGGTGAGAAAAATATTGTATATACACATATAATTTGATAAGCGATGCTAACACTCTTTATAAAACAACTACCTTACTTAGAAACATCTATTTCTATGTATTCATCATTGACTCAAAAGGATGCATTCACTTTATTCATAATAGATAATTTGCGGCTGAAATGGCTTTACTTATGATGTTGCTTTCTGAAGAAAAAGTAACCATATTTTGAAGGCCCTCCTTTAAAATTGCAAACTCACAGCTGAAACCTCAGAATATAAGATTAGATTTTCCTGTGAGATATAGAGACCAATCCAAGGAACAGCACACAAACATGCAATTAGACAAGTGGGTTATTTAATAGTTGACTTCAAATGCTTTACAGAAGAAGCGCAATAGATTCTTCACTGAGAGAGTATCAGAAGATGGTTCTACAAAATACTACCGGAAAATATTTCAGAGCAGTTTTAAATTTGAGAACTGAGTAACAATTTTTAATTATACAAGGTTTTCAAATCTTAAATTCGTAAATGTCATAAATGTTCACTGACTAATTTAGTGCAAAAAAATAGGGTTATTAGTGGAATGTGATTAGGATTTTTAATTTGGGGGATAAAAGGTAGTTTTACTAAAGCGTATTTTGCAAGCTACTTAATTTTAAATACTAAAATAAATGTTTTAATTGCTATATTATAATTTTCCAGCATGATAAAAACAGAAAATTTAGACTGTGTGGAAAAAAAATGTATTCAAAGCTCTTAGTTTTCCCCATTTATTCCTTGATAATACCTGGGTCCTACTACCTTCCTTTCTCTGGCTCCCTTTCCCCTCTCTCCCTTGATTTCTTTCTGTTGTTCCGGTTCTGTGGTTACTTAGGATATACACTCACATCTGACTACTCTAACTGCGGAGAGAGAGGGGAGAGAAGTAAATACTTAGGTCATAGATGTGGAAGACAAAAGGGAATTTATTATTTCAAAGGCTTACTGAAAAAAAAAAGTTATATAAACATACAGGTACACACACACATACGTGTGTGTGTGTGTGTGTGTGTGTGTGTGTGTGTGCAGATGATGTTAGCTTAATTTTATGTAACAAAAAATCATAGAGCCAGGTAAAAGAAACCACCTTTTGAGTTGTTGGTAAAAGTAATTCAAGAGATTCCTAAAATAGTATAGTCTATTGCCCAGCCCTTGAAGGTCTCAAATAACTTGAGGAATGACCCTATTGTCAGGAGACATGGCACAGTTTGGACACAGAACTTGGAAAAACTGAGCCAAAACTAACTTTGAAGCCTCCTCCCTTAAGACTTATATTTTCATAGAAACTTTGTGAGCTACAAAAGGAGAAAATCAAGTAATGATCCTACACTACCATAAAACCTTGGAACCATAATGGTTGGTCCAACAACTTATTTCCACTGGGGTAACAGTAGCATTTTATCTTGGAGATAAGTAACATCTGCCTAATTGGACTTTAGACCCACTCAGTAGGAGGGAATCCATGCATGGTACTATAAACACAGCCAAATACACATCGGTAAAGAGGTCATAGGTCCTAGAGAAGAACTTACTACTATCTCTTTCCTAAACCAGTGTAATTTCTTACTATATTCTAAATACATATCCTTATATTCACAAATAATTGTAGCTCTCAAAACACATCAAGGAAGTTTCTTTTTGCAACAGATGGGGACTATAGCAAAATTCCCAACCCAGTCAGACAGAGAAAATAAAGTTACTTTGAGGTGTCTGGCTCTATGTGATGGCTCTACAATGCAACCACTATACCTAAGACTCAGAGAGAATCACAGAAGAGGGGGTGGAAAGATTGCAAGAGCTAGAGGAACAAGAGACCTACTGCTAGTTAGTGCATTCTAGACATGATAAGAAAGCTACAACCATGAAATTTCTACAGTAGGATAGCCTTACAAGATATGCATAATGATACGACGAGCTGCCATGTTTATTTGGATGGGGAAATTTTCATTAGCCTTACTTCAAGGTGAAGAACTACAGGCAATCAATGGAAGTTGAGAGAGGGGGAATCATTTTTCTTCAAGAGCTAGCTCCCTGAGAGGCTATATTCTACCCAAATGAGCATCCCTAAACATAGGTACCCAGAAGGACTGCCAAATGGACTCACTGGAATGTGTGTGTGTGTGTGTGTGTGTGTGTGTGTGTGTGTGTGTTCACTTCAGTGCCCTGCCATTTGAATTTAGACTGATTGCTCATCCAGTAGAATGAAGGTATTAATGCGTACATGGTGCCAATAGTCTCCATCTAAAAACACTGGAAACCTCAGTACTTTCCAACAAATAAAAACATAATTTGCTTTTAGAAACTGCTTTAATTGAATATAAAGAAGGTGTTAGCTGTATGGGTGTTTCTGTGTGCCTCTGTGTGTGTCACTTTTATCAGTGTGAATGCTATTTTTATATATGTGTATTTATAAATGTATGTATGTATGTATGCACATGTTATAATAATAGAGAATAAGAAATTGTGAGGGAGAAGGAAGAGTCAGGGAGACTGGGAGGGATGGAAATAATTCAAATATAGTACTCATGTATGAAATTCTCAAAAATAAAAATATAAAAACAAAGTACTTAGTTCTGAGTTTCTGAGAATTTCTTATGCTATCAATGATTCATAAATCCTTATCTACTACAGATGTGCATGGCTTCAAGAAGATGGCCATATCACATTTCATGTAGTTTTATTCCATTGCTTTATGTGGGAAGTCTTTTAAGGGTCTAAAATGACATTTTTCTGGGATCAAATTTTCCTGGTTTATTATAGCTTTCATTGAATAACAAGCATGGAAGAAGAATTCAGAGTAGCTAGGAAGATTTCTTTAATATTTTATTTAATATTTTTATAGTTTGTGTATGAGTGTATTGCCTGCATGACTCTAAGTACATCCATGTTTTGCAATGCCCACAAAGGTCTGAAGAAGGTACCAAATTTCCCTGGAACTAGAGTTATGGATGGTTGTTAGCACCATGTGGTGCTTAACCTGAGTCCTCTGCAAGAGCAGTCAGTGCTCTTAACAGTTGAGCCATCTCTCTGACTCCAAATCAACTCTTCTAATTATTTTTTCCTTTTCTGTTTTTGAGATAGGGTCTCTCTGTAGCCCCAGCTGGTGTGGAACTTACTATATAGACCAGGATGACCTCTATCTCACAAAGACCCACCTGCCTCTTCCTCCAGACGGCTGGAATTAAAGGCATGCACCACCACATCTGGCACTAGGAAGACTTTTTAAAGAAATTTTTAAAATCAAGTATGTTACTTTTTTTCTTGACCAATGAATCTCCTGAGAACATGACAAAGTGGTCTAAACCCTCATGAACACTATAAGCAAAAGCCAGTTTTACATTATTTTTCTTCAAGGTGAAAGTAAGTTATTGTTTAATCTTTGCATTGGGTTAAAGTGATAAAGAACATGATGAATCGTAGGAATGAGATTTCAAATAGGTTTTGTGTCAAATAAAGGAAGAAAAATGTCTTCAACCCCTATTGTAAATATAATAGCTAATCTTTACAACCTACCTTACATCTGTTATTTTATGTGTATTTGAATCTTAACATATTTTGTCCCAATTATCAGTGAATTTGTCTATAAATTCAGGGTCTGTTGTCAGCAGGTTTCTTTTTTTTTATTGTTTTCTGGTAATTTCCCCATCCTCTGCACACTTTAATCGTGGTTAAGTCCAGTCACTTCTATCCTGAATTGATGCTGAATCAGTGCAAGCAAGGAACCAAAGCCAAGGGATGAGCCTCATTTGATCAGTTTACACATGCACTGCGTTTCCTGCCTCTTGCAGGCAATGTGGAGGCTCAGCCTTGCTCCAGTAGGTGAAGATCCACTTTGCTAGTGATTCCATATCTTGTTATTTGCTATAAGAAATATGGAGGTGTAGATAAACCTTCTTTCGTATGTGTACCAGGAATGGACCAGGTCGTTATTCTGTTGCTATTGCTTTTCATTTTCTGATGAGAGTCCTTTACGTTTTCCATCTTGGATACACTAATTGGCATTTCCACAGTTTAAAAGGCTCTCTTTTCTCCACGTCAGCCTTTGTTTAGTTTCCTTAGTGCAATCACCCAGATATATATCAGCATTCCCTGGTGTGATTCTTAGGCATCCAGCAAATAGAAAACAGATTGCTGTTTTCCTTTCATACACTCAGAGCACTACATGACCTAGATTTTAATACTTGTACGAATTACAAGTATTTTTACTTAAAAGTTTGACATAAATTTCATCACTTTTCTAGAGGCCTAAACCATTCCAAATGGGTCTTAACTGCATTTCCTTACAGGCGTGTGAAGAGTTTTCACATGCCCAGATCGTTCACTCCTAGAGAATACTGCATTAAATAATCTACTCATAGATCATCAACAATACTTGCATGCTGGTTGCTTTTCTTAAGACAAGCCTGGAGCTAATGACAATCCTCCAGCCTCTGTATCAACAGTGCTGGATTATTGTGCAGATTTCATTTTGCTTAACGAAAGACTTACACTGAAGTTATAATATTTTACCTTAATATTCTATTCCATAGTTTTACAACATGAACAAAATTCAGAGGACTCTAAGAGACTAATATTTGTACACACACATATCTTAGCAGATTTATTGATATGTAATTTATATATTATATAAATCAGGCATCTAAAGATGAGAGTAAGAAAGGGGCTGGAGAGATGGTTCAGCAGTTAAGAGCATTGTCAGAGGACCCTGGTTCAGTTCCCTGTATCCACATGGCCACTACTAATGGTCCATAACTTCAGTTCCAGGAATTCTGATGCCCTCTTCTGACCTCTGAAGGCATTGCACAACATGGGTGCACTTACACACATTCAGGGAACACACTCATACACGTAAAATAAAAATAATAATAACACTGAGATGTTGGCACATGTGTCTCTAATCTGTATGTATCTGATTATTACTAGTCATAACTGGTTGCACTCAGATCCTTGGCAACTGTGTATGTCTATAAAGTCATCGTGTAGATTTCAATGGTAATGTTTGTCACCTCTACTCATTATCATGACATAATTTTTTATGCTTCCTCCTCAAATGTAATTCATTTTTTTAAAATTTGTTGATTTTGTGTGTGTGTGTGTGTGTGTGTGTGTGTGTGTGTGTGTATCACACAGAACATCTCAAACCATCTCATTTGACTATACACCCATTTCCCAGATAGCACCCTCCCATAGCCTCCCTCCCCCTACTAGAGCCCTTATACTCTGTTATCCCTTCTACTGTCCGCTTTGTTGTTGGCACCCCCAGCCATTCCCAACTGTTTGTCCATCTGATGAATCTAGTCAGCCTATCCAGAGGTCTTTGTTTTAGGTAGGTCAGCTGTTCAATTTTATGTCTTGCAGGGCTTATACTGAGCTCAATATTGTATAACTGTATAAATTTAAAAGTGAACCTAAAAATTTTATAGCCACTTTTGAAAGAGATGTATCTTTG
>NW_008329335.1:2488492-2492083 GCF_000622305.1 Nannospalax galili
GTTTAGCCTTTCAGTATATTTAGAGAACTGCACCACCATCTTCCTGACTTAATTTTCAGGCAATTTTGTTTCCTAAGGAAGAAACTTTGTACTGAGTAATCCGTGTCTACTCCCTACTCTCTACCTCAAGCCCATTGGAAAATAGTGATATATTTTCAGGTTTTGACTGTTTTTCTCTTCTGGACACTTCATTTTGGTGGGATCCTGCAGCATACAGTCACTGGCACCTTACTGGTTTAATTCAGTAAAGTTTTTCAAAATTAAACCTTGTTCAAGAATTTGTCAGTTTGTTAATGGTTGAGCAATAACACATAGCTCATGAGTAGACTGGCCGTTGTGCTATCTGACTTGTTGAGCATTCAGAGATCTGCTCAAATTCCAGCTGCATCTTTTGCTATTTACTTGGCTTTTTCTTACCTCATTCTGATTTCTTATCACTGTCATCAACTTCCCATAGTGAATATTCCCATAGTGAACTTCTTTTTAATAAGAACTCTTTTTTCAAAATAGGAGAAAAAAGGTTTAAACTTTTTTTAGAAATTCATACATGAGGGGCTGGAGAGATGGCTCAGCGGTTAAGATCTCTGGTTGTTCTAGCAGAAGACCCAGGTTCGAATCCCAGCACCCACATGGCAGCTAACAACTGTCCTTAACTCCAGTTCCAGGAGATACGACAGCCTCTTCTGCCCTCCCTGGGCATTGCAAAACATGGGTGCATTTACCTACATGCAGGTATAACACTCATACACCTAAAATAAAAATGATAAATAAAAAAGAAATTCATACATGAGTACTGAATTTTTATCATTTATACCACTTCCCTCACCCTCCCACTCCTCCAGTGTTCCCAATATTCCCTCTCAATTTCTTAATCTCTAATTATGTGTGTGTGTGTCTGTGTGTGTGTGTGTCTGTGTGAATCATGTGCGGAGTCATTTAGTAATGATAGTATATACATATTTCTTATAAAAATCATGCGTAAGGACAGCAGCAGCTGACATGCCCACATGGAGGGGGGAAATTTCACCTCTAGATGAAGAGCTACAGGCAAATACTGGCTGTTAAAAGAGAAAGAACCAGTTTTCTGTAGGGAAGAGCTCCCAGATAGACTATCCAATCTCAAATAGTCAGTTCTAAACACATATAAAGTAAGAATTTTAATTCTCTTCTAATAACCACATAAGAAATAAGGTCCATGTGTAACAGGAACCATAAGCATCCTTCTCAGCAGGGCACTTCCCTGCCTTTGTCTTGAGAGACATACATACCATGGCTCTCTTTCTGTGACAGATGTCAGGATAATATGCCCAGAGTAAACTCTAACAAAGGAGACTTTCTTCCTGCTATCATTTGTATATTTTCAAATAAAACCGTAAAGGTGTCTACCTATGAAGAATCATATAATCTGGTAAACAAAGGAGAGGAAACAATTAAGCTTTGCATTTTTGTTTTGAAAACTATCTTATGTTTAGTCCATGAAAATTCTGTTGTTTGTGATGGTAAAAGTGTTGTGGAATGATTCTCAGAGTAAGTATAAGCTTGTGCTTTTTCAACCTTATAATTTGCTATTATAAAACTTTGACATTCTCAAATGTTACAAATTTACTTAAAATTCTCTTTCTTTCCAAATAAGTGGCATCTTAATAAATTGTAAATGACAGGAATATTGTGTGGTTTAAAGGAAAGAACATCTAGAATGAGACAATTATGTATAAAATGGAAAATGTAATGAGAATTTTGTCTGAATAAAAACAATATAAATCTCATTACTTGTTGCATTTACGAATATGAAAAGATGCATTATAATGAAAAATATAATTTAATTGTATAGCTAAGTATCAATGTTTCTTTATAGGTGGTCAAATAGACAAATTGAGAAAAAGCTCATTAGTTCCTAAAGAATTAATCAGTAGTTTATGAGAATGAGGAAAATCAGTGCACAGCAAGAACAGTGAATGTCAGTGAAACTGAATGCCTTATAACCCAAATGGCAGTTATTTCCTTACGTAAAATTAGCAGGGTAAAATGTAGTATAAAAATGCTTGAAAATAGTCTATGACTGGAAGATTATGAAAAATGACTGAGGAATTAAGTATCAAACATCCATCCAGGGACCTGCCTTTGGAATTTCACTTAATTATAGTATTGCCAGACACTCCTAAACAGAAAGACAGAAAGCAAAGTAGATCAGACAATGAGAAAAATTGATTCTCCTAGTCATTAGTGTCAGGCTACTAAATGTTCCAGCAAGGAAAATTCAGATTAAATGAAAGCAAGGAATTCTCTCTCTCTCTCTCTCTCTCTCTCTCTCTCTCTCTCTCTCTCTCTCTCTCCGGCCTCCTCCCTGATCTTCCCTTGCCCCATCCCTCTTGATTTTCCTCTCTTTCTCTCTTTTTCTCTCCCTCCTCCATCTCTTTTCATCTCAGGTGTTTTCCTAATGAACACTGTCCACTAACTTTTAGACAGGGTCTCTAACTTACCCAGAATATCTTTGCAGGGGCCAATGAAACCTAGGAATTCTCCTTATAATGCCTGTCCAGCAAGGAGATTACAATATTAGAAGTGTTTCATGGGTCCGTGTAATTTTGTATGAATATTTGGGAACTGAATTGAGTTCTTCTTTGCAAGTCAAACATTTTGCGGCTTAGCCATCAGCCTTCTCCAGAAATTTCTTCTTAAAAATAAAATATTAAGATAAAAATTTTGAGCAATAGTGTTTTTTTTTATACTACTTCAGTATAGTATTCTACTCTTTTCTTGATAGACAATGGCTTTAGAAGCAAAAGTTGACAGAAATACATGTTCTTGAAAATGACACTGGGACCTCCTGGTAAACATAGATAATACCATAGGAAGTCTCCCACAATCCTATTCTGTCTTCCCTCTTCCCTCTCCTGTCCCTTCTTAATAGTCACTCTCCTCCAGTCTCCCTTTCTTCCCTCTCCTGTTTTTACTCTGAACACCCCGTCCCACTTTCTGGCTTCTCTGATACCCCTCCACCTACTTCTTTCCTGTCCTCTCCCTTCTTCCCTCTCTGTCCTCCCCAATCTCTACCCCCTCATTGCTACTTTATTTCCCTCTGTTCTCCTGTTCCACTGTAACCCCTATTCCCCTTCCCCATTTCTCCTGTTCATTCTATTCCCCTTCTCTGCTCCTCTCCCTACATCCTCCCTTCTCTCAGCTTTCCCTCCCCTCTGACCACCCCATTCCTGCCTTCTTGGCCTCTCCCTCTCCTCCTCCCCTCCCCTCTCTTCCTCCCCTTTCTGTTCCTTTATCCTCTCCTGTCTCTTCTCTCTCCCTTCCCTATTTCCCACCTGTCCTTTCCCTCCCCTCCCCCTTCTCTGCCCTCCTCCTTCCTCTCCTTTCATCTCTCCTCTTTCACCACCTCTACTCTTTCCTCTCTTCCTTTTCTGTAATCTTTCTCCCTCACGGTCTCTTCTGTCCTTTCTTGTGCCTTCTGTCCTCTCTCCCCTCTCTTCCCCCTTCCCACCTCTTCCCCCTTTCCACCTCTTCCCCCCTCTCTTCCCCCTCCCCACCTCTTCCCCCTTCCCCTTTCCCACCTCTTCCCCCCTTCCCCCTTCCCAACTCTTA
>NW_008329335.1:2492271-2501115 GCF_000622305.1 Nannospalax galili
ACATCTTCCCCCTTCTCACTTCTTCCACTTCCCCCTTCCCACCTCTTCTCCCTCCTCTTCCCCCTTCTCACATCTTCCCCGCCTTGCCCCTTCCCACCTCTCCGCCCCATCTCTCACCTCCCTTCCCCTCTCCCCTTGGTACAAGACTCTCTTCACTTTTCTCCTCTGTTCCTCCCTCTCTCATGCCCACTCTCTCACGATGCTCCTGTCCCATCCCTCTTGCTTCTCTTTTTCTGCTCTTCCTCATCTCTACTACTCACTCCACTTCTCTTCCTTTGTCTCTCTCTCCTCCTTCCCTCTCTCTAATCTCTCCTCTGTCTGCATTTACCCTCCACTGTCCTTTCCGTGTGCCTCGTTCCTCTCCTTCTTGTTTCCTTCTCTTCCCTCATTCCTGTTGTTCTTCCTGACCTCTACTCCAGTTTCCTCTTTATCCCTGTCCCTGGCTATACTCTCAGCTTCTTTCTTCTCTCTGCCTCTCTCTTCCTTTTCACTCCTCCTGTCTCCTTATCTCCCTTCACCTCTCTTTTATTCCGTCTCATGTTACCTTCTCCCTCTCCCTCACATGCCTCTCTTTACTTTTCTGTTCCATTTTCCCGCTTTCCTTTAATGTCATTCCCCTTTTTCTCCCTCTCCCATTCCCTGTCTCCCACCTTGCCCTCGAATTTAGCCATACTCTAAAATTTCTTCTCTTCATCACTCCCGTTCTCTGCTCTCTATTCTCCTTCCTCTCCACCCTCTCAAGTTGACACACCTGGGTGAAGGGAACCAATTGAGGAATTTTCTCCATTGAATTGGACTGTGGGCATGTCTGTGGAGCATTATCTTGATTGTTGAGTGATGTGGGAGGGCCTAGCTTACTATAGGAAGAGCCAACCCGGTGCAGGTGGTTCTGTGTTGTATAAGAAAACAGGCTGAGCGGGAACCAAGAAAGCAAACCAGTAAGGCGCATAACTCTGTGGTCTGTGCTCCAGGTTCTTGTTCTGTGTTCCTGCTTTGGTTTCCCTTGATAGTGGACTTTGAATTGTAAGTCAAATAAACCCTTTCCTCACAAAGTTGGTTTTGGTCAGTGTTTTATCACAGCATTTAAAAGCAGACAAGAAATAGCAGATTAGATACAGAAGCCTTTAACAAAATTCAACTTCCCTTCATGATAAAAGTACTGGAAAATCAAGGGACACATGTGGCATACCTCAATACAACAACAGCAATATACAGTAAACAAACCTGCATCATACTAAATGGAGAAAAATTAAAAGCATTTCCATGAAAATCAGGAATAAGACAAGGATGTTCTCCATTCCTTTTCAGTATAGTGCTTGCAGTCTTAGCTAAAGCAGTAAGAAAAAAGGTTATAATGGGTATACAAATTAGAAAGGAAGAAATCAAGGTATCCTTATTTGTAGATGATATGAGTGTATGATTCTACATATAAAACATCCTAAATATCCCACAAGAAAATTCCAAGTGCTGATAAATTCATTTACCAAAGCAGCAGAATACAAAATTAATACACAATTAGTAGCCTTGCTATAACCCAACAATAAACAGCCTATGAAGAAACCAGGGAAATGATTCCATTCATGATAATACGTGTGTGTGCGTGTGTGTGTGTGTGTGTGTGTGTGTGACTAAATACAACCAAGGAAGGTAAAACTGTGTGTAATAACATTTTAAGACATTGGAGAAAAATATTGAGGACGATATTAGGGAATGGAAAGATCTCCTTTGCTCATGGATTAGTAGGATGTACTTCATGTATATTCTGAAAATGGACATTCTTTCAAAACTCATCTACAGATTCAATACAAGCTCCCCCCACTAAAATTTCAACACAATTATTCACATAAATTGAAGAAAGTAATCTCAAATTATATATGGAAACACATAAGAAAAACAGAATAGTCAAAACAGTCCTGAGCAATGAAAGAACAACTGTAGTTATCACCTTCCTTGATTATAAAAAATATACTACAGAACAATTGTACTTAAAACTATATGAAAATGGCATAAACATAGACACATTGATAAATGAAATAAAATTAAGAATCCAGATTTAAATCTACTCATAGCCACCTGATTTTGAACAGAGTTTCTAAAATTAATCGAGACATGCATGTTGGTCAAACTGGATAGCTATATGCAGAATGATCTCTATCACCCTACACAAAACTCAAATTCAAATGAATCAAGGAACTCAACATAAGATTGATACCATGAACCAGACAGAAGAGAAAGTAGGAATACAGTGGAATTTACAGGCACTGTAAATGATTTCCTGAACCAGACCTGGATAGCGCAGGTAATAAGACAAAAATGACAAATGAGACCTCATGAAACTCAGTATCATTACAGCAAAAAAACACAGTCATTTGAGTTGAGTCAACCTACAGAATGAAGTGATCTTTATCAGCTATTCATGTGACAAAGAGTTAATATCTATAATGTTCAAAGAAGTCAAAAATCTAAACCAACAAACCAAAAAAAAAACGAATTAAAAATTGACACAGAACTATGTAAATTGTTCCCAAGAGATAAAACACAAATAGCTGAGAAACATTTGTTTTTGTTGTAGTCTTAATATTGAACATCTTAGTCACAGGGAAATTCAAATGAAAATTATTTTGAGAATTCATCTTAGTCATAATTATTAAGATCTAAAAATATCAAGACTGTCAAGGGTTGATGAAAATATCGGGAAAGAGGAGACTTATTCACTGCTGCAAGGAATGCAAACTGGTGTAGCCAGAGGTTTCTCAAAAAGGTAGAAATAGAGCTACCACATGATTCAGCCACACCACATTTGGGCATATATCCAAAGGACATTAAGTCCTACAACAGATTTACCTGTTCATTCATGTTCATCACTGCTCTATTCAAATATCCAGGAAATGAAAAGAATATAGATCTCCATCAACTGATGAATGAATAATGAAAATATAATACACTTGAACAATAGAATTTTATTCAGATGATAATAGAGATAAATTTATGATATTTGTAGTTAAATGAGTGGAACTGATTACAATCATTCTGACTGAGGTAACACAGGCCATGAAAAACAAATATCACATGTTCTCTTTCTTATCAGGATGCTAGCTTTTAATCTTTAGATATGTATATTTCAGCTGGAAAATCCATAGGTGTCAGGAAACTAGTAAAGGGATATGGAGAGGGGATCTTCACTGGAGGGGAAATAAAATGAAGTGATATAAAGGGGAAAAGGGTGAGCCAGGCATGATTGTGTATACCTGTAATCCCTGCTTCCCAGAGGCAGGTCTCTGTAAGACTGAGGCCAACTTGGTCTACATAGTATTTCCAGGTTTAGCTGAGGCTACTGGGAGACACTGTCTTAAAAAAAAGAGGGGGAATGGAATAATAGAAGAGGAAGTGTCAAATAGGGTAGGGGGTGGGAGGGAAGGTTAGAGGAGGGAGTGTGGAGAGGGGTAATTCTAAAGGCCTTTTGGAAAGGTAACATGTAAACTTACTACTATAGAAGCTTCTTAAAATATATACTTATACAATGTAAGAAGAATTTTAATGGAATTACTCTGAAATGTGGTGGCAGAAGGCAGGGGAGTGTGGGGGGAGTCAGTGACCCTACCAGACACCACGAGTTCACAAATAAAATTCATTGTGCCAGGAATGAATTCCCTCTATTTCAGTTGTTGACCAGGGAGTTCCCATAGACCCTCAAAGAATATTGACTATTGCCATTGCTCCTGGTTATCCTCAGAACTTGATAGTATGACCCTATTCCTGAAAATATTATGTATGTGAGTATGTGAAACAAATAGGGATAAAGCTGGTACTGACCCTAAAGCTTCATTTCTAATGGATATCTTTCATAGTGCTAGTAGGTGTTTTAAATGCTACTGCAAGGTAAATATAATCATCAACCTTATCCAGCTGTGATCCCTGTGAGCTGCAATAATGATTGGCCTGGCAAAATATGTCTATTAGTTCAATAGTGGCATGAATATTATGAGATTAACCAATAATTTTCTGGTTGAATTGATGGTTTGCTTCACAAGATGGAGGCAAAACCTGGCAAGGTATAAGGACAAAGAGCCTGTGACTAGACAGGTCACAGGCACAGTAAAGAAATTCATTATTTATTTTTCTACTGAATGGATATAGTATTAAACCAACCCCTAAAGATTTATTATTATTATACCCATAGATTAGTGTGACTCTCAATTGTCACCATTAAGGCTTCTTCTTCCAGCTGATGTCCATTAACAGAGACTCACAGCTGGCTCATGTGCAGAGAGTAAATGATACAGCACTAAATGCAACACCTATATCATACCCTCTCCTCACAGGCTCTGGCATCATTATGCAAAAGGGTGCAGGAGATTGTAAGAGTCAGAGATTGTGGATGAATAAAAGAAGATGGTGTTTTCCAGGTACAACAAGACACCAGCAAATATTAACTCATAGCATTAGAGATAGTATGCATAAGACTTGTGCAAGCCAATGCCAAACAATAACCCATCATGGATGGGAGAGGTAGGCAAGAACCTAGCAGAGGAATTATTGACAATTGATAGGTTCTAGGAGAGGGAGAGTCAGTTTCCTTTAAGGATATGAAGCCACGTAGGTTGAGAAGACTTCAAGGGATGAACAGACACCAAATAGCACTTGGGGGGGGCACAAATTAAATGACATATCTTTTAAAAATAATAGAGTACATTTAATCATGGAGGAAAGAGGAAGGTTCAGGATTAAGATGAGAGATTTTTTTCCTAATGTTATCCAAATACATTGGTTGTCTCAAAGTATAAACAGAAGTATTTTTAAAGTCCTACATGGTAAGAGATGAAAATGTTGGTTTAGAATTAGGTCAGGTTGTAGAATGCCCATAGCAGTGATGAAATCAAAGAGAAGCCACTCATTTCACCCTGCCTTCTATTCAAGGCTTACTCTTAATCAGAAACTTTGTCATGATTAAATATGCTCAGATATTAAAACTGTATGTTTTCCCTTCATTTTCTGCTGCATTGCGAGTCCACTACAAGGTGAGAACAGGGCAATCCAATCTGTATTTTTTGACATACCTAACATTTCAGAGAGCCTACTTTATATCCTAGAGAGTAGTTGCTTGACATCTGGTAAAATTAAGGATTGCTTAGCTCCTATAACATCCCGTTTACACTGTGCACAGACATATTATACCGTGGGATGGCTAATCCTGGGTGTCAACTTGACTGGATCTGGGATTGACTGAAATGAAAAAGATTTTCTTGATTGGATCATCTGAAGCTGGAAGACACACCCTAAATGTGGGTGTTACCTTCTGATGGCAGCCTATATAAAAGGCCAAGGCAGAGGAGAATGCCAGGATTCTTGCTGCCTGCCTTCTCTCTCGATGGTTAATTCATTTTGCTGCTATAGACTGAAGAGTAGCTGATCTTTTAAAATTTTCCAGGCCTTTAGTTCCAGATTGGGAGTACTGAGACATCCAGCCTTGTGGACTGAGCGACTACAGATTCTCAGCCTCTCCAGTGTGGTGCAGTCATTGTTGGACTACTCGGACTCTATCCTGTGAGCTAAGCTGATAAATCTCTATACATATATATTCATTCTACCGGTTCTGTTTCTTTGGGGAACCCTGACTAATACAGATTGTGGTACCGGGAGCGGTTCTAGAGAAACAGAATTGAAAGGGTGAATTTCTTTAATGGGCTTGTTGGTATTTGGAGCAGGCTCTCCAACTCAGAGTCTTCAGATAGCATGGAGAGCACTGAAAATCCATGGTAAAGACTGTTGAAACAATTATGGAGATAGACCCATTTGAATCTCCTAACTCACCTCTTGTGAAGAGGAAGAAATTTAGTGACTCTATACATAAAACATTTGACAATTTGTGGAAAAATAAGAAAAATAATGATGCTGGCTGGTTACTACTAGCATCTCTGGATAAAATGATGAAGATAAACAATGAGCTTAATGATACAATTGACAAGCTCCAGATTCAAATCAACAGTTTAAATGTTTCCAAGTGTGCCCTGGAAAAGAATCTTCTCTCCAGCAGCCAGAGAGAGAAAGCTGCAGAAAATCATGCTGGAGACCTTATTATATGTTTGTCTGACCTACAGCGCAAATTTAATTCCCAGCCTCAAAGGGTGTCAGCAGGAAAGTTGAGAGCATTGGTAGGAAAAGATTGGAATCCTGACATGTGGGATGGAGATGTGTGGGAGAACCCTGAGGAGACTGAGGATTTTGAATCCTCAGACTCTGAAGAATTTGATTCACTTGATGAATTAATCTCCCCACCCTCAGCAGACCCAAGGGCCCAATTATTGTTGCCTCCAGACCTATAACCAGACTCAAAGCTAAGCAGGCCCCTAGAGGAGAGAAAGAAAGTGTAGTGCATGAGGAGGTGTACTACACCACTAAAGAACTCAGTGAAAATGTCTGGGAATGTCTTTAAGGATATGGAATAATGGTGGAAAGAACATAAAATTGGATCAGGCTGAGTTTATTGACATGGGCCCCCAGACTAGAGATTCTAGGTTTAATATGGAAGCTCTTACAGTTAAAAAGGGTGTTAAAAGTTTATTTGATTGGTTGGCTGAGGTATTTATCAAAAGCTGGCCTACTGACAGAGAGCTGTGTTAGGGTTCCCCCCTCCCCAACAGGGACCTACAGACTCTGCTGAGAAGCAGCCTGCCTTTCCTCTGATCTCCAAAGATAAGATAAGCAGATTCTACCTGATAACCAGAGATTTTAGAAGCTGTTTATTACAACAGCTTTTCTCTTATCTCAAGAGGGAAAAAGTAAACACTTCCAGACCCTAATCCTACCTGCTTTTCCTGCTTCCCCCTCCCTGATTTCTCCCCCAAACATTCCCCCCTTCCATACCCTAAAGCCCCCATATATAAAGTCCCAGCTCACAACCCATGGGCTGATGTCTTTCCCTGACATCTTTCCCTGCCCTTCCCTGACATCCTTCCCTTCCCTGACATCTTTCCCTTCCCTGAGGGAAAGGTACCCCTTGCGAAATAAATCTGTATCCCACTGAGAATTCCATCTGTGCCTCGGTGCCTCATCCATCCGCTCGTGCTCTCCATCCGCCACCTCTCCATCCCAACTTTTTAACCTAACAAGCTGGAGATACCTGATATCCCTTGGCTTAGTGTTGATGAAGGGTTTGTAAGTCTCAGGCAAACTGGTATGGTTGAGTGGATTCATAGTGCAACACCAAATCCTCCACAATGGGAGGGCCCAGAGGACATGCCTTTTACTGATTTTATAAGATGGAAAGTACTGAGAGAGACACCAGAACGTTTGAAGAGCTTTGTTTTTGGAGTAAGCCTTTGCCTTCATCTACGGACAACTATTCTCCCTTTGACAGACAGCTCTTAGCTGTCTCGACCCGCAGGACAGTTAACGTGGGTTTTTGGAGGGAGGAGAGGGGACGGAAAGGGACAAGGGATGCGAAGAATGGAGACAAGACAGGCTTTCTGATCAAGTCTCATTTAATGAACATTCACACAAAGTTTTTATAGGGAGGAGAGGGGGAAGTTGGCAGGGAAAAATCCATTGAAGTAGAGCAATTCAATTAACAGAACGAATATCACAATAACACCACACCAATTGATCACAGAGTAAATTCCATAGTAACACCACAATTCTATATAGCAAGTTATAAATCAATTAAGAGGTTACACTTGTGTGATTACAGAGTAATACCAAAGTTTCTTAGCAATTACATGAGAAAATGAGGGAGTCTCTCAAACGTTAAGTGCCCGGGTTAGAACAACATGTTTGTGAGAGGCTTTCAAGTATAGTCATCTGGTTAATCTCAAACCAGGCCAGCCTTGATGTCTGAAAAACAGCTTTGCCAGGAATCAGGTCTTGCTATTTCCTGGGGTAGGGGCCTACGGCTCCCGACAGATCCCCCTTTCTTTTATATTTTAAAAAGAAGGAAAATGAGCCAAAATAATCAAAATAATCTCTTAGGGAACCGTGTCTGTCTTAGGTTGGAGAATTTTTACTGAAGCTTTAAACCCGTCATGGGCTAAGACAGCAGCTTTGGCTGCTCGTTTGGCTTAGGTAGCTATCAGCAATTTTTTCTTACCCGTCATTGGCTATCTGGTTTAGCTCTTAAGGGGACGACTGAAACATGTTGTCATGTGGCCTTTTAGAAAATAATCTCTTAGGGAACCGTGTCTGTCTTAGGTTGGAGAATTTTTACTGAAGCTTTAAACCCGTCATGGGCTAAGACAGCAGCTTTGGCTGCTCGTTTGGCTTAGGTAGCTATCAGCAATTTTTTCTTACCCGTCATTGGCTATCTGGTTTAGCTCTTAAGGGGACGACTGAAACATGTTGTCATGTGGCCTTTTAGGCTCATAGGGCTCTTTTCAGTCTTTAAGTGTAAGCCTGAGATAATGTATTTGAATTGGCTTTGTTGTAAGATCATCAATCTGACTTTTAATGAAGCTGGTAACCTTTACCCTAACCTGTGTTCTGTGTTGAGGTTAGGCAGAGCCTAAGTCCCCTTCTAAGCAAACAAAAGGACCCTAAGGGGACAAACAGTGTACAGCATGGAAGGGCATTACATAAATGATTAAAACAACGGTGTACAAAGCATGTGGAACAATTAATGAATCATGGAGAAAATCACAGTATCACAGGCAAAGTCGAGAGAGAACGGTGGGTGCCAGGCGGTGGAAGCAGTCAATAGGAAACATGAACAAAGTCCAAAAACCCAGTCCAAAAAATTGGGAACACAGGATGTGATGATGGATGGTATAGTGATGACACAAGTGGCATAGAGTCTGGAGATGTTGTAAAGCAGATGAGGCATTTAGGTACCCAACATGCATTGTCAGCATTCTG
>NW_008329335.1:2504338-2520538 GCF_000622305.1 Nannospalax galili
AGTGTTGTTTTGTGCCCTGACCCGCGAGACAGTCAACGTGGGGATCTAGAGGGAGGAAAGGGGATGGAAAGGGACAAGTGACGCGAAGAATGGAGACAAGACAGGCTTTCTGATAAAGTCTCATTTATTTATGGAGAAGGAACAGTTTTCATAGAGAGGGAAAAGGGGAAACTTGGCAGGGACAAATCCATTGAGGCAGAGCAATTCTATTAACAGAACAATTATCATAATAACACCACACCAATTGATCACAGAGTAAATTTCATAGTAACACCACAATTCTATATAGCAAGTTATAAATCAATTAAGAGGTTACACTTGTATGATTACAGAAGAACACCAAAGTTTCTTAGCAATTACATGAGAAATAAGGGAGTCTCTCAGGCGTTAAGTGCCCAGGTTAGAACAACATGTTTGTGAGAGGCTTTCAAGTATAGTCATCTGTTAATCTCAAACGAGGCCAGCCTTGATGTCTGAAAAACAGCTTTGCCAGAAATCAGGTCTTGTTATTTCCTGGGGTAGGGGCTTATGGCTCCCGACACTTAGCCTGCTATTGGGCCTCAGTGGAAACTGAATGCTTGACAATGGGCCACCAAGTCACCATGCTATTGGAGCTGCCCATCTTGAGATGAGTGTTATCTGACCCCCGAAGCCATAAAGTAGGCCGTGCACAGCAACAATCCATTATCAAATGGAAGTGGTATATATGTGATTGTGCTCGAGTAGGCCCAGAGGGCACAAGCACGTTACATGAAGAAGTCGCCCAAATGCCTATGGTTCCTACTCCTGTTACGATGCCTCCTGTTCTCAAGCATGCACCTATGGCTTCATGGGGTGTGCCCTATGATCGGTTGACTGAGGAAGAGAAGACTAGGGCTTGGTTTACAGATGGTTCTGTATGCTATGCAGGCACTACTCAGAAGTGGACAGCTGTGCCATTACAGCCAATTTCTGGAATAACCCTGAAGGATACTGGAGAAGGAAATTCTTCAGAGTGGGCAGAACTTCAGGTAGTGCACATGATCATGCATTTTGCAGGAGAAATGGCCAGAAGTGCGATTATATACTGATTCATGGGCTGTAGCAAATGGTTTGGCTGGATGGTCAAGGACTTGGAAGGAGCATGATTGGAAAATGGGTGAGAAAGACCTTTGGGGAAGAAGTATGTGGATAGATCTCTCTAAATGGGCAAAAGGATGTGAACATACTTGTGTCTCATGTAAATGCTCATCAAAAAGTGGCTTCAGCAGATGAGTTTAATAATCAAGTAGATCAGATGACCCTCTCTGTGGATTGTCACCTTCTTTCTTCAGCTTTCTCTGTCATTGCTCAATGGGCTCATGAACAAAGTGGCTATGGTGGCAGAGATGGAGGTTATGCATGGGCTTGACGGCACGGATTCTCACTCATGAAAGCTGACCTGGCTATAGCTGCTGCTGAGTGCCAGATCTGCCAAGGGCAGAGACCAACCCTGAGCCCCCTATATGGCACTGCTCCCCATGGGAACTAGCCTGCAACCTGGTGGCAGGTTGACTACATCGGACCACTTCCATCTTAGAGAGGACAGAGTTTTGTCCTTACAGAAATAGACACTTATTCTGGTTATGGATTTGCCTTTCCTGCACATAATGCTTCTGCCAAAACTACTATGCAGGGCCTTACAAAATGCCTTATTCACCATCATGGTATTCCATACAGCATCGCTTCTGATCAGGGAACTCACTTCATAGCCAAAGAAGTGCGACAGTGGGCCCATGGTCATGGAATCCACTGGTCTTACCATGTCCTCCACTATCCTGAAGCAGCTGGCTTGATAGAACGATGTAATGGTCTCTCAAAGACACATTTACAGTGCCAATTAGGTGGCAATAGCCTGGAGGGCTAGGGAAGGGTCCTCCAGAAGCCTGTATATGCTTTGAATCCGTGACCAATATATGGCATAGGTTCTCCTATAGCCAGGATTCACGGATCCAGGAAACAAGGGTGGAAGTGGCAATGATTCCATTCACTATCACCCCTGGTGACCCACTAAGAAAATTTTTGCCTCCTGTATCCTCGACTTAGCACTCCACTGGCTTGGATGTTTAGGTTCCAGAGGAGGGAGTGCTTCTTCCAGGAAAGACAACAAATATTCTGTTGAACTGGAAGCTAAGACTTCCCCCTGGACACTTTGGGCTTCTGATGCCCTTAAGTCAGCAGGCTAAGAAAGGAATAATAGTATTAGGAGGGGTGATTGACCCAGACTACCAGGGGGAAATTGGACTGCAGGTAATGAAGGTAATGAATGCAGGTAACAAAGATTATATCTGGAAGGCAGGAGATTCCTTAGGGGGACTTTTGGTGTTACCATGTCCTGTGATTAAGGTCAATGGGAAACTGAAACAACCCAATCTAGACAGGACAACAAATGTCCCAGACCCTTCAGGGATGAAAGTATGGGTCACTCCTCCAGGGAAAGAGCCAAGACCTGCAGAGGTGCTTGCTGATGGTGGAGGAAATACAGAATGGGTAGTAGAAGAAGGTAGATACAAATACAAACTTAGGCCACGTGACCAGTTGCAGAAACGTGGCTTGTAATTGACATGAGTATTCTTGTCCTATTTGGTTAAGAAGAGGCTTGTGCATGTATACACATGTTAAGCAGATACTTGAATTATTCTATTTTTGACTGTGTAATTGAGATAAATGTTAAGTGGTCAAGTGTTTGAACCTGCATGATTATATTGGGTTATAAGACACTAAAGGACTAAGCATTCCTCGAAGACCTTATCACCATTGTATGATGGGATATTTATATCATGTTGGGTGAAATTATGACCTCAACATTGTTTTTATTTGAAAATTAAGCATGACAGAGAAATGCTATTGGGTGTCAAGTTGACAAGGGGTGGACTTTAATGGCTAATCCTGGGTGCAAACTTGACTGGATCTGGGATTAACTGAAATGAAAGAGATCTTCTTGATTGGATCATCTGAAGCTGGAAGACACACCCTAAATGTGGGTGTTACCTTCTGATGGCAGCCTATATAAAAGGCCAAGGCAGAGGAGAATTCCGGGCTTCTTGCTGCTTGCCTTCTCTCTCGATGGTTAATTCATCTTGCTGCTGTAGGCTGAAAACTAGCTGATCTTTTGGAATTTGTCAGAACTTCAGCTCCAGATTGGGAATGCTGAGACATACAGCCTTGTGTACTGAGGAACTATAGATTCTCAGTCTCTCCTGTGTGGTGGAGCCATTGTTGGACTACTCAGACTCTATCCTGTGAGCTAAGCTGATAAATCTCTATACATATACATTCTTTCTATTGGTTCTGTTTCTTTGGAGAACGCTGACTAATGCATACTGTATTCATGGAACATGGAAATGCTATCTTACTTTTTAATGCAGAATAACAGGAATTTTTAGCTTTGTCAAAATACAGGAAGTAAAAAGAGAGAAACTGTTGGATACAGAAATAGAGAAAAGAAAATTTCATTTTCGAAGTACTAAAAATTGTTTCTGTCAATAATATTCAACAACTACAATATCACAACACTTTAGCGTGCACAACTGTATCTCCCTGTGGAAAACGATAGTGTATTTCCCATGGACATGTTCAGAGGTGTAAGGTATGATTAGACATTGACAAGCAGAAATATGCACAACAACTGCTCCAGGCCATCCACTGGGGTCATTAGTCAATTTAAACCTTTCTGGCCAGTGTGTAGCAATGACAGATCAGCTGGAGGTGCTTTTCATCCATCAAATAATTAAATAACTTATGCATTCCAGTGGCGAGGTGTGAGAAAAAGGGACTGCTGATGCAACAGGAACACAGAATGCATTGTTCCGTGTCTCCCTAACCGGGATACCGCCACTATAAACCCTTCTAAGCCGGGCCACAAGAGGAAATTTGGTTTTATGCCCTTGCCTTTATTTTTCTACTAGAGGGGAAGGAATTTAAATTAGTTTTGTAGATTAAATGTCACATCGTGTGAATTTGTTTATGTACATACCCTCAAAGGGATTCAAAGAAGCTTGTTTAATAAGTGGAAATAATAAGTAAATAACATGAAGAATCCAATTTCTACCCTCTAGCTAGGAGGTTATACACCTGTTCTTGACCAGTCAATAGAAATGAAATAATTGGTCTCTTAATGGAATGGTATAGTGTCATGGATGAATTATAGATTAAGAATATGTTTCATGTAAGCCATTTAGAAGTTTAGGTTTTAAAGTAATACATAATACATTTAGAAAAGATTGTAGTATTCTGAAATGAAGCAAGTTATGAGGAATCTAATACATATGCATATACTCAGGTCCTAAATTCCTTAAGAATATAGTTGCATTTGGTATAATCTGCTTTAAAAATAAAATCTCATAAAACGTCAATTTAAACAGTGCCCCAAGTTTTCAGTCATCAAAGTTATCATAATTCAATAGCATACTTTATAGAAGCCAACAGATACCATAACAAACTCCCATGCACTACATCTACTCATAAGCTGAAGAAACAAAATACTATAAATGAAAGGACCCATTCTACTCTAAGAACCCAGAAGGTCATGCTGTTTTGCAGGATCTTCTTCAGTTTGCATTCTCAGTATCTGTTTCAGTTTCGCAGACTTTACATTGCAGTAGTCTTTCACTTACTTGATTAGATATGGCTTGTTTGTTTTGCTTTGTTTTGCTACTGTGAATGGGGTTGGTGTGTATGCCTGGGTCCCCATGAACCCTCAGCATGTTATAATCTTACACTTCATGAATTAGATATATAATTTTCTACAGTCGTGAATTTCTTTGTTCATAGTCCGCAGAGACGATGAAGACCACCCCGTTGGAGTATCAGTGTGTGCCAACAAACCAGTGGATTCCACAGGACAGTGCTTCCTTGCAACTCCTAAGCCTGGCAATAGCAGGCTACAGGGATTTGTTTTCTCTGGCTGGAAGTCTGCTGTTCAATTTTGTTGTCACACTTCATGCATTTGCAGTCTAATGGCTACCCTGCTTTGTTTGTTGTTAGCTATGTCTCACCAGTCCAGTTCTTTCAGAGTTTCCAGATGTATCTGCATGAAGTTTACTGAGCAAGGTGGGCCCAGCAGCAGTGGTTTTTAGGGGTCCCTGCATGAGAAAGTTTCAGTAGTGGTGAAGTTCCAGTAGGCAGTCTGCTGACAGAGATGATAATGCTGATTTGCAAGGTCATTATGGTGATGGTTTCCCAGGCTACTTCAGCTACAGTGGTGATTATGGCCGGCACCCAGAACCATTGGTGGGAGAAGGTCCCTGGGTTGTAGAGCCTCTGCTGGTCAGTCAGGGGGTCAGGGATTTAGTGGGAATGGGTTGATCGAGTGGCACAGTAGCCAAAGTGCTCCTTCCCTTAACTACAATCATCCACTTGCTCAGACAAAATATCTAATCTGTCATTTTACCTTGAAGCCCTGCACAATTCTAAAATTCTTAATTTAATCCTTAGTGTTGAAAATACTTATTACATTTGATTTATTCATGTAAGATATGGTAAAAGTACTTTGGAAAGTTTAGAGTAAATAATTGAAAATCATTTCTCAATAATTTGAGACTTCTGTTTCATGGCCATGTTTCCCATTACCCATCCATTCTTCACCTGAGTCCGAGCTCACTCAGAGACCCTAATGACTGAAGGCAGCACAGGTGGAGGGAGGAGTTCCACATCTCTCCCAGTGTTTGTCCCATTCCATGTCATGTGTAAGTCTGCAATTTGACACTTCCAGTAGTATTTTTTTCACATATTCGACTGATTTTTCCTTTGATTTCTTCTTTTTTTTTTTTGGGTATTTCAGGTTTATAGAAAACAGTTAAGACAATACATTTTTCTCTGAAGTACCAAGTCTGATTTCAAATTTTGTGTACTCTTCATATAATGTTAATACATTGCTTTATTTTTTGAAAATGTGGAATTTGAAAAATAAAATGAGATCCATCTCATTTTAGGTAGGTGGGAGTCTTTCATATTATTTCCTGTTATTTGTTATACTTTTCAGACTTTAAGAGGTTTTAGGATTATGGGGGCAGAAGAACAAGAGATAAAAATGAGATATGGTATTAGCGACGCCGGCAGGGAGGGTAGAAGTGATGGAATACAACCTTCAAAGAGGCCTGCACATCCAAACGTACATCAATTAACATTAGAGGAAAGGGTTTTTTTTATTTTTTTATTTTTATTTTTTGGTTTGTCTTTATTGATAAGTTAAATACTGAATAGAAAACATAGAAGAATTATTTAATGCCTGAGTATTCTACACATGGAAGCCTGGTTGATAGCTTAGGCTTGTAGATCCACCTTCTCTGGAGGCTAAGACATGAGGATCACAGGAGGATTCAAACCTTCCTGGAGGAGAGTAAGTGGAAGGTCAGCCTAGGTAAGTTAGTAAGACCCTGTCTCTATATAAAAAGTGAAAATAAAGGCTATGACTGTAATTTACATTTTAAAAAACGAAAAAAGAAAGAATGAACAAATGAAAGAAATATTATTCAAGTGGAACTCACAGCTAACTTTCTTACTTCAAAGCCAAACAGGCCTCTGTTCCAAGTATATATGAAAGAAGACTAAGCTGTCCATGGTTCTTTTTCAGAGCCAGGAGGAGAGATAAGAATACATTTTTTTTAAAGTGCTGATGTATCAAATAAAATTTAAAAACAAAAATAAAATTTGTTCAGATCTTACTTGTCAAAACAGTCAGCAAATGGCTAAGAACTTATTTTCAATTTAAAAATGGGACAGAATCAGAGACCACAATCACGATAACGTAATTCTGTAACCAAGTGGATTCTGTTCACCTAACTCAGTGGCCACAGAAAAATATCAAGCTTACATCCCATTGATTATGATTTTTCCTACTACATAAGATTCTCCCAAATGTGATGTAATGTTGGGGATTTGGCAAATGTTCAACGTTTGTCCATTATGTTGACATTCTAAAGTATAACAATGTGAAAAGAATGATACAGAAGGAATAATATATAGTGACAAGAGCAGTTTGTCTGAAAGAGCGTGGAAAAGGTAGGTTAAACTTCACTGCAAATTTTGATGTAATTTGGCATTTGGCACTTTGTCATCAATTCTAACACCCCTGGGCAACTTGGAGCAGGCTTCATCACTATCCCTTATTAAGAATGTGAGCTCCCTAAGCCCAGGTCTGCTCAGTGCTATACAGACCACTAGTACATGGTGTTCCTGTGGAGCCACAGCTGTGTGAAAATCACTGAGCAAGGGAAGGTGGTATCACACAAAAGGTGCTTCTTTGTGGTTGTCTATAAAGACCTTTGTCTGTTTTTTGAAGTCCCATGTTTTCTGTAATCATTTCTGAATCTGCAGCAGGCTCTGTGGGTCGCTTGCAGGTGGTTCAGGTCACTCATAATATTCTAACTTTATGAGTACTCAAAACAGTTTGTCAGCCCACTCTTGATTACAGAAAGGCAGGAAGACTAACTTTTGGCTAGGAATACTTGAGGTAAAACTACACACATCAGGTACTTCATTAGAGACTATGACCCTCCCATTCTCTTCTTGAAAAGGTGCATAGAATATTGAGGTTTCAATATCCAAGATGGACGCAATGTAATTTTAGGAATACAACTTATGTAGAATTGAAAAATAATATAAAATGCATGCTCTCTTAAATTATATAGGATTTATGAGATATTTTAACATTATGAAGTACTGAAATGTACCAATCGCTTTCACAAAAAATAAAAAAGCTCATTAAATCCATTCAATCCTACAAAACTTTATAATGCAACAATCATTTTACAGATGTCATCAAACAATAATTATCAACTTAAACAACCACCTAGAGTAAATTATGGATAACTAGAAAAATGGTATATAAGTTGGAAATGATATTATAACTAGAAAATGGCATATAATTTGAAAATGATATTGTAGGAGAAATGTGGATGGCTAGAAGGTGAACCTACTCCTGATAGCCTTAAGCACTAAAGTATTTTGAAATCCATGAGGCCCACTATAATGTCTGCTCATTTGACCACCACATACCCATACCAAGGGACACGTCTGATAAAAACTAGTTAAATAATATTTCTCAAATGAATTAGAAAGTTGAAGTCACTTAATTACTGCAGTTTGCAAATCTCTCACACAATAAAAAGAAAGCTTGGGCTGGGCGTAGTGGTACACGCCTTTAATCCCAGCACTAGGGAGGCAGAGGCAGGTGTAGCTCTGTGAGTTCAAGGCCAGCCTGGTCTACATAGTGAGTCCCAGGACAGTTGGGGCTACAGGGAGGCCCTGTCTCAAAAAGACAAAAAAAAAAAAAAAAAAAGGAAGAAAGCTTGATGGATGTGTCATTACAGTTAGAAATGATACACGCATGAAAGCTGTTGTTTGCTAGATACTATATTAATAGTTGCTATCATCAGTGAGCATGTTAAGTGAAGTGGAAGGTGATTTACCATGCTCTTCTGTTTTTGCACAGGTGCTGTTACTTGTGCTCAGTAATCATAACCACACTAAATATTGAGAGACTTTGATATCTAGTTGTGACCATGTTTCCTAAAGTTATATCCCACAGATTTAAAGACATGTTTATAACTTGACACAGGATATAATTGTAGCATGAACTGGATTTTATGAACTTTTTGCTCAGTTTCATAATGAGTGAAGGTCTTTGAAATATAATCAGATCAAAAATGTCAAATGAGTTCATGTAGAAGCCTGGAGATGAATCACTTCCCAAGCAGCTGTATCACACATAATTAAAAAACACATATTGGTTGACAGCATACAAATCCCTAACCCCCAGGTCCCAGCATCTCGTGGGTATGCATTTTCACATCAAACAGAAAGAATGAATTATTGTTAAAAAAAAGAATAAAATTAATAAAATAAAAGATACCTAGTTATCATTCTGCACCCAATTGTTTAAATACTGAGCATTTACAGCTAATGTTACTGAGAATTCAATAGTTAATCCATCAATTCTAGTAAAAAGATGGGTCATTCTAACTTGAATGGATATAAATCAATGTGAGATTAAAAGGGTCAAAGTTGAGGCTGAACCAGCATGACTAAAGAGTAAGATCAAAACGGAAGCAAAGGCGAAATTCCCTTTGTTGTTTCTGATGAAACTCAAATAGATGCTGAAGGGAAAGAAATTCTGCTGGCTGTGATCACCAGTTTTAATTGTCAACTTGACACAATCTAAAATCACCTGGGCAAAGACTCTCAAAGAGAGCTGTCTGGATCTATTTGGCCTTTGACCAGTGGCCATGTTTGTGGGGGATTGTCTTGTTAGTAACAAATGTGGGAAGGTCTGCTTTGTAAGTGCCACCATTCTCTGGGTAGGGGATCCTGAATTGTATGAGGGTAGATAGCAAGTTGAACATGAAAATGCATGCTTTCATTCTCTCTCTGCTTGACTGTAGATGTGATATGACTAGCTACCTCAAGTTCCTGTGTCCTTGATGTCCCCACCACAGTAGATCTTAACCTGGAATTGAGAGCCAAATATACACTAACTTAATTCCTTAAGGTGGTTTTGTTAGGGTATTTTATCACAGCAACAGGAAACAAAATGAAGACAAACACTAATCAAAACAAAACCTCCTAGAATTATTATATGACTAAATATTATGATTGTTGTAACAGATCTCATTCAGTACTGTGGGCATATTACTTAACAGAAAACAAAATTGAACCTTAAAACTTTAGGCAAATCCCTAACAATAAATGTCTGATGCTGACTGACCAAATGATAATTATTATACAATTTTACTAACCAGATGGGAATGTTTTGCTTTAAAAAGGTATCTCTTCTAGATGCAACTAAATTGGTCTTTGCTGGGCATGGTGGTGTGTGCCTTTAATCCCAGCCTGCAGGAGGCAGAGACAGGTATATCTCTGCAAGATTGAGGCTACCATGGTTCACATTGTGACTTCCAGGTCAGTTGTGACTAGAGAGACACTGTTAAAATAAAAAAAAATTTAAAAAAAAACCAACAGAAAAAAAAAAAAACTTTAGGTAAATCCTTAATAATAAATACCTGATGCTGATTGATCAAATGATAATTCTCATAAAATCTTACTAACCAGATGAGAATGTTTTGCTTCAAAAAGATATTTCTTCTAGATGCAATTAAATTTAATTGAATATTCCCTTTAGGATGTACGTGAGGAACTTCGGTAGTTTCAAATGGGGAGAAAAAAAATTGTGTCTAACTCATATACTTAAACTTTATATTTTTATTTTAAATTTTATTTTAGGGTTACTCTGTCTTATGTGGAGAATAAATCTATAAAATGTGAAGTATAAAATTAATACCCTAGAAATAAAGCATAGTTTTAGTAATTCATTTGTCTTACATTGAAGAGCCAAGACTCTTACATAGCAGGTATAAAATATGACTGCTGCCCCCATTTCTTGCTACAGATTTTATAACTATTTTGGGATATGGTTCTATTTCAGTCAGATTTAAACTCATTACTACATGGAAGAAGAATTATCTGTCATCATATATTTGACAGGATGTTCTCCTGGGCTGTGTATTTTAGGTTCAAATATAGATTCTGCCTCCTTCTGTCATTTGGCATCTTGTCTGGAAGGAATGAATAACTGGGTAGAGAATATTGTATTTGCTAAGTGCTGTTCCTATAATCATTGCTGATCTAAAACAGCTATCGATATACTCTTTTATTTCATCACATTAAGTGTTTAATTTTCTTACTATCTATTATTGTATCCTCAAACGATGCCTAAATCTTAGATATACAGTAGTTACTGTTTAGGGAGTCCAAACCATGCATTCCAAAGTACCATAAGAACTGGGCATGAGAGCTGAGACAGCTGTGTTTTGAACTAAATTTTCTATTGCTGGTTCTGGTATTTTTGTAAGAGCTACTATTTTTGAAAGTATCAAATGAAAGGATTCTTATCACATATTTAAATGGTGAAGTCATTTCAAGCTACAAGGTGGGAAGGAAATGGATCCTTGCCCTAAAGCCAGTTCTGTTAGTACTGAACAATGTCAGTGACTGTCAAATAAAATAGATTTTCTCTTCTTTGATCTTACTACTAGAATATTGAAAATCATACTATGACAGTTACTTTTAGGTGAACTTTGCTAAGTGTAGAATATCAACTCTTTCATATTGACACTAAAGGAAATAAAAAATTTCTAATCTCATTTGTAAAAAAATATGTATTTACTAAAAATAGTCAATATCAAATATTTCATAACAAGAATACTATTTTTTATTTCTATTGTTTGTTTTTCCTGTAGGGCACAGTCAACACACAGGGCATAAAATATAAATGTTCAACTCAATACATTGTCATGAGGCAAGGAAGCAGGTAAGCATATATAAAGAGAACCCCTTCTAAATCTCTGTCTCAAACCCTGAACAGAACCACCATCATAACCATAGCTTTTTTAAAATATATATATTTTATTTATTATTTTTATTTTATGTGTGTGTGTGTATTGTCTGCATGTAGGTAAGTGCACACATGTCATGCAATGCCTGCGGAAGACAGAAGAGGCTATTGGATCCCCTGTAACTGGAGTTACAAACAGTTGTTAGCTACCATGTCAGTGATGGGATTTGAACCCAGGTCTTCTGCAAGAACAGTGTTCTTAACCACTGAGCCATCTCTCCTGTCCCATAACCATAGCTTTTAAATGTAGAGCTTAGCAGTTTGCATATAAGCTCAATGAAAGTAGAAATGCCTTACATGCAGTCTTGAGATGGATTCCACTCGTCAACATATTTTGCTGTTTCTCTTGCTGTGCGTGCCACTGAATGAACACATCACTATCTTCTATGTTCCCAAGAGATGTCATGTTTTTTTTCACCCTAGGACTACTACAGTCATGTTTTATTCTATTAAGAGTTGCTATCTTATAATATAGTTATTATTCAAATTGGATGGATGACATCCAGTTCTAAGGGGCATTTAAGTTCCCAGTGTTCTACCTAACTCCATCAATGATTCCGCTAAAAGGAAGCTGAATTCCAGTCTTTAAGAAAGACCAGCTATTTATACTTCACTCACAGTTCAGTGGCTCTTTGTTTTGCCAGGAGAAAGCCTCATTATTTTGTCAGGGCACCTTTGTTTTGGCTGATACTACAACCAGATACTTATCACTTGGGAGAGTCAGGTGTCAGTTGAAACTTGTGCTAAGTTTTGAGACTCTTAACCATTTCTTCTGGACTCTGCAAATTAACTGAAGAAAAGAATCAACCCCATTCTTTGGTCTTCTCTCTTTGTGTTTTTCTTCTTTCTCTTCTTTAGCAACTTAGAGCTTATTTTTTCAAGTATTTAAGTAGATTTTATATTTAACATGATGTTCTTTAATTTCAGCAGGAGATTTCTTTGTAGCCATCTGGTTAATCATTATGAGAAGTGGAACTAATCAATAAATCAGTATTTAATGCTAGCACTAAAACAGAGTATCAGAAGCAATAGTAGAGGGAAAAATGCAAAGACAATTTTTTATATATTACATCTCCCCAAATCTGAGCCTACTGTACTCTCTAAAGATGGGCTTGACATTAGGCCTGTGTCTCTTTAATATTTTTAGTTAGTGTTCTTTACTATCCAGTTTAATTTTAGTACAACAAAATGTCATGTAGTTTTAACGTTTTTCTTTATCAGTTATAAAATAACTTGTGTTTTGTTTACTATTAGAGTCTAAAGTATTGTGATTACTGTTGCACTTGCTATTTAGGTCTTAGATAAAATGATGTTAGTCAAGATATAGGCAGCTCTGGAAACAGTAGCTCATTTGAATTCTTTTATTTAATATTAATGTAATCTTGAACACTGAGAGTTAACATTTATCATTCTGTGTCTATTTGTCATTTATAACTTCAGCATATATTTATTGATATTTTTAAAGTCATTTTCCTATGCTTTGAGTATAGAAATATAAACACTTGGCATATTACTACTAACCCAAGGATGAGGAAGGCATGCACAGTCACCAACACATGGTGCAGGCAAATCTCAAAATTCCTCTTCATTTACCTTTAATTTGCATCCTTCCTTGCCAAGAGAAATCATGAATGAACACACTCAGGTGTCCTGAGAGACCGACAAGTGAAAAGTGCAGAGATTTTTTATTTCCAGGCCCTCAATCATTGCAAAGTCAGCAAATAATCTTTCCATTTCTCCAGGAAAGGAAAAAGAATAAATGTAGAAAGAGATCATCCCCTAACACTTGTCTCCTCACATCTAGCTCTGCACACAGATTCCGACACTGTCAATCTAGCTAGAAAAAAAAATTGCAGTGCTTAGTAAAGTTAACACGAGCATTAAGTTTAAATATATTTAATTAAACTTTAGCAACACATGATCAATCAATTTTTCAAAATATTGGCTAGAATATGTGACTAGTAATGGTGTTGCCTTATATGACTATAAAGTCCATAAACATCAACAATGGCACTGGTACAGAGGTAAGACTGATAGTAGACTATTTCAAAGTATCTACTTTTTTGTAATATTTTCTTCAAATATCAAATGTCTTTACAATTTATTTTGTCATTTTATTATTAGTTAACTCTTTGGAAAAAGTAATTTATTCTTTTCAAAATTATTCAAAGATAAAAATAGCAAATGCTCTTATTTCAATATCATGTTATTCTATCCCAGAATTTCCTAAAAATGGACCTTAGAGTATGTCTTTGTGTGATGGTTTTAATTATTGCTTTATATCAATTTAATTTTGAAAGGAATTACCTTTCTCAGTTGCCTGTAGCAATGTCATGTTATAAACAATTTAGACTCTGATAGGGACTCACACTGATGGCTCAGGAAGGCCTGTGGTCTCCTGAGAGCCCAGCTTAAATCTATTTACAAACCACAGGGGCAGGAGCAATCAGAAATCTAGAGTATGTTGAAAAGTATATTGTGTCTTGGGTTTCATATTAAAAGCACAATTGAACTGAGTCCTGCAGTCTCAGAAGAGATGTTTGCTTGCTGTTTCTGTTGCTTTAGGCAGCTTTGGGCTCCTGGCAGCCCTTACTCTAGACCTTGATGTTTCAGTGGAGCACATTTTATATATGGAACCCATATTACCTTGTGTTTTGAAACTACAGCTTATTTGCTTTATTAGAAAATAATTAAAACTTTGAAAAGTAAGTTGAAGAATTGTCAATTTCCCATAGCTTTAGCTTACATGCTACTTGTGAATGCTGTCACCATTGCTATAAGTTCGTAGGAGTCACTTACCAATTTTCTGGAAAACTCTGTTTACTTGGATTCATCTACCACCTCTATCTGTAAGGAGCTTTCTGCCTCGACTTCCACAACGATCCCACAGCCTTGGTGGAGGAAGTTTGATGTATGTGTCCTATTCAGGGATAAGCACTCTGAAACTTCATGATCTCTGCACATTGGGCAGCTGTGGGTCTCTGTGGTAATCATGTGCTACATAAGGAAGTTCCTCTGTTGAGATGCATCAATCTATGAATATAGATTAGGAGTCAGTTTAATACTATTTCTGCTCATAGAATAATAGTATTAGGCTCTTCCTTATTGTTTGTGACCTGTCTAGCTTCAAGCTCCTACATCTGATATCAATGTCAGGTATAGGCTCCATCTTAGGAAATGAATATTAAATACAATTAGAAAGTAATTAGTTATTCCCATAACATTCATGACACTATTGCACCAGTGATATCATACCTAGGAAGCTTCAGTAGCCAGGTCATGGGCCATACGGTAGAGTATAACCCTGTTATCCTACTAATAGATATTTAGATCACCTCCATCCCCACCCCTGACCATACTCCCCAATCCTGACCCCATGTCCTCCTCTATTAATTTCTTTTTATTTCCTTTTTCCTTTCTTCTTATTTGTTTATTTGTTGAGACACAATCTCCATGAAGCCTCAGCTGGCCTGGAACTTGCTATGTAGCACAAGTTTGCCTTAAACTCACAGAAATCTGCTTGCCTCTGCCTCTGGCATAAGAGGATTGGAGCATGAACCACCATGTCGTTTATTTTTGTCTTTTTTAAAGGCCTATAGGGTCTAATTTGTGTTCCCCAAATGCTGTTGTGTATTTTTGTCAATTTTAATTTACATTGTTTAAAATATTAAATTTCATCTCACAACAGTATTACTAGCTATTTAGTGTAGCTGGGAAATCAGAATTAAAATGAAACAGAATACTTGATCTTTAAATAAGACAGTAAGCAAGGTACCATGAACACTGAGGGGTAGTTGCTATATTCAACTTTCTAAGCACAGATTTGAAACATGGATGGAAAAACGTGACTACATTGCATTTTGCTGATCACTATGGTGTAATCATTCATAGAGCCCAACAGGAAAATATAGAAGGCACTGCCTTGATCTAGACCCCAAGGGTTAAAGGCAGACTTCTTATATAGGATAATTCTGAAGTTTCATCTTGAAGGCTAAGTGGAACTTAACCAAGAAAATAAACATAGTACCCTACTGTCACAGAAAAAACATTGTTGGGAATGCAATATTTAAACTTTCTCTTGGATATCCATTCTTGTATACTTCAATAATTCTTATATAGTAAATGCTATGAGAATGAATATTGAAGCATGAAACAGTCAGGCTGGATAAGATTTTTAGGAACCAAGCTGAAGGATTTTGACTCTCATACTATTAGATCACATTTTATTTTATTGTCCAACTAAAAGCAGAGACTTGATGTAGTTTAGTTCTATTCATATTTATTTGAAATTCAAGGGAGACTTGAGAATAAAAGTCAATAAAAATGGTAGAATCCATATAGTACAAATCAGCAATAGTCAATAAAAGTAACTTTATAGGAGATAAATAATTGTTAGTTTATACTAGATGATTGATTAGATAAGTATGCTGAAAATCAAGAGACAAGAATGGACTACAGTTTTCAGAGTGATTTTACTTAGGATATGGGAGTACCAATTAATTAATTAGAGTTCATATATCATTTTTTACTTTTGAGTTATGGGTAATTTTGAGATATTCAAATGTTGATAGTGATTAAAATTAGGATTTATGGCTAGGAGACTCTCAAATGCTTAGATTTCAAGAAATAAACATGTGAAGCATAAACACAAAAAATGTACTTAGAGCATTGCAAGATTATTCAGAGAATTTAATAATGTGACAAGAAATTATCAACAGCAGGAATTCTGATATTGCAATTGTTATTATCAGCAAATCTATTTTGTATCTTACAGAATTAAAATAAAAATA
>NW_008329335.1:2520939-2522626 GCF_000622305.1 Nannospalax galili
AAATAAAAATAAAATACTTTAAAACCTCTGTTAATTATCAAAATGATCCTTCTGCAGTGTGGTCTAGACCAAATCATGTGACCATATTTAACTTCCAGACCCTCTAAAGTTTGCTTTGATGTGAGACACCTGATTGACTAGACTGTACTTCTCAGCTGTCTTTTATTATATGCTATTTCTCAGCATAGGAATCCTGTCAGTATTCCAGAAGTCTGCAGTCAGAAGCTCCAAGAAGCATCATAAAAGAATTATAAGAGAAGTATATAATAGAAACCAAAAGAAGGAACGTTGAAAAGACTGGTTAGCAATATCAAATGTTTGGAGAAAAAAGTAACATTTCAGTTTCTAAAAATATCTAATAGACTTAGTATTTGTAGGTCATCAATGTGCAGAATGAGAATGCTTTTTGTGCTGGATAGCTTGAGTGTCAACTTGACAAACCTGGGTTGAGGGAGCCTCAATTGGGGAATTTCCTCTACTGGAATTGCCTATGGCTATGTCTGAGGGGCATCTTCTTGATGAGTGATGTTGGAGGGCCCAGCCCACTGTGGGTGGTGCCACCCCTGGGCAGGTGGGCCTGTGTTGCATAAGAAAGCAGGCTGAGCAGGGGCCAGGGGAGCAAGCCAGTAAGCAGCATTCCTCCATGGCCTGTGTTCCAGGTCCTACCTCCAGGTTCCTGCCCTGAGTTCCTGCCTTGGGCTCCCTGGTGAACTGCAACCTGGGAGATGTAAGCTAAATAAACCCTTTCCTCCCCAAGTTGGTAGTGGTCAGGGTGTTTTGTCACAGCAATGAAGAAATAAACTAAGAAAATTTTACTGCAGAGAAGAAATGCAATCCATTTTAATCCATGAAATAGAAAATGAACATAATAGATAGAAATCGTCATGTTGGTCTATCCTCTCTACATTTCCAGGTGATAAGGATCTGGCAAGATATTCAAAACTATGAAGTAGTTGTCTCTAACAGAAGAAAATGAATGTATCCATAGCTAATAGAGAAATCAACAGATTCAAGAAATGGAGATAGAAAAATTAAAAAGGCACAGAGACAAACAAAAAGTAGAGTACAACTGGAGAGAGATAGATGTGAGGAAAATCAGGAGAGATACACAGAGATGATGGAGAAGGAAGTAGTATAAAGAGATGTGAGAACGCTACCTGAAGAAGCCCATCCAGTGCTCAGGATTGTTTGGTTTATCCTGTTTTGTTTTTTGCCTCCATTTGAAATTTGAGATTTTTTTTCCATTTCTGTAAAGAAATGTATTGGAATTTTAATGGGGATTATGTTGAATCTATAGATTGCTTTCGATAGGGTGACCGTTTTCACAATATTAATTCTGCAAATCCATGAGCACAGGATATCTTTCCATCTTCTGGTATCGTATTCAGTTCCTTAAGTTTAAAATTTTTTATTCTACAAGCCTTTAATTTCCTTCATTAGATTTCTTCCAACATATTTTAATTTTTTGAGGCTATCATGAACAGAATCATTCTCCTGATTTCTTTCTCAGCATCTGTCCTATTGGTATACTGGAAGGCTTTGTTAATTTTTTATCCTGCAAATTTGCTGAATGTGTTTACCAGCTCTCGGAGTTTTCTGGTGAAGTCCCTAGGGATTTTTATGTATAGAATCCTATCATCAGCAAATAAGGACATGTTGATTTTTTTCCTTTCCAATTTGTATCCCA
>NW_008329335.1:2522736-2542337 GCF_000622305.1 Nannospalax galili
TACTGGAAGGTTGTTAATTTTTTATCCTGCAAATTTGCTGAATGTGTTTACCAGCTCTCGGAGTTTTCTGGTGAAGTCCCTAGGGATTTTTATGTATAGAATCCTATCATCAGCAAATAAGGACATGTTGATTTTTTTCCTTTCCAATTTGTATCCCATCTATCTCCTTCATTTGTCTTACTGCTCTTGCTAGGATTTGAAATGCTACTATATTGAACAGGAATGGAGAGAGTATACATCCTTGTCTTGTTCCCGATTTTAATGAGAACGCTTTAAGTTTAGCTCTGTTTAGTATGGTGCTGGCTGTAGACTTGTAATGGTCTTTATTATCTGGAGACATGCCCTCTGTGTCCCTAGATTCTCCATGACTTTTATCATGAATGGTTGTTAGATTTTATCAAAGGATTTTTCTGCATCTAATGAGATGATCATGTAATTTCTGTCCTTGTGTCTGTTTATGTGGTTTATTACAATTAGTGATTGACAAACATTATAAAATTCTTGCATCTTTGGAAGGGAGGTGAATTGATCATGGTGGATGATCTTTTCAATGTGCTTTTGGTGGGTCTTTGTCTGGTTTGGACATCAGAATACTGCCTTCTGGGGAAGAATTTGGAAGTGTTCCTTTCTCTTTTATTTTATAGAATAATTGCAGAATATTGGCATTAGTTATTCTTTGAAGGTCTGGGAGAATTCTGTGCTGAATCCATCTGGTCATGGCATCTTTCTATAAGAGAGAATTTAAATTACTGCTTCTATAGCCTTAGCTCTTACAGGTATGCTTAAACTACTTATTTCATCTTGATTTAACTTTGTTAGGCCATACATATAGAGAAATCATCCATTTCTTTTAGATTTCCCAGTTTAGTGGAATTTAGATCTTTAAGATATGACATGATAGTCTGCATTTCCTTAATGTTTGTTATAATCTTTCCCTTTTCATCTCTATTTTTATTAATTTGTTACCTCTAATTTTTTGGATAACTTGGCTAAAGGTTTGTTAAACTTTTAAAATAACTAACTCTTCATTTCATTGATACTTTGTATTTTTGAAGTATTTATGCTGGAAGCATCACCATCTTTGATTTCAAATTATACTACAGAGCTTAAGTATATAAAATAGCATGGTACTGTAGTAAAGCAGACACATTGATCAATGGAAAAATGAAAACCCAGATTTAATTCCACAATGGAATATAAATGAGGACCCAGATTTTAATCCATGCACTTAAAACCATCTGATTTCTGACAAGACTCCAAAAACACATTGTATAAATGACTGTTCAACAAATGCTGAGGATTAAACTGGATAGCTACATGTAGAAGAATGAAATTCAACTCTTATCTCCCACCTGCACAAAACTCAACTCCAAATGGATCAGTGACCTCAACATACGCCCTCACAACCTGAATCTAATAGAGGAGAAAGAACGTAATACACTGGAACTTGTAGTAACAGGACAGGACATTTTGAACAGTACTCCAATTACATAGGAATTAAGACCAACATTTGAAAAATGGAACTAAAGAGCTTCTAGCGTAAAGGACACAACCATTCACATAAAGAGGCAAATAATAAATGCGATAAAAATCTCTACCAGTTATACATATCTAGAACATAGTGATAACTTTAAAAATACTAAAAAAAACTAAAACAAATGATGAAAATTTCCAGTGAGGATGAGGGTAAAGGAAGACTTGTTCATTGCTGGTTGGAATTCAAACTGAGGCAGTGACTTTGGAAATCAGTGTGGAGATTCCTCAAGAAAGCCCAAAATAGTTTTCCACATAATCTAGCCATTATACTCTTGGGCATATACCCAAAGGATACATATCCTACTACAACGTTACCCCTTAATCCATGTTCATTGATACTCTATTCACAATTGCCAAGAAGTTAAAAAATTTAGATATTCATCTAATGACATGGGATAATGAAAATATGGAACATATCCACAATGAAATAGTTTCATCTTCAAATTTTTAGATAGGTATATTTAAACTGGAAGAAAGCTATAAAGATTAGAAAATTAATAAAGGGCCATAGAGTGGGGTTTAAGTGAGGGGAGCTATATTGTAGTTATATAATGATGGAAAAGGTAATAAAGGGATAGGAAGGGTTAAATGGGTTGGGAAATAGGAGGGCAATGCTGAAGATGGAGTACAGTCAGTGATAACTAATACTACAGATCTTCTAAAAATTCATGTGTAAAACTAATACTATAGAAGCTTCTTAAAATATATAAATGCACAATATGAAAAGAGTTTAAGCGTAGCTACCCTATAATGGGATTCAATGACCCTTTCAGACACCACAATCTAGCAAATACAAAGTCCAATGCCAGGAGTGGCCTTACTGTTTGGCAGTTGTTGATCCAGGATTTCCCATAGACCCTCAAACAACACTGGATATTGCCATTGCTCTTGGTTACTCACCAGAACTTGATGGTAAGATTCCACTTCTGAAGATACTACATACATGAGTCATAAGATATGGAGAAATGATGCTGGTCCTGACCTCAAAGTTTCATCTCTATTGGTTAGCTTTCAGAGTACTAGGAGGTGTTATTCATGTTATCAGAAGAGAACAGAGAACACCAATCTTACCCAATATGAATTCTGTGAGCCACAATATTGACTGACCTGGCAAGATGTGCCCAATGGTTCAATAGTGGCAGAAATGTTATGAGAGTAACCAACCACCTTCAGACTGTATTTAAAACCTACTTCACTAGGAGGAGCCCATACCTGACACTATTATCAGGGCCAGGCCAAGATCCTGTCACTAGACAAGTCGCTGGCTGTGAAGAAGAACCTGCTACTATTGTTAGGCAATGTAGATATAGTATATTAAACTGATTCCTGATGACTTGTTATACCCATAGATTATGTATTCTTCAACTCTCACTAGAGAAGCTTCCTCTTACAGCAGATGGATATTAATACAAGATCCACAACCAACCAATTTATACTTAATAAGATGGTGGATTGCTCAGGGTTAATGATACTTTTTTCCCCCAAGTCTCAGTTATCATTGCAGAAGAGGAAGAAAAAATTGTATTCATCTTAGAGTTCTTTGATGAATGTAAGGAAACTGTTATCTAACTATCACATGTCACTTGCTCACATGAACCCATAACTAGCCCAAGCAAATCAAAACCCCAGCATAAATGGGCAATAAGCTCCAGGTTAGTAAAGATTTATTGGCAATTGATAGCTGCTTGGATGGTTAGAGTCAGTTTTCTTTAAGGGTGTGATCCGTGGTTGGTTGACCAGAATACAAGGGTTTGAGTCACACCCAAGAACATTTGGAGACTACAAATTAGAGTATACGGGCCTTTTTAAAAAGAAACAAAAATCATAAGTGAGGATGTGAAGTGGTAAAGAGGGTAGTAGTGGGCTTGGGGCAGAGGTGGGGTCGGGGTCTGAATATGATCAAAATATATTATAAGAAAATTCGCAAAGAAGCAATAAAATATATAAATGAAATTATGTTGTTAATTAAAGATAAATTCAAAAGAGAGATGCACAGAAAAATATGATAGGCATAAAGAAATGGAAGGCAGTAACACAGAATACACCTAATGCATGCATAATCATACAGAGAGACAGAAATTTAAGGGAGAGACAAACACACAGAGTTAGACATACATAGAAACCCAAAGAATGTTAAGAGGCAGGCATATAGGCAAAGAGAGACCATAATTGATATGGAAAAGAACAAATTATTTCAGAAGAAAGTTGGACGGACAGTATGGGGAACACTAATAATCTCTGGCAATGATCAGGGACATGTTAATATATGTGGTTTATTATTTTTTTAGTTTGCCACTTTTGGAAAATATTTTTAATTTTGAATGCCCCATACATTTATAAAATGTATTTTAATCAAATCTCGCCATCACCACCTCCCTGAAATTCCACTATTGCCCCACCCTATCTCCTTCGCAGCTTCTTGTCCTCTTTTTATTTTATTTTATTTTGTTAATAATAGCTCCTTAGGTTCAATAACTAAACTTATGAAAAATAAGAAATTCAAGTGTGATAGTCCTGATAGTTTTTTTAAAAAATAGGAGATATCTTTTTACTGAAAAGCTAATTTGGAAAAATTTATTGTTACAAACAGCGGCATGACATTTTACATATATTTTGTTCTATTTTAAACACCACAGCTAAGGATGCCATCACCTGGTGCAGTATTTTAAAATGTTACAAATTATGCCCAGTCTTTAGAGATACTTCTTGGTCTCATCATTACAGCTTATCTCTGGTCCACACATTACATATGCTGTCACTGGAACCCTACAATCCACTATGCCAATGTCTATGCATATCTACTATAGAGGATATGATCTAGAGCACGTGTTTAGAGATCATCACGTGGGTCCTACCACTAGAGATTCCATCACCTGGACCTCACCTTTGTAGATACTAGTACCTGGTCAACATCTTTATAGACGTAATCATCTAGATTCCACTATTATGGTTACAAATAGGTTGGGAACCGCTATTTTGAGATGCCATGCCAATGCAAAAGCCAGAGCATCATCATTGGAAAACCATCTTCTGGGTCTCGGTATCAGAGACACTATCACTTGGGCTATACCACTGAAGATTCCACTGCCTTGTACCTAACCATTAGAGACAACATTGTCTGTTTCTCACTAATAGAGATATTATCACTTTGGGCTCACCGCTAAAGATGTAATTGCCCTGTGCTGGACAATTATAGATGCTGTTATCTGTACTTTTCCATTGTAGCAGGAGGCCTCCAAAGATGGTGCTGACTCAGAGTCCTGAGATTCAGTGAGAATTCACTTCGCTTCTTGGTCTGCAAATAGCCCGCCAAAAGGAGCCCACGCCTCCATACTCTGCTTGTGAGACCAGTGACTGCTGACAGACTGCATGGCGTGGACCAATCAGAAAATGATACGAGGCCTAAAGGGACTTGGGGGTGGAGAAAAGGGAAATAAAAGGCCTGCCCCCTCCTGCATTAAGTGAGCCTGCAGCACCTCGCCTAGTGCTTGCTTCTACCCAACTCCTGGGGTCTGTGTGTTGACTCCAAGCCTCTTGCCCACCCCCAATCGGCAGAGGACCCGATACAAGTTAGGGTCTTCACAGCTGGCCTGAGGAGAACCCAAACACCTGGCACCTGAACAGGGACCCCTGCCCATGGTGTTGGCGACACCCAGAACTTCGGTTCATTCGGTTAGTAGGCCCCTGGATTTGTCTGTTTCTTCAGCTGCTCCAGGGTAAGTGAGTAGCCTCTCCTCTGTCCCCTCCACCCTGTCTGTTGTCTTTATTGTTGGACTAGTTTGTTAGATCAGGGAGGCACACACTGCCATGTGGTCCTGAAGCCCACGTCAGCACCTCCCCCCTCTCGGCTCATCCCGGTGAGTTCACATAAGGGCTGATCAACCGCAAACTCAGAGCCCAGGCTCAGGTCACCCTGTTGCCTGTCCCAGAGACACTGTGTAAGCATACGGCTGGAGGTGTCATGGCCTCCAGAAGTCCCACACTGAGCACAAGACATTTGGATCTGATACACCTTTACATGTCAGGGAGGTTTACATCTAAGTGGCTCACAGTGCTTCTTTGCTTCCTTTGTGCCCTCTTGGTAGTCACCCTCGTCTTCTACTTTTGAGGTGAATTCCTTCGCGAGACCATCCCACAACGGACAATTTGCCACTACAATGCGGGAACCACAAACAGCAGCACTCAAGGTGCTCCTTAAAACCAGAGGGTTGAAAGTAAAACCAAAAGATATCGAACATTTTTGGGATGAAGCCATTAATTTAGCTTCCTGGCCTAGAAAAGGGAGGTCGGGTCAAGGATCATTCCTCTCACATTGTTCTTACAGATCCTCCTAGCCATCATTGCTACCCTTAAATCCTCCTCTCCTGAGCAAGTCATCTCAGCCCACAACAAACACTGCTGGGAGCAATCTAGTTTAGATCTGGCTATTACCTTGACCCGGACATCCCGGAGCCCCAGACCTGGAGGTGGATGCGCCTCTGTGCCCACTTCCAATAAGGAAGGAGCTCCTTTGCCTATATTTGAGGATACTCTCCTAGAGCTACCAAGCCCAAAAATTCCCCTGCCCCAATACCTAGGTAGGAGTTACTCTCTCCCCCCCAATAACCATCCTGCCGCTTCCCTTACTAACATGCCCCTCCCTCCTAGACCGCCCTCCTTAAACTCTCACCTGCCTTTGATCACATTTCCAGTTAACATAGGCCCCAATGCAGTGCAGCATACTTGGCTGCCCACCCCACTCACTGACCACATTCTTTTCTGCAAGGCAGCTGAGCAAACAGACCCCGACTCCCCATATTTCAAACAGGTTCTTCACCAGTGGTCCTTACATTTACAAACCCACTATGATTGGTATAACTTACTAAAGGCAATCCTAGAACCCTCAGTCTTTTTAAACTGGCATGCAGCCTATGACGATCAGGCTGAAAACCAGGCACGCCTAAATATACAATATGGCCTCAACATTACGTTGGATATGCTCATGGGACATGGACAATATACTGACCCCATCTTCCAGTCTGCTATTGGCCTCCATTCCTATTTTCAATAAGTTACTGACTTGGCCTTTCAGGCTCAAAAATGTTGCTCCCCCTGTGACCCATAAGTCTTTTTCTGTAATTTGATTCAACAGTCAGGGAGTCCTTCACGGACTTCCTTACCCATGTCACCTAGGCAGTAGAGTGGAGGGTGGAGTCTAGACCCACCCAAGAGGTGCTTATCAAACAGTTAACTTGGGAGGGACTAAACATCCCAACTCATAATGCTATCACGCCTGTCTGCAATGATAACATTCACAAATGGGTACTTGCTACTAGAGACTTAGACCCTAGGGCAGGCCCTATTGATGCTTTCACCTCCTCCTTGGAGACTCTTTTGTCACAAGGAAAATCTGCCCACTTTGGCACATGGGAAGACTGCTGGAACTGTGGGGGCTTGGAGACTTTTGTAGCCACTGTCCAAGAGGTACAGCATGCCCCAAGACTCACTGCCCCAAGTGCAAAATAGGGTTCCATTGGACTAAAGACTGTATGTCACAGCCTCAACTGGAGTGGGCTCCTTTGACCTCCACCCGGGGCACCCCTCAGCCCCTCCCACAAGAGGGGAAACGAGACAGACATTATGGGCTCTCCCAATCCTCAACCACTCCCCATTAATGACCCTGTTCCTAGATTGAACTGCCATAAAGGGCCTAGTAGACACAGGGGCTGATGTCACCATGATATCAGAAACTGAATCCCTTAAATTCCCTCATTGGAAATACTGACTGACCAAGCCCACCAACAAAAAGAGTTGGCGCAAACAAGATACCAAGTTGGTCACACGTCCAGTATATTGGAAGGACTTAGATGGAAACCAGGGCACAGTTACCCCCATAGTAGCAAACATTCCCCATAACTTATGGGGCTGAGACATCCTAGAGGAAATGGGCGTGGTCCTTACAATGGATGACCACACCTTTTATGATGATATCATGCTCCACGATAACTTGGGACTATCAGGGAAAGGACAACACCTTGCCCAACACATCCAATCCTCCACTACTGTGGAGACACTCAAAGAGGCTGTGTCCAAAACCTCCTCTACCTTTCACACTCAGTCCCTTATCAATCAGCATCTTTACCAGGCCATTAATGTGTTACAACAACAAATTGATCTCTTAAGTGAAGAGCTGGCAGTTACCAAAGACATGGCTATGCTAGCTTGCTAGCTTGTGACCCTTCTTTCTACTTCTTAAATACTTTGTTCTTTGTTCCTGCAGTCAGAAAAAATTCAATCACTCAGTGTATCATGCCCTCAGAGCACTACGCGAAGATGATTTCAACCCGCCCTATGTAGCCTGACAGAGTTGGCTTGCACAAATGTATGAGGCCTCCTACAGATAATTCCCCACCTTGACTGATCCCCTGGGACAATACCCCGTGAGGGGCTGGTAGTCAATGATGGGTAAGTGTCTGTTGTGCTGAATCAACCTAAGCCAGGACATGAATGTGTACGCCCATGCTCCAATGATGGGTAAGATTCATGCCCGAATAGGACAACCTAAGACAGGCACAGTCCATGATCCCTGGGTCATCACAAGGTGGAGCTGCCTACACACTCTTGCTGGACAGTCATTCTTAAAGAAAAAGGATGGAAATGTAGCAGGAGGCCTCCAAAGATGGCGTGGACTCAGAGCCCTGGGATTCAGCAAGAACTCACTTCATTTCTTGGTCCTCAGCCCACCAAAAGGAGCCCACGCCTCTGTACCCTGCTCGTGGGCCCAGTGACTGCTGACAGACTGTGTGGCGCAGACCAATCAGAAAATGATATGCTGACTAAACAGACTTGGGGGTGGAGAAAAAGGAAATATAATGCCTGCCCTCTCCTGCATTAAACGAGCCTGCAGCACCTTGCCTAGTGCTTGCTTCTACCCGACTCCCAGGGTCTGTGTGTTGACTTTGTGCCTCTTGGCTCCCCTAATCGGCAGGGGACCTGATCCAGGTTAGGGTCTTCCCAGCTGGCCTGAGGAGAACCCGCAGCATTCCATTACAGATGCCATTATCTGAGAATTACCATTTGTGATACTATCATCTGTATTGTATTTGTAGAGGTACCATTGCTTAGGATTCACAATTTGAGAATCCATTCCCTGAAACTAAGCATTAGAGATATCATTGCTGCATTATGCCATTCTAAATTTCAGCAATCAGGTCTCATCATTGGAGGTTGCACCAACTAGTCCCTTGTGCTGGATCGTTTTAGTGTCAACTTGACACACCTGGTTGAGGGACCCTCAACTGGGGAATTTCCTCTATTGGACTGGCCTGTGGCCATGTCTGAGGGGCATCTTCTTGATGGTGATATGGGAGGGCCCAGCCCACTGTGGGTGGTGCCCCCCCGGGGCAGGTGGGCCTGTGCTGTATAAGAAAGCAGGATGAGCAGGGACCAGGGGAGCAAGCCAGTAAGCAGCATTCCTCCATGTCCTGTGCTCCAGCTCCTGCTTCCAGGTTCCTACCCTGAGTTCCTACCTTGGGCTCACAGATGAACTGTGACCTGGGAGATGTAAGCTGAATAAACCCTTTCCTCCCCAAGTTGGTAGTGTTCAGAGTGATGTCACAGCAATGAAGAAGCAAACCAGAACATCCTTATCTTCAAATAAACCATAATATGTTCTTCAACATTAGAGGGTCAATAAATTGAGCGTCACTATTAAAGCCAATACCACTGCATGTTTCCCATGACTCCTGCACCACCATCATAGCTGGTATTGCTCAGACCATACCATTAGATATTTCACTTCCTGGAGACCACCATTCAAGATGTAATTTGCAGATAACATAACTCTGTTCCATCATCAGAGATGCCATTACTTTGATCTCACCATTAGAGATTCATCTCCTGAGCCTCACCAGTAAGGCTTGATTGATGGTATTCTATCAATCAGACCCAAAATTGAAAAAGTTATTTACTGGATGTCAACACAGGTGATATTATCACCTTGGTGTACAATTGGAAATTTTATTATCTGGCCCTTGATATTAGTGATGCTGTCATCTGTGCTTGGCCAATTGAAGAACCATTGCCTGGGTCTCATCATCAGAGAACCCATCACCTGAGGCTAAAAGTTAGAGAAGCCATAACCTGTACCCATCCATTCTAGATGCTGTCACCTCACCTACCAACTAAAGATGATATGACTGTGCTTTACCATTAGAAATGTTATCACCAGAGCCTAACTAGAGACATTAGAAATATCATTTCATAGACCCCTCTTTTAAAGATTCTGTCTCTTGCTCCACTACTAGAAGTGTCATTTCCCTGACTCAACCATTACAGATTCTATTGCCTGGCTCTTGCCATTAGAGATGTCATTGTCTGCACTCCATCATTAAAGATGCTATCACCCAGACACCACCATCATAAATCTTGTTGCCTGGACGTACCATTAAAGTTCTGTCTCCTTGACACCAATATTTCAGGTGCGGCTTCATTAGTAATTCCATCTCTGTGTACCACACCATAAAGATGTAATCTCCTGGAACTTACCACTAGAAATGCCATCATTTCAGCCTCACTATTTGATATTTAATCACCTGACACTAATAGAGTTGCCATTTCTGGGTCTCTGAATTTCTGATTCTAAACTGCAGCATCAACAGAGGTACCATCACTTTGGGTCACCATTAGTCATTCAAATATCTAAGCCATTAGAGATGCCAAAGCCTGTTCAAAATGCCATTCTATACGCCTAAACACTAAAGATTCTAGATCATAGGCCTCAAGTTTAAAGATACTATTGAGACTTCATTATTATTGGAGATGTAGTTGCCTTGGCTCCACCTATAGAGATATCATCACCTGGGACTTAACATTAAAGAGTCCATCTACTTGTCACTTTCATTTTTAATGCCATCACCTGGACTGCACTGTAGGAGATGTCACCTCTGGTCTCAACCATTAGAGATGTCATTTCCTGGGCTTGACTTTTAGAGATGCCATCACCTGGACTTCAGTGTTAGAGTTGCCACTTCATGTCCCATCGTCCTGTTGACATTCCCTGAACCCTCCATTAGTGATGTTTTTTCTTAGCCCTCACCATGACAGATGTTATAGCCAGAGCTTCGTCTGTGGAGATATCATTACTTGGGTATGACTGTTAGTGGTGCCATTTGCCTGGACCCTACCATAAGATATTTTATTACCTAGGCCTCAGCATTAACGATTCTATCATGTGTATCCCAGTAGCAACGATGTCATCACCCTGGTTTTGCCAATAGAGATACCATTGTTTGGGGCCTGTCATTAGAAAATGCATCATCTGGCCCCTCTGTTAAAATAACATTCCATGTTACATGCTATCAGACATGCAATAGACCAGGTCCCACTGATATAGATCCCATAACCTTGCCTATGTAACTAGATATGCCATTGCCTGGGCCTCACCATTGAAAATGCTATGGCTTGCACCGTACCATTACAGATGGCATGTACTGTGCCCATCACTGACAATTTCACTGACTGTACCATTGTATGGCATAACAAAGAATCAGGACCAGCTCAGGACACCTGCTGTAAGGAATGGGGAAAGGGCTTCCACATATGTGACAGCCCAGTGCAATCGGGCATGGCAATGACAACCTGCTGAGAGATGATCTGCCCAGAGATAGACTGCCATTGGATATTTAGGACAGCGTGGGAAACCATGATTGGCTAGCCAACCCCTTATAACCCCAAAAGCTTCCTGGAATAAATGAGTCTGCAGCAGCTCACCCTCTGCTTGCTTTCACCTGACTCCCAGTGTCTGTGTCATGACTCCATGCCTTTCACTCCCATATCGGCAGGGACCCTGTGTACCCCTCCAGCTGGCTCTGGGGGAGGACAGTAACAAGTGGCACCCGAACAGAGACCCTGCTCTTCCCTGTTGGCGAGGCACCCCCAGGCTGGTTACTGGTGACTAGACCCCTTCCTGTTTTGTGTGCTATCAGCTGCTCAAGGGTGAGCAGGCAGCCCCCTCCTCTTCCCTTTTCCTGTGTCCATCTCTCCCTCCTGCTAGGAAGGCACACCATGCCTCACGGTCCCAAAGCCTGTGTTGGCACCTCCCTACTTTTGGTTCATCCCGGCGAAATCATTTGAGGGTCTGACCCCCCGATTTCAGAACCGAGGCAAGGCCGTTGGCTGAGCATTTCCGGAGACACCATATGGGCATACAGCCATGGCATAACGACCCACGGAAGTTCCCCTGTAAGTACGGGAAACTTGGGTCCTAAACATTCTGTCTGTATGTCTCAGTGGGCCCCGACCATTGGCAACCTGATCTGCTTAATCATCATAGTAGGTCTAGTACTTCACTTCTCCACCCTTCCCCATAAGAGGAGCCCTCTTTTCCCTCTCCCCTAGGTACCAACCTTTCAGTTTACAACCACTTAAACACCACTTTCCCATATTGGGCAGTCTCCAACCTCATCAGAATAAACCAAAATTACAGGCCCTCAAAGCTACTTCTGCAGCATGGTTTTAAAGTGAAAATGGAAGACCTTAATTGCTTTTGGGACAAGACCCTAGTCTTGGCCCCCTGGATTAGCCCAGAGAACATCTGGGACTCAACTATTTGGTCTAGTGTTCTCTTCCTTGCAAGGAAGTGTGAGGTCCACAAGGGGCGTTTTCCTTCTTCTCCATTTTTCTTATCCTTCTGGCTATAATTGCCCTGCTGTTGACGCTGGGATTGACGCAGAGAACCAAGATGTTACAGGGAGCCACTTACCAGCTACGAGATCCCAGGGAGCCAATGCATAACATGTTGTCAGCTATCTCACATCCATTAAGTGCGCTTTCTTTTTCTCTAGCCTTCGCAGGTTCCTCAGTCCATCTCCAAGTCCATCTCCATTACACCCTTCCTGTTGCCACTTTGCCACTAGATGCCAGCCCAGCCATGTCGGGGAACACCCCCATCAACTTCATGACAGGCCAAACCTCTCTGGTCTTTTCACCAGGATGGCGCTAGTCAATAATGGGTAAGACCTCAACCTCAGACCCGCACCACCGCTTGAGGCGATCCCTTGGAACCTGGGGTCAACAAGGGTATGGCAAAGAACCATGCCTCCTAGGAGCACATTTATTTAAAACAAAAAAGGAGGATATGGACTGCATAACAAAGAACTGGGCCCAGCTCAGGCTGCCTGCCATAAGGACTGGGGAAAGGGTTTCTGCATATGTGATGGCCCAGAACAGTTGGGCATGGCAATGACAACCTGCTGAGAGATGATCTGCCCAGAGATAGACTGCCATTGGATATTGTAGGACAGCGTGGGAAACCATGATTGGCTAGCCAACCCCTTATAACCCCAAATGCTTCCCGGAATAAATGAGTCTGCAGCAGCTCACCCTCTGCTTGCTTTCACCTGACTCCCAGTGTCTGTGTCATGACTCCATGCCTTTCACTCCCATATCGGCAGGGACTCTGTGTCCCCCTCTGGGTGGCTCCAGGTGAGGACAGTAACAGACCATCATTAAAGTATATTATTTATTGGATCCATTGTTTTCCTGGGCATCAGAAAATAAATCTTCCTAGGTTACTGAAAGATAAAAGCAACCTAACCACAGCTGTGTGTTGGAATTTTGATGCCAAGTAATAGAGTTTTGGATTACATCTGCAGTTCTCATTCCAGCGGGAAGTTCTAATAGGGTGAAAGATTGGTAGATATACTGGCTACCAATCATATCACCTCTTAAAGGATAATGGTGCCACTCTACCTGGTCATGTGGGATTTTTATATGAGTATTCATTTTCCAATGCAGAGAGGAGGGCTGGTCATTAGAATTTACTATAAATGCTGAAGATAAATGGGACTAAATTGTCTTCAAATGCAATCAGACAAAAACCCAGAATAGAACTGGAGAAATGGGCAGGAGGCCTCAGCCTTTGTAGAGGAATTACAGGAAGTCAGTCAATCACTGCTGAATGAGGGAGCATTGGAAAATAAATGATGAATCTGTGCCATTAAATGTTGGATTTATGTACCTGTTATTACTAGTAGTAGTACTATTAGTATTATTAGTATTTATAGGTACCCACAGTTAATTGTTCATCTTATGTCTCAAGGGAAAGTTTAGAAATGTAATTGTTAAAACTTTGGGTAATCTTCAAAATGAATTTAACGCATTCTGCATATCAAGTGCCATGAGCCTTACAAGGCTAGTGTCAAAATATTGTTTGAATAGGAAATGTGCCATGTAGGCTCAGGTGTTGAAAGTTCTGTCCTAGTCCAGTGGTGGTTTTTAGAGATGTGGTAGAAGTTGTATGAGATGGAGCTTATCTCCCCAAGGAATTGCATCACTTGGGATGCCCCTCTGAAGCTTATATGTGGTTCTTAGTCCTATTCTCATAATATCCATGAAGTACAGAAACAGTTCTTCAAAGTCACCTGGTGCATAATCCATGTTTTAAATATGTGGGGCCAAAAAATACCTGATACTGATGCAGAATAGTCTCTTCACGTTGTTTTCTCTTTCTATTTTTATTTTTATTTTCATACATTATATCTCCTTCAAATATTATCAGCTCTGTGTACTGAATAAAAAATTTCTCTAAATTTAGAAAATTAGAAGGAGTTTCAAACAAATAGGGCTTTATCTCCACCTTTAAATCATGTTTGCATGTGTTAGAGTGAAACTAAATATCAGAGTTCAAATGAAAGTTAGGGTTAAAGCAGTGAGGTCAGGAATACTGAGGACACTAAGAGGCAGGGTAAAACACAGTCAAGTGGACAAGATAAGAGCAAGTACAAGCCTCAGGGGAAAACAAGCCTTTCAGTTAATGGCTGTCATGGACCTCTCTACAGAGCCAGAGCATGCTCCAGGCACATAGGCTCTTTCCCCAAGCAAATGTCTCCATTTATGGGGAGTTATTTCATGCACATATTCTTGCATCTAATTGTGACAGACTGACTTGGATGTATGGATGGTTTAAAAAAAAAAAGTGTTTGTCTGTTGCAGGAAAGAGACTACTAGCCACCCTACGGTAGAAAGAGGGAGGTTGAAAGGTAAACCAAGACATTTATGTCCAGATACTAGCGGCAGTCTTTTGCCATTGTCACATGGCTCCATTCTGGAAGTATGTCTACTCTGTGTTTACTGTTTTGGCTTTCTTGCTTACTGAGATAAACTTCAATTAACTGCTTACCTAGTCTGTGTTCTACCACGACTTCTTCTCAATCAGGAGCACAAGACCCAAGACGGCTGCCACAGTGGGAGGAAGCATCTCTCCATACACACACACACACACACACACACACACACACACACACACACGCAGATTCAGTCTGATTTATGGAGGTTGGTTAAGGCCTCACTCTGCTTAGGGAGCTCTTTTTATCTGCTCTTCCACTGGTTACACTGTTATAATCACAATTACCTCAGGGAGGTAATGCTGTTTAGTATCCTTGGACAAATTCAAGCAAACTAGACTCTTTCAACATCTACAAAGTGTGGGGAATATTTGGGAACATATGTAAAAGAGGAACATGTAACATCACTTATTCTTAACTTTCTTGTACATCAAGATCTTGGTATTTATGAATTATAACTTTATTATAGGCATCAAATCTTATTCACACTAAGGACTTCAGGAGACTGATCACTACCCAACCAGATTGGCACTGGTCAGAAAATCCACTCAGGAAACACTCTATTAAGCTCCATGTTTTGCAAATTTCTTAATCATCGGAAGCACATGAGGTAATTACTTCTAACTAACAAAAATCTTAACCCTGTAACCTAAATAGTATTGTTTGTTACATATAAAATTGAATTGGGGAATTCACATTTTTAAGAACCTCTAAGATGGCACTTTAGAATAAAAACAAACAAACTACCACCAACAACAACGACAACAAAATGCTTGGGAATTTTGCATTAATTCTGTGAACTAAGTATCTATTCTTGTCCCAAATTCATATGTTGAAATAATAACCCACATGGGACAGAAGCAGGAAGTGGGAGTCTTCAGGAACTGAGGCTTTCTAAATGAGATAGCACCCTAAAAACGAGTCTGGAGAAATGAACTCTTCATTATGTGAAGACACAGAAGTTGCTTTATACAAACAAGAAAGTATGCCCTCATCAGTCACCAAATCTTCTAGTGCATTGATCTTGTGCTGCTCAGATTTCAGAACTGTGAGAAATAATAGCACTGTTTTATTATGCAAACCTTGGTTGGGTGTAGATAAATATTATCTCAATAGATTCTCCATAGACAGAAAAATTGTGACTCTCTTAAGGTTTAAATGAAATAAACATAAGTGAAATAGGCAAATAAGTGTTTTAATACATGATACCCCTATAAGAATCATCGTTAGTGTTTTCTTACCTACAATGACATCTATGACTCACCCACCTTGCCTGGGAACCTGATGCACAAAATGAAACACTGGCACCTCTGTAAGAGTTACAGAAAATCATAGTCTTAAATTAAACCTCAAACTCATGAAACAATTTATATTTTACCATGATCTGCAGTAAATGCTAGAGAAATTAAGATTTGAGGCAAGAGGGTCTACACATGGCTAAAGAGCGCCTCCATGCTCACTTGTATCTTAGGAAATTTCATCTTTTCACCCTTACAGGGGAGACTCACTTGATTCTGAAAGCTCTTTTTCTGCAGAAGGGAAAAATTATATCATTCACTAATTCTTCATTGATATGACATTCTAGCCTAACCCTTCAATTCACAAAAGCTAAGACCACAGACCGATCTCTCATCTTCAGTGATTTTTTTTTTCCTGGACCACCAAAACTTTGGAACTGAAAATAGGGTTAGACTAGTGACAAGCCTAGAGAAATAAATTCCAACTCAATTACAGGAAGAACCAAATTAAGACTCAGATCTGGCTTTGCATTAAAAGGAAAACATCAATGAGTAACTATAAGTTACATGCTGCAGGATACGAAAGAATGTACTAGAAGATCTGAGAGAAATGTAGACAAAGTCTCCAGAAACAAATTCAAGGTTATAAATTATTTGTTTTAGTAATTCTAGAAGTGATGATGATTTTTCTCTTCCTAGAAGACAAAAGAAAATTTCCTTTATATTAGTAATTTAAAACTTATACTACATTTGTTTTATTAAGTATTTTGTTGAATCAAACAAGTTTTGGAATTAGTCAAAGAACTGACAGATTCTCCTTGTAGTCTTTATGGAACCTAAATTTGCTGAAACTTTGAATCTCCAAGATAAGAGGAGAAAATGCACTATTTTATAATGTAAAATGATCATGGATTACTTTTTAAGGATAATTTCTCCAAGTAATCTCCATAAAATATAATTTGGTACAAGAATATATGTAGGTAAGTCCATAATACATGACACTCATGTAAAAATTGTCCCAACATTCTCTTGCCTAGCTATCCACCTGTTTCCTATGACACCTTGCATGGGGGAACAACTCTGCAAATAAAATGTTGTCACATTCATGTAGTATATGACACTGACATCCACATTTTTCAAAATGTGAGGTTGCCCAGTTCTATTAATCTTAGTATTTTTTCACCCTAACATCACTGAATTTGACATGCTAAAAATAGTGAAAAACAATAAATATTAGAATAATCTGATTTTACTTTCAGAAGTTGAATTATTATATATAAATATGCTTTTGTTTTTATCTGTGATACATGATTGTACTTTATAATTTTGCTGTGCTGTCTGATTTTTTAATGAAAAGATATTAAGATGATGATCAACACTATAGGAAAGTATCTTTTAAATTTGCAGTGTATTCACATTGACAGAACACTATAGTCATCAATTAAGTTTGAAAAATCTGATACTTTCTGCCATTGACTTAACATGAGTTTGCAGCTTTGCAAGCTCTGATGATTTTACTGACTTCCTTATCTGACAAAGGTAAGTAAGCTATAAAATGTGTATATGCACTTGCCAATGCACACACCTACACCCACACAAACACAGAGAAGTTTTGCTGTCTAATCATGGGGGATGCCCTAATGATAAACCTTTGCTGCTCAGTCACTGGCCAGATCCACCAACATCAGCTATCGTGATAGGTAAAAGAGTCACATAGGCTTCTCTGTGTTTTCATTTCCTTTGAATAATTCCACTTCTACAAAATCACATTAAATGGAATTGAACAGGAAAATTTCCTCAGTCAGCCTTTACAGAAACTAATTCAATACTTCACACTGATGCAATAAAAATATTATCTCATTTCCCTTTGCACCTCAACATTGGAATAGCACATGCTATATAAACACACTCATATTGCAAAGATTAATCATCACCTGGGAAAAATGAGAATCCAGTGTTACTCAGAAGAAGATGTGGAGCTGCCAGTGAAAACAGTGAGAAAGAATTTTCATTATGCCTCTTGCAATGGAACATTTTTTAATGAATTTCATTCAATATATTTTTATTATATTTAGATCCCTTCCTGTATGAGCTCTAAACTTTATTAACCATTACACCAAATGTCTGCACTGTAAAATGTGTGTGTGTGTGTGTGTGTGTGTGTGTGTGTGTGTGTGTGTGTGTGTATTAAGGCCAATAGGGTCAGGATTGTGTCTCCAAATGCCTTTTGGTGTGGGATCATCCAATGGTGCCTGGTCAACCTAAGAGTCTCAAATTTAAATGAGACTGAATCTCTTTCCTCTTCCTAGCAGCCATAACTTGCCAATAGCTCTTCAGGTAGGGTTGGGTTTCTTACCCACTTCTTCACATCTATGCTGGGATTTTATCTGGCTTAAGCTTGCATTGGACTTGTCCATGCTGTCATCATTGCTGTGATTTCATATGAGTAACTGACCAGGTGTCTAGAAAACTGTTTCCTTGTGGTCCTCCACTAGCTTTGGCTCTTACAAACTTTCCACCCCCTCTTCTACAATGATCCCTGAGTCTTGGGAGGAAGTTTGATATGCATTTTCTATTCATGAATAATCAGTCTACAGCCTCTTCTTCCCTATGTATTGTCTAGTTGTTGGTCTCCGTGTTAATCACAATCTGTTGGATAAAGTCATTTTGCTGAGAATTGAGAAATACATTGATCTATGGGTATAGCATTAAGTCATTAGGGGGCTAGAGATGGCTCAGTAGTTAAGAGCACTTACCTCTTGCCAAAGACCCAAGTTCAAATCCCAGAGCCCACATGGGGGCTAAAAATCATCTTTAACTTCAGTTCCAGATTCTATATTCTATTCTGTCCTCTGAGTGCATTTCACAGCATAGGTGCACTTATATACATGTAGGCATAACATACATGTGAAATGCAAATAAGTTACTAAATTAGAAAATACTACATCATTAAGAGTCATTTAAATACTACATCTATTAGCAGAAGGATAATGTTAGGCATTCTTTCATAGCCTATGTGGTGTCTAGCCTAAGGGTTCTAGGCCTAGGAGGAGGGCATGAGACCCTATTGCTGAAGATGTACATGAACTGTGTTGAATAAACAAGGAGAAATCAACCTGGTACTGACTTGAAAGCCTTGTCTCTATTGTCTAGTTTTCATAGTGCTAGGAGATGCTATGCAAACTTCCTGAAGAGAAAATTTAACACAATCTTTACCCAGCTGTGAATCTTAAGAGCGACTACAACAACAGGCCTGGCAAGAAATGCCCACCAGTATGAGTGGCATGAATATTACAGGAGCAATTTTCTAATTGGGCTTAAGATTTGCTTAATCGGCTGGAAATATATATTTGCAAGAAGCTAAATTGAAATGTATAGTTTTGAATGACCACTACAGTACGTATTAACAATAAATCTTTAAAATTTGTTTTCTTTTTATTTTATGTGTATGAGTTTATTGTCTGCATCCCAAGTTTGTGCAGTACCCATGGAGGCCAGAAGAGGATGTTGGATTCCCTAGAAATGGAGTTACAGATGATTGATAGCTGCCAAGTAGGTGTTGGGAACCAAATCCAAGACTTCTAAAAGAGCAGCCAATGATTTTGACCACTGAAGCATCTCTCTAGTGCAAACAATAAATCTTTAAATGTATTGAAAAGAAATTGTGACTTAATTTTTTTGTTTTTTTAACTGTTTTTTCTTTTTGTTTTTATTTGGGGTTTTT
>NW_008329335.1:2542556-2543370 GCF_000622305.1 Nannospalax galili
ATAAAGTTTAAGGTGGCAGGGGAATAAGAATAAGAAATCAAGAACATGAAAGAGAAGAACAGTAGGAAACAGGCCTTAATAAGGGAGATATGGATGAAAATTGGGTTAGTTGAAGGGAGAAGGGGTGGAAGGGTATACAAGGAATCTAGGGGATAAAGGGAAAGAAGGAGCTCAAGCAGGTAGGACCGTAGGATAAGGGTATTAGTAAGGGAGAAAGGGGGGAAATGGGGGCACCTTAAGTAGGAAAACCATGATGGAGGAATGAGACAATGTGAGAGATAAATAATGCCGAGCTAGTTTTGAAAACCAGAGGGAATCATATTACCCCTACAACCTACTAACACATTATACATAGCAGATCAAGAAATATATATCTAGGTAATGATTTTTGAGAACAATTGGTCTTTGCTGAAGATTTATCTATATAACACACAGTAATTAAAAGTACCAGACTGGTGGAACTAACCTTCTTGGATGTTTAACAGACATACTTTGAGGCCTATAATAATTTGGTCAGAGGGACATAAAGGACAGTTTTTGCTCCTTGCCCTCCTAGGTAAACTAGTTCCAGGGGACTATAAGCATTTCTCACAATGTCCTTTAATTGTGGTGGGTCACCTGTCCTTTTGATCAAGGAGGCAGAAGAGACCCCTCCAGATGGACTTGAACAGCTGTCCAGTCTACAAAGAGGTGGGTCAACACAGAGGAATAATTTCCTCCATGCTTCCAAGTGAAGCCAGCCATGATTGAGCAGGACCTTTGACTTATCCCAAGCCCATGTGACCCCTGAGGAACAGATCCTCAAACGACCTTA